>NW_024039310.1:0-599657 GCF_016077235.1 Cyprinodon tularosa | reverse complement strand
TTTAAACCCTACCGTAATTCCGAAGACATTGTGTGGGTCCAGACGTTTCAGCCTACAAACTGACCAAAAATGGTGACTGTAGCTCCAAATATGTGGCCGTGAGGCAAGAACAAAATGTTTTATCTTAAAAAAACGACAGCCTGCTTCACTGCAGCAGGCTGCTGCAGAAGCTAACTGTCAGCTAGCTTCCAGGTGCTTAGCCTCCGAACAAACGACTGCTGAGCAAAAACCGTAAAAGGTATTTGAAAAATTCTTTCAGTGAAAGCAACATCTATCCTTTGTCTCAGACTGGGGTAACTTTCATGTCTGTAGGTCTTTCACAACCCAAAACGAAGCACAAACAAAATGGCTGATCCCACCTGCTCCTCCCTTTGTTTTAACTGCAGCATCACACTCTCACTCACCTTTAAGCTGCTAAAGCACCCCTCCGAACAAACGACTGCTGAGTAAAAACCGTAAAAGGTATCTGAAAAATTATTTTTATCTAAGCAACAGCTATATCTTGTCTTCAATTGGAGTAACTTTCATGGCTGTAGGTCATCTACAACCTGAATGGGAAGAGAAAGAAAAAGAAAAAACGTTTCATCACACCTGAGCTTCTAATTGAGCTAGCTGCAGCAGGACCCTCTCACCCAGCTTTCTGGTGCTTAAAATGTCCTCCGAACAAACGACTGCTGAGCAAAAACCGTATGAGTTATTCAAAAAATTTCTTCACCGTGAGCGTCAGCCATCCTTCGACTCCAACTATGCCAACTTTGGTGTATGTGTGTCTTTCAGAAAAATATTTATGACGAGTTTAAAACACATACTGTCAATCGTTTTTCTCCCCACTGCTGCTCCAAAACCAATGAAAAACGGCTCTGATTTTCATCGACTTTAGGTCGGTCTGGAGGGTTTTTAAGGAAAAGTATTAATCCTACCGTAATTCCGAAGACATTGTGTGGGTCCAGAGATTTCAGTCTACAAACTGACCAAAAATGGTGACTCTAGCTATAAATATGTGGCCGTGAGGGCGAGTTTAAAATGTTTTTTGGTCTTAAAAAAACGGCTGCCTCACACTCTAAATTTTCAGTTGCTCCACTCTAGAAGGCTGGATTTTGCTAAAACTTTGTGGCGCTTGAGGTCTGATTATACAAAAACCGTAGCAGTTATCAACATACCGTCTTCAGTTTTAAATAGACGAAGGATTTATCTACAAACTGAGCTTTAAACTGTTTTTCTACATGAATGTATGCCGACACAGTGAAGTGCTGTTTTTTATGCTTTTTTTTCCTCTCCCCATTCATTTCCTATGGGATTTTTTTTGCGACGTTTTCGCTAATAATTCGCGAACCTTCGGACTAATGAGAAAGTTTTATACAAGCACGCATCGCACCATTGGTCCCGACGCGTGTGCCAACTTTGGACCCGATCCGACGAATGGTGCGTGACTAGTTACGCGCCGAAGTTTTTGGTGGCGAGGAGAACTATAAGCTATAATAAAAACTAGAAAATTTCTAAAGAAATTTTGAGGGGGGCCACCTACTGCCCGTCTGGGTAACTGGGCCAATACGGCCCTGGCAAGTGACATTGGGGCTCCCCAGACCAACTGCTTACGCCTTTGAGGGCTGCTGAGGGAAGGAAAAAGGGCGAGGTCATGGGCAAAGAGAGCTGTGTGCGACTTGTGCTGAAATCTGGGAAATAGACGTGCACAGCATATGATGCACAAGGGTAATATGGGTTGTCCATATTGAACCGCAGTGGGTAAAGCGCCAATGGCGGGCTCCGCCCGCCTGCTAGGAGCCCTTGCAGCGATGAAAAAAATCACCAATGGCGGGCTCCGCCCGCCTGCTAAGAGCCATTGCAGTGATAAAATCACCTTTGGCGGGCTCCGCCCGCATGCTAAGAGCCATTGCAGTGATGAAATTACAAATGGCTATGAGCAATATGCCAGAATGTATGAGTGTGTATAAGGAAGAGGCTTTTATTCTGTAGAGTCCCTGTAGTGTTATTTTGAAAGTCTATCATGGATGTGCATCAAAAGATGGGTCATGCCCAGCAGTGATATAGAATCCATTTCCAAATGTTAAATCACTGGTTTTCCATGTTATTAGGTGAATAGCTGCTGTATTACAGAGTAAATGGGAGACTTTTATTGTGAAATTTGCTCTGGGGTGTGTTTTGAAAAGGTCACTAGAGTCTAATAAAAACAACCTGGAAGAGTTTGGGTCATAATGTTGAGCCATTTGCATCAATTATTGCATTAGTATAATCTAGAGGCTTTTATTTTGTAGGGTTCCTGGAGTCTTATTTTGAAAGTCCAACACAGTTGTGTTTAGAGAAAATGTTAAGACCCAGCAATGATAGTTGATGACTTTCCAGTCGTTAAATCACTCTTTTTCTATGTTATTAGGGCAGTAGATGAAGCGGAAAGGGAGGCTTTTATTTTGAAATCTGCCATAGGGTGTGTTTAAAACAGTATTCTAGAGTCTATTCTCTAAAATGGGGTTGAGTTTGGGTCATAATGTTGAGCCATATAGGGCAATAAATATATGTAAAAAATATAGAGGCTTTTATTTTGTAGGGTCCCTGGAGTCTTATTTTGAAAGTCTATCAGTGTTGAGTGGCAAGGGAAGTGTCATGGACAGCAGTCATATAGTATCCATTTCCCAATGTTAAATCAGTGCTTTCACCCTCCATTAGATTAATATGTGCTGTTTAAAACAGCAGAGGTAAAATCTCTTTGAAGCACGGTTACCTTGACAACGCTTAACGAGCCTGTCAGTGACAGAGAGAAAAGCGCAGCACTATGGTTCCTTAGCTCTCAGGCTTTTTTGAATGGCAGGAACAGCTCCGAACAAACGACTGCTGAGCAAAAACCGTATGAGTTATTCAAAAAATTTCTTCACCGTGAGCATCAGCAATCCTTCGACTCCAACTATGCCAACTTTGGTGTATGTGTGTCATTCAGAAAAATATTTATGACGAGTTGAAAACACATAGAGTTGTTCGTTTTTCTCCCCTCTTCTGCTCCAAAACCAATGGAAAAATGCTCTGATTGTCATCGACTTTAGGTCGGTCTGGAGGGTTTTTAAGGAAAAGTATTAATCCTACTGTAATTCCGAAGACATTGTGTGAGTCCAGAGGTTTCAGCCTACAAACTGACCAAAAATGGTGACTGTAGCTCCAAATATGTGGCCGTGAGGCAAGAACAAAATGTTTTATCTTAAAAAAACGACAGCCTGCTTCACTGCAGCAGGCTGCTGCAGAAGCTAACTGTCAGCTAGCTTCCAGGTGCTTAGCCTCCGAACAAACGACTGCTGAGCAAAAACCGTAAAAGGTATTTGAAAAATTCTTTCAGTGAAAGAAACATCTATCCTTTGTCTCAGACTGGGGTAACTTTCATGTCTGTAGGTCTTTCACAACCCAAAACGAAGCACAAACAAAATGGCTGACCCCACCTGCTCCTCCCTTTGTTTTAACTGCAGCATCACACTCTCACTCACCTTTAAGCTGCTAAAGCACCCCTCCGAACAAACGACTGCTGAGTAAAAACCGTAAAAGGTATCTGAAAAATTATTTTTATCTAAGCAACAGCTATATCTTGTCTTCAATTGGAGTAACTTTCATGGCTGTAGGTCATCTACAACCTGAATGGGAAGAGAAAGAAAAAGAAAAAACGGTTCATCACACCAGAGCTTCTAATTGAGCTAGCTGCAGCAGGACAGTCTCACCCAGCTTTCTGGTGCTTAAAATGTCCTCCGAACAAACGACTGCTGAGCAAAAACCTTGTGTGGGTCCAGAGATTTCAGTCTACAAACTGACCAAAAATGGTGACTCTAGCTATAAATATGTGGCCGTGAGGGCGAGTTTAAAATGTTTTTTGGTCTTAAAAAAACGGCTGCCTCACACTCTAAATTTTCAGTTGCTCCACTCTAGAAGGCTGGATTTTGCTAAAACTTTGTGGCGCTTGAGGTCTGATTATACAAAAACCGTAGCAGTTATCAACATACCGTCTTCAGTTTTAAATAGACGAAGGATTTATCTACAAACTGAGCTTTAAACTGTTTTTGTACATGAATGTATGCCGACACAGTGAAGTGCTGTTTTTTATGCTTTTTTTTCCTCTCCCCATTCATTTCCTATGGGATTTTTTTTGCGACGTTTTTGCTAATAATTCGCGAACCTTCGGACTAATGAGAAAGTTTTATACAAGCACGCATCGCACCATTGGTCTCGACGCGTGTGCCAACTTTGGACCCGATCCGACGAATGGTGCGTGACTAGTTACGCGCCGAAGTTTTTGGTGGCGAGGAGAACTATAAGCTATAATAAAAATAATACGCGGAATAAATATGTGAGATAGTAGTAGGTGGGCCATGCCTTCGGCATGTGGCCCCCCTAATAATACGCGGAATAAATATGTGAGATAGTAGTAGGTGGGCCATGCCTTCGGCATGTGGCCCCCCTAATAATACGCGGAATAAATATGTGAGATAGTAGTAGGTGGGCCATGCCTTCGGCATGTGGCCCCCCTAATAAATATGTGAGATAGTAGTAGGTGGGCCATGCCTTCGGCATGTGGCCCCCCTAATAATAATAATAATACGCGGAATAAATATGTGCAATAGTAATAGGTGGGCCATGCCTTCGGCATGTGGCCCCCCTAATAATACGCGGAATAAATATGTGCAATAGTAGTAGGTGGGCCATGCCTTCGGCATGTGGCCCCCCTAATAATAAGCTATAATAATACGCGGAATAAATATGTGAGATAGTAGTAGGTGGGCCATGCCTTCGGCATGTGGCCCCCCTAATTACATATCTTTATTCCATCACAACAAAAATAATGGTCCTAGCTTTCTTTCTCAATAGGTGAATATAGTTCAAAGCTCTTTTTGATGATCAGCCTTCCAAATATCTTCATCCAATGTGTTGGACCATTGCTCTTAATTGAAAAGGTGTTTCTCTTTCTATTCTACTAACACAATAAGGAACATAAATAAATAAACATAAATAAATTACATCTATTTGTTGTGTTTCTAATGAAAACGATTGGTGTCGATTAGAGAAAAGATGCAATGTCAAGGGTGAAATTTGAACCCAAGCCTCCTAACGGAGACCAGAAACCTCTAAGCAGGTAAAGATTGATTCCTTGAGTCTGGCGCCTTGGACCACTCTTCCATTCTGACTCTACATTTGTGAATCACAATGCATAATATGATTAGATAACTCAAAATTCTATGAAATTTGGCGAATTATTAAATGCACAGCTTGGCAGTATTGCAAAAGCAGCCTGTGGTTGAGCAAGCACCAAGGACAATGTGATGCTATTGATCAAGAGTTTTGCACAAAACCAGCAGCTGTTCCACAAAGTTGGCTCTGTAATACAAGTGCATATATGCAGTCATTGAGTGGGACGACAAGACTGCTATTGTCAACATATCAAAACTGATTGCCCTACATAGCACGACACTTGCAAAGTCAGTAAAGATTTGAAACACCTAACATGGGACTCGAACCCATGACCCTGAGATTAAGAGTCTCATGCTCTGCCGACTGAGCTAGTCAGGCTCAGTTTCCTGTTTTCGGGGGTGCTTTTAGATAACCGGGAATTATAATATTGTTCGAAACGTAACACAGAGAGGAAATGTGATTAACTAGATGATGATGGATGGATGGATGGATGGATGGATGGATGGATGGATGGATGGATGGATAGATAGATAGATAGATAGATAGATAGATAGATAGATAGATAGATAGATAGATAGATAGATAGATAGATGATTTTCATCACCTTCTGAGTCAAAGTTAAACAAACTTTTTGACAAGTATATCATGTCAAAGACCCTTTACTACGCAGACATTTTAGAGTTCCCTTTAAAGGCAAGGTATGGCAAATTACATATCTTTATTCCATCACAACAAAAATAATGGTCCTAGCTTTCTTTCTCAATAGGTGAATATAGTTCAAAGCTCTTTTTGATGATCAGCCTTCCAAATATCTTCATCCAATGTGTTGGACCATTGCTCTTAACCCTCCTATCGTCCTCAAATATAGTAACAAATTTGGTCCTTGGGGTCAATTTGACCCCAGGGATATTTACCTGCAGAAAATGATTTACAGAATATTGTTGACCAAGTTTTTGTGACAGGCACTTTGTTTATTTGTTGAATACATAAATAACCCCTTGAAAATCAGTGAGTTGACCTTCCCTCTAGCGCCACCATCAGGCCAAACCTTTAAATGAAAATGAGTTTATTTTGATTTTTTTATACAAATCTTCTCAAATTTACAGGTTTTGAGCACATTCATGACTCTCACCAAATGAACCATATTGATTAATGTTGGTGACTCCCCCTTTCCTCTCATAAACATATTTATTTACTTATTTTTATCTATTTTGTTGTAATATATTTGTTGCTAGTTACTGTAGGATCTTACTCACCCCTCCTCTTTTGTTATCCGGGCTTGGGACCGGCAGTGGCAGAGTTATAGAGTTTTTTTTGTTTGGTTTTGGTTTTTTATGATTTTTTTTGGTTGTTTTTTCTGTTTTTTTTTTTTTTTTTATTCATTTGTGTGACAGAAAATGGATAATGAGAACATGTCACGTAGTAGTTAGAACATGGAACAGTTTTTAGAGAGAAACAACATGAAAATCCATCCATTTTGAACAGTGTGACAATGTCAGTAGCTAAAACGTGGAACAGTTCATGCCACAGTAGCTAAGCGTTTAGTCTGCACTACTGTACACAGGATGTGCAGAGTGTGTGTGCATGCTCCTTGCAGACATACTTTTTGCATTTTGAACAGGTCATGCTGGTCTTGCAGTCGTTTCGGGTGGGACAGACCTGACACCTGCCACGTTTCTTGCCTGCAGTTTGTGCCACTGGGGGAGTTGGGGTGTTTTTCTCCCTCTGTATGTCCCTCACAATAGCTGCAGCAACTGGTGATGCTCTTGGAAGGCTCTGTCTTCTCTCAATTTGAGGCCTGACCAGTGCATTGCCAAGCTCCTCCAGGAAAAGCCTCCTTCGGCTGAGTTTTCCCCTATTCCAGTCTTTGTTTATCTCACACCAAATCACGAACGCATTATATGCACTCACATCAATGATGTGGAAGAAGATGACAAGGGGCCAACGGGCAGTCATGCGTCGACAGCTGTATGTGGCTGTGACCTTGTCTAAATTGTCCACCCCTCCCTTTGTTTTATTGTAGTCCAGCACCATTTGTGGCTTTTTGTCTTCTCTGCTGCTCAGGGCAGCATCTTTGTGCATGGTGCTGAGCAGCAGGACATTTTTCCCTTTCTTGGGACAGTAGGAGACCAGAGTTGCTTTCTCAGTGAAGGCAAACATGGAAGATGTTACCTTCCTGCTCTTGACAGAAAGGAGTTCAGAGGGAAGCTCTGGCTTGTTCTTTCTCACCGTCCCCAACATCGTAACCTGCCTTTTGAGCAGTTCCTCACCCAGGGCGTAAGACGTGAAAAAATTATCACATGTAATATTATGCCCATGCAGTCCTTCAGCCATATCAAGCACAACCCTTGTGCCCTGATTTTTTTCTGGTGCTTCGCCACGAGATTTGCCCGTGTACACCTGCATGTTCCAGGCAAAGCTGGACTGTGCATCACATGCTGCCCATATTTTGATGCCATATTTAGCAGGTTTGCTAGGCATATACTGTCTGAATGGGCAGCGCCCACGAAACGCAACCAGGCACTCATCGACAGTCACGTGAGCTCCTGGATTATAAAGCAGGGGTAAACGCTGCACCCACTTGTCCCACACATCCCTTACTGCAGCAAGTTTGTCACGTTCTCGACGGCCCTGCCTTGTTTGTTTGTCATCAAAGCGTATGACACGAGACAAAATGTGGAATGCCTTCAGAGACATGGTGGCTGGAAATATTGCCCTTCCAGTCTCAGCATTCCAAAGACTTGCTGTTGCTTCACCTTTTGACTTATAAACTCCTGCCAAAATTAGCAAGCCAATGTAGGCTTCCAAGTCAACTACATCCAAGTCTTTCCAACTGTCCCCATAAACACGCTTTCCCTCTAAATTTGTCATCCCAAGCACAATATTTTTAATTGATGGTGTTATGAAGAGCTTGAATGATGACTTGATGTCATCAACATGGCTGACTGCATATCTGGTGGGTCCTGGAACCATTTTGATTATATTACTTGCGCTATGTCTACCCTGCTGTTTCAGTGGGGAAAGGGACCATATTATTTTTCCATTTTTGGAAGAAACTGTGTCTGCTGGTGGTTGAGGGACAACAGGAGGGTCAACACTCTCATTCTCATCAGATGAGAATTCCTCAAAATCAGGGTCCTCCTCAACACAATCCTCAGTCTCAGAGACAGTCTCCTCTAAGTCACTTTCACTGTCAAAGAGCTGCTCCAAAACCTCTTTGACAGTAAACCTTATTCCAGAAGACATTTTCAAAGAGAGAGTGTGCAGATTGCAGTATACTCAGAGCACAGTGAGGAATGATTTGGATAGAGGACTGTAGTGCAAGCTTATGTTTGCTCCTCCCTGATTTGGCATGAACTACCAATGGCGTTGTAGGAATAACCCGCCCTTCACAAGGCGGGAAAAATCAGTTCTACTTTGGCAGGTGTGAGTTCAGAAGTTCACACAGATCCCCAGATGTCTCAGTTCAAATGTATCAACTAAAATGTATCAACTCTGCACCTGCAGGTGTGGTCATGTTAGGTCACTGACAAGTTTTAGCAGCTAAAACAGCTTGGGGTCAAATTGACCCCAGAGGATAACCAATGCGTGTAATATGTGTTCAGCACATTAAAAAAATAACATCACAAAAATTTTATGCTTTACCAGTTGTCCCCATCAAATTAGGAAAAGTCATGAAATATGAAGCAAAAAAAAAAAAGTTAACTACTATTTTTTGAATGATAAACATTGAATGGGGTCAAATTGACCCCAAGGACGACAGGAGGGTTAATTGAAAAGGTGTTTCTCTTTCTATTCTACTAACACAATAAGGAACATAAATAAATAAACATAAATAAATTACATCTATTTGTTGTGTTTCTAATGAAAACGATTGGTGTCGATTAGAGAAAAGATGCAATGTCAAGGGTGAAATTTGAACCCAAGCCTCCTAACGGAGACCAGAAACCTCTAAGCAGGTAAAGATTGATTCCTTGAGTCTGGCGCCTTGGACCACTCTTCCATTCTGACTCTACATTTGTGAATCACAATGCATAATATGATTAGATAACTCAAAATTCTATGAAATTTGGCGAATTATTAAATGCACAGCTTGGCAGTATTGCAAAAGCAGCCTGTGGTTGAGCAAGCACCAAGGACAATGTGATGCTATTGATCAAGAGTTTTGCACAAAACCAGCATCTGTTGCACAAAGTTGGCTCTGTAATACAAGTGCATATATGCAGTCATTGAGTGGGACGACAAGACTGATATTGTCAACATATCAAAACTGATTGCCCTGGATGGATGGATGGATGGATGGATGGATGGATGGATGGATGGATGGATGGATGGATGGATGGATGGATGGATGGATAGATAGATAGATAGATAGATAGATAGATAGATAGATAGATAGATAGATAGATAGATAGATAGATAGATAGATAGATGATTTTCATCACCTTCTGAGTCAAAGTTAAACAAACTTTTTGACAAGTATATCATGTCAAAGACCCTTTACTACGCAGACATTTTAGAGTTCCCTTTAAAGGCAAGGTATGGCAAATTACATATCTTTATTCCATCACAACAAAAATAATGGTCCTAGCTTTCTTTCTCAATAGGTGAATATAGTTCAAAGCTCTTTTTGATGATCAGCCTTCCAAATATCTTCATCCAATGTGTTGGACCATTGCTCTTAATTGAAAAGGTGTTTCTCTTTCTATTCTACTAACACAATAAGGAAAAGGATTTTTAAAAATGACCGAAACCCAGCGATTTTTGTTTTTGACAAGACTGTGCCGTAAACTTGTGGACACGGAAATTCAACCTGTTGTGCAAAATATACAGGTTAAGGGATTTAAAAGGAAAACAAAAAGAACCAGTAAACTGTTGGCCAATAAATTACATCTATTTGTTGTGTTTCTATTGAAAACGATTGGTGTCGATTAGAGAAAAGATGCAATATCAAGGGTGAAATTTGAACCCAAGCCTTCTAACGGAGACCAGAAACCTCTAAGCAGGTAAAGATTGATTCCTTGAGTCTGGCGCCTTGGACCACTCTCCCATTCTGACTCTACATTTGTGAATCACAATGCATAATATGATTAGATAACTCAAAATTCTATGAAATTTGGCGAATTATTAAATGCACAGCTTGGCAGTATTGCAAAAGCAGCCTGTGGTTGAGCCAGCACCAGCGCCAGCAGCAAAATACAACATCCCCATGTTGTATTTTTTTCTGCATTTCAAAATAACTTGAAATTAAAAGGTAGAAATTAAAAGCAAATTTTAATTTAATCCTAAAACATCAGTCATTCTTTTGTATTTTCAAATCCTATTTTTCTTACTTTAAGGATTGAATATAATTTATTATTTCTATTGGCTTTTATTTATTAAAACAGTTTAAGTAGAACAGTCAAAGGCAATGCCAAACAAATGTGTGTTTAATCTTTAAAAGAATTCAGGCATTCATCACAATCCGTGTATCATTCATTCTTTCGTTTTTCAAATTAAAATCGAAAATTAAAACTGGAAAAATGCACTCGTTTTTTTCAATATTTGCTTTCGAAACGAAATGAAAAACCAGAAAATTAGCTACTATCCGTTTTCCAAGTTTGTGCATAAAATCGAAAATGGAAAAAATGAATAACGCTCATTATCCTTTTTCTATTTAATTTTTTTGATCTCAAGCAAGTTGAATAACCCGGATATGATCTGGTTTATGCAAAGTTTGCTTGGAGACGCCGCAGGCAGCTCCTAGTAACGCTAACCTTGAGCTGCCTCAGGCAACATGCCTCGCCCAGAACCGCTTCTGGTGTATTTTTATATTCAAACCAATCACGTGATTAATTCCCTGACCTTAGTTATACTATTTACGTTAAAACAATATTGTTAGCTAACTTGTGTTAGCAACGTCAGTACACTGCAACATAAGTTATAGCTTATAAATCAATCACAGTTAGAATGCAAAACATTTCAAAGTAAAGTGATGTCATGTCACATCATGTCATTTCCCTGCATGGGGGGGTTGTTACAGGAGGGGGGCACTGATTCAAGAAATTTACATATTAAAATCAATAATATTTCAATAAAACGACATTAATGGCATAATTTAAGAAGTTACATTATGACTTTATATATGTGTATAAATGTGTTGCATGTGTGTTGATTAATGAGAACAGTAACACAAATACAGTGGGTCCTGGCTGGAAATGGACACTTCACTCACACTCTACGTGTTTCACGAATTGCGTGAAAAACGTGTGACTACTATAGCCACTAGGTGGCAGTCTGAGTCCATTTCGGCGTCCCATGAGTCAGGATTAGATAGCTCAAGTATCAGACTGGGATGCGGCGTTATGTGTTCAGAGCTGATAGCGTAGTGGGTAGAGTGAATAGTCTGCAGTGCAAAAGGTTGAGAGCTCGGTCCCAGCTGTGGCTGAGTTTGTTATTGTTGCCTTAAATGTTTTTCTATTTTTTTAATCACTTGATGGCCTATGATATCAAAAATTGTACAATAACTTATTTAACTTATTTATATATTTTACGGATACTAGCCTATTATGCTGTTTGACACGTAACATTTATTTTATGGCGTCTTTCTTTTATTTAGATCAGCTGTTGTGCGCTCCTCCTTTCTAAGGAATTACATTAGACCATAGGGATTATCATTCTACAGCATCAATATCTTACCTTGATAATAATAGGCATATTGTTATACTATTTTTGTTATTTTTATTATTATTATCATTATTACTATTTTTATCTAGCTGGAAAAATTTTCAGTTTGATCTGAAAAAGGACGCTATAATGCCTGATACAACAAGCATGAAAGGCAATGATGTTTTAGTTTACTCCTCTGTAAAGCTATGTTTGACCCCTTCAGATTGTGCCCCAGAGATTTTTGGGCACATTATGCAAGAATGCTGATGGCTGCCCAGATGAATAGTGGTGTTTCTAAGCTGTTGTCAGAGAAGGCTGTGATCAACCCACAAGTCAGTGAGCTACAGTAATCCGGAGTATTCCCATTTTAAATAATGTACTATTTAACCACGTATGACCAAAACGTAATCTGGATATAATGGGTTCCTCTTTTGTATTTCATCCTGTTCTAAACATCACCAATTAATTAAGCAAACCACTTAATGCAGGAATGTCGCTATTACTGTAAATAGTGGCGCTTCAATGCTATTGTCAGAGAACAAGAGAGTAAATTGTCTGTAAAACAACCGCATCAACTCTGAATAACCTGCTAAAGCCATTTGTCGTTATTTTTGTATTGATTAGGCTGTAAAACCTGTAGGCTAGTTTAAGTCTATCTTATTTATTTGAATATTTAACAAAAAGTAAGTTATAAGGTAAACTGCTCTATTCGCACTCCTTGTAAGATGCTGTTTTACTTTTTATATTTTATATCCATATTTTTATCTTAGTGTATATATTGGTCTATTTTATTGCATGCCTTATATTGTTTAGATATTTTTATAATTCTATTTACCCTATTCCATATTTTTTGTGATGAATGCTGAACAGGTTTACATTGAAAGTCGTTGGGCTGATTTGCGTGTTGTGCGGAGAAATTCGTTGATCTTATCAATGCAGTCCTTCGAGTCACTCTTCCCCATATCAGGAAACTTTCGCTGCAGTGTTGAAACCACAAAGTTTCTCACATTTTGCGGCAGCGCTCGCTTTCCCCTCACCCCATCCCAGTTGGTGGTTTTGCTCCAGGCCATGTAATGTTCCTCTGAGATGATGGACCTGAAGAGCAGGTATCCATATCTGCCCACCTGGCCGTGGCTCTGGTGGCGTATCCTAGCATGGTCTTCCGGGGTAACATCACGCAAAGTCACGTCTGCGTGTTGACTAGGAACTTGGATGCTGTTGTTGAATGTGGCGGAGAGGGACAATGGAGACATCGGCACGGCGGACGACTCTCTTACAGGTGTGCTAACAACTGAACAGTTAAATTAGTCAACACACCTGGAAATAGGGTAAAATTTGTGTCATTATTGTTCTTTCAAAAAAAAAAGCACATTGTTTAGATTGGAATTTTTTTTTTAAAGTTATCCAGAAATGAATCCAAAAAAAAAAACCCTTTAATCCAAAAAATAAATGTAATATATGACAATAACATATTTAATTGCTATATTTTGATTTGCAGTTTACAGTTAAAATGCTAACAACTGAACAGTTAAATTAGTCAACACACCTGGAAATAGAGTAAAATTTGTGTCATTATTGTTCTTTCAAAAAAAAGCACAGTGTTTAGATTGGAATTTTTTTTTAAAAAGTTATCCAGAAATGAATCCAAAAAAACCCTTTAATCCAAAAAAATTAGTGCTGTCAAAATTATCGCGTTATTATCGCGTTAACGCGAGGCCATTTTAAGGTTTTATGGTACAATTTTCCAAGTACATCCCGCTGCAGCCTGCGGGAAGGCGGGGCTATTTTCCCCCAGTGTATGCATTTCTCATAGGCTTCAAGAGCGGAGCTCCTCAAGGAAAAAAGACGCTCATACACTGGGTAGCGCTAGTGCCTTTTCTTTAAGCCCCACCACCAACAAACAAGTTGAGTGTCTGGTAACTAGTAGCAACCTGAAATACGCTGAGAAAACAGATTACTGAGGTGAAATGGAATCTGCTACGGCACTCTTGCTGTCACAGGTCGGTATCGTGTGTGTGTATGGGTGGGTGTGTCTGTGTGTGGGTGGGTGGGTGTGTGTGTGTGTTCTCATTTTTGTTAAGAGTCTGAAAAGTAACTTTCATAGACTACCTCCATCTAGTGATGTCGGTCTATTGATTTTGATGTATTGATTGAAAATTGTTCATTATTATCTTGGTTAATTAACATCTAATGTTAACTGTACTACATTTTATAGCAGTAGGGTAAAATGCTTGTCTTTGTTCAAAAGACTGTATTAACTGTAAAGACTGTTTTTTTACCATCACCCTTTTTTTTTCAGGGCCCTTTTTTTTTGGCTACATATTTGTTTTTTTTTTTGCTACATGCCATCTTTTTTTGCCTTTATTTTTTCTAAGGCATAAATCATATTGTGACCGGGTTCTCTTTTTTTTAAAAAAAAGAACTTTTGGCAAAAACCCTTTTCCCTGTAGGGTTTTTTTTTAAATGTCTTTCGAGAGTATTTAAATGATTTTCAATCAAAAAAAAATTGGGTTTTTAAAATTTTTTTTAAAAGGCATTGATGCGATTAAAAATTTTTAAAAAATTTTTCGATTGAAACCCCAAAAAAAAAAATTTAAAAAAAAAAAAAAATTTTTAAAATTTTTTTTTTTTTGGGAAAAAAAATTTTTTAAAAAATTCCCCCCCCCCCAAAAATTAACCCCCGGGAACGGTTTTGGGCTATCAGAAAAATTCAAACCCTTTTTAAAAAAAAAAACCCCCCTTTTTTTTAAAAAAACCCCCCGCCCCCAAAGGCCCCCCTTTTCTTTTTCTCCCCCGGGGAAAGGGGGGGGGGAAAAGAAACCCGGGGGGGGGGGGAAAAAACGCGGTTTTTTGGAAAAATTTTTTTTTTTTTAAAAAAGGGTTTTTTTTTGTTTTTTTTGGGGGGTTTTTTTTTTTTTGGGGGTTTTTTTTTTAAGGGGGTTTTTTTTTTTTTTAAAAACCCGGGGGTTTTTTTTTTTGGTTTTTTGGGGGGTTTTTTTTTTTTTAAAAAAAATTTTTTTTTTTAAAAAAGGGTTTTTTTTTTTTGGTTTTTAAAAAAAAAAAAAAAGGGGGGGGGGGAAAAAAAATTTTTAAATTTTTTTTTTTTGGTTTTGGGTTTTTTTTTATTTTTTTTTTTTAATTTTTTTTTTTTTTGGGTTGGTTTTAAATTTTTTTTTTTTTTTTTTGAAAAATTTTTTTTAAAATTTTTTTTAAAAATTTTTTAAAAAAATTTTTTTTTGGGGGGGGGGGAGTTTTTTGGGGGTTTTTTTTTTTTTTTTTTTTTTTTAAAATTTTTTTTTTTAAAAATTTTTTTTTTTTTTTTTTTTTTTTTTTTGGGGGGGTTTTTTTTTTTTGGGGGGGTTTTTTTTTTTTGGGGGGTTTTTTTTTGGGGGGGGGGGGGTTTTTTTTTTTTTTTTTTTTTTTTTAATTGGTTTTTTTTTTAAAAACGAAAGGGGGAAGATCAAGTGAAGCGCATGATTAATATGAGTAAAAAACGTCCTTCAAGAGATAAAAAGAGAACCGAGGAGATTCCTGATGTTTTAGTGTTTGAAAAGGAGATCCAGTTTTTTCTTCTGAAGAAAGGTAATGTTTGATCATGAATAAACTTTTTGAATTTTATTTCTGAATGAATGGGGCTTGTTACTTCATGTGATAATAGCTTTTACTTGGTACACATAATTGGATGTATTTATAGATTTATTTTCTATTTTATTTTGTTTTTGGAATAGTTTAGAAGTATAAAAACATAAATAATAAAAAAAAGAGTATAAGTTATTATAATATTCATCAATATGTACTTTGTGTAAAAGTGCACTTTTGCTCACTATATATGACACTCCTAAGTACAGCACCACACTCTTCATGTATTCATGTGTAGCTTACTATGACTTTTTTTATTGCTTAGTGTGGATTTGAGACCAACTTTATTTATTTACTACTATAAATAAAAGCTCATCAATAAAATCATCCAAGGTGGAAGACCCACGAAGAGCCTGATGAGAAAGGCTTTCAACCCCTAAGGTTCTTCCCCAAAAGAATCCCTGGTGTTCAACCCCCTCTAAATGTAGGAAATCCACAACCAGTACTTTTTTTGAGTAATTTTTTGACAATGAAGTCCTCACATTAGTTTGTGATTTTACAAACAAGGGGGCAGCCAGGAACCTGGAGAAAGGGAGGAAGTTCTCCTGGACTGAAATGCAGAGAGGGGAAAATCGCCTGTAAATAGTTTTAATTGTTAGTCTGTTTTCTTATTTGTAAAAATAATTGAGAATGAAAAAAATATTGTAAATATGTTCTATAGTGTTGAAATTGTCAATTTGTGATGCAAAATCTGTACTTCATGTTCAAATGCAGTGTTTTATTTGCATAAAATCTCCAAAATCTAATTTCGATTTTTGTTTTTTCTTGATATCAAACAGTTTTAATAGTGGTTTAGTATCAAGAATAATGTAAAATAATGCATTTATTGAAAGCTCTAAATGATTCTGGAAAAATGTGCTGAAGCACTTGGCCACAGGACTTTTTCTTCCTACTTTTTACTTTAAACAAGTAAAAAAATGCCAGGCGGACTTTTGAGTGACAGGCCTAAAAGGGTTAAGAGGGCTTAAAATAGAATGACCTGAGAATACGTAACGATTTTAAAAGAATGCAATTGATTAAAGGAGAAGTTCGGTTTTTTACACTTTAAGCCCATTTTCTGTAGTGTCCAGGATGAAATCGAATGATCGACACCAAAAGTTTGACAATTGCTCCTGTCTCTGCTTTTTGGCTCATTTAGAATCAACCCCTGGCTGCTTTAGAATGGCTTGCATAGAGCATGTCCGATAATGTCCTTAAAACAACCTTAAACGTTCTTTTTTTTTAAATATGCTACTCACCGTGTCGTCAGCGCTGTTCAATGACGTTCCAAAAAAAGTTTCGTGAAGAAAAAACGTTCCTGTAGTGTTTTATTTAGCATTTTGTAAATCCCATTGAGTTCTGTAGGAATAGTCAATATTCCGCTGCCACCGGAAACGGAAATGGGGCCTGTTTACACAGTTGTAGTCTTTTCGCTTCACTCTGTGTACTCCGACGTCGAGGTGCTAACGTCTCTGTTAAACACTTTAAAAAACTCTAAAAATGGAATACAAAAGGTGGATTCTTGATTCTCGACGTCGGAGTACACAGAGTGAAGCGAAACGACTACAACTGTGTAAACAGGCCCCATTTCCGTTTCCGGTGGCAGGGGAATATTGACTATTCCTACAGAACTCAATGGGATTTACAAAATGCTAAATAAAACACTACAGGAACGTTTTTTCTTCACGAAACTTTTTTTGGAACGTCATTGAACAGCGCTGACGACACGGTGAGTAGCATATTTTAAAAAAAGAACGTTTAAGGTTGTTTTAAGGACATTATCGGACATGCTCTATGCAAGCCATTCTAAAGCAGCCAGGGGTTGATTCTAAATGAGCCAAAAAGCAGAGACAGGAGCAATTGTCAAACTTTTGGTGTCGATCATTCGATTTCATCCTGGACACTACAGAAAATGGGCTTAAAGTGTAAAAAACCGAACTTCTCCTTTAAACTCAATCTGAAAAACAAAAATGAAACAGAAAACTTGTGAAAATACAAAATCTGCAAATGAATTGTCTTGACAAATAAAAACATTTGAAAGTATAAAAACTGTAAAATAAAAGGAAATAAAATATGACAAAAAAGGATACACAAAAAACGGTATTTGAAACATTAAAAAATTAAATATAAAAATGTTAAAATATTGCAATTGTTTCCAAATCATTGTTTTTATATTTCCATTTACAAAACATGTTCTTCACTTGCAACAATAAAGGAACAAAATTCACTCCATAGATACAGTATGCTTCGATGTAACCATGCACTGCAATGATTAATGTGTTCTCATCACTTCAGGATCGCAGGCAGTTTAAGCAGCTGCTGACCTCAACAAGATGTTTCAAGACTGTTCAGCACAGGGGTAGGGGGTGGGGTGGATAGAACAAAGCATGGTACAAAACGCTGGAATGGTGCCTGCTGCTCTTATAAATAGTGGTGTTTCTAAGCTGTTGTCAGAGATGGCTGTGATCAACGCGCAAGTCAGTGAGCTCATCAGGAGTCTGCGGAAGAAAGGCTGGACGACTTTGGCCATCGCCAAACATCTGCAAACGATTGGGATTCAACCTTCATTGGGCACTATTCGGCGTCATTGCCGTGGTTCTCCTGTGAAGAAGCAAATCAGAAAGCCACGAAAACTGACCAGTCAGGTGTTGGAAATAATTGACACGATCCTGAAACAAGATGACGAATTGCTGGCAAGGAAAGTGAGAGCGCTTCTACAACGAAGGCACAACATTACGATAGGGTTATGCACAGTGAGAAAGGCACTGGGGAACTTGGCTGGAATTTTGGGAAGCCCAGATTTACTCCAATGACCCGGGAAAAAAAACAAAGAACGTCAAGCTGAAGAATGGAAGGCTGCTGGTGAAAAGTTTGACAACGTCTTCTTCACTGACGAGTCAACTGTGGCATTGGAACGTTTTGCTTTTCAGTGATGGAGAAAGACTAAATTTAGGGGCATTCCAAAACCTAGAGTGAAACACCCAGTCAAACTGCACGTCTGGGGTGGCCCTGGCCCGCTTCTCATTTTTGATGGTATTATGGATCAACACTTTTATGGGGAAGAGATCATCAAAAAAGATGCGGGTCCGTACTTGAGAGAGCGTTTCCACATGTCTACACATCGGTTTTTCCAAGACAACGATCCCAAACACACGGCTGCCATTGCAAGAGCCTGCATCCAGAGTGAGGGGATTAACTGGGTGCCAACACCAGCTGAGTCGCCGGATCTCAACCCCATCGAGTTAGTCTGGGCTGCGATGAAACGATACATTCGCTGCGAGGCCAAACCCAAGAGCAGGGATGAACTGATCTCTGCTATAGAGTCATTTTGGAGGGACAAACTCACCAGAAAGGACTGTAATAAATACATAGATCACCTGGACAATGTAATTGATGAAGTCATAACCTTAAATGGAGCAGCGACTGGCATGTAATATTCCCAAGGCCAACAGATACATGTCATTTGCTATCAGTAGTGCATTGAATTGAGTTGAAATGCAAATAAAAAACATTTTCTATGAAACATTTTCCTGACTTTATGTTTCACTATTATATTATGGGCTACCATATAAATCTTTTTTTTAAGCAAACCTGTAAAAACCCCATTTCCATTTCTTTCATTTTTCAAATTAAATAAAAAATTTAAGTGGCAAAAATCCAAAGCCAAAAATGAAATACTTGTGCTCGGGGTGTCCGCAACTACGAATTTTCATAGTCAAACCTGATTAGTCAGTTCATGCCATTTGGCGTTATTTTTCTATTGATTATGCTGTAGAACGAGTCTGCTAGTTTAAAGTCCATCTTTTTTATTTGATTATTTAACAAAAAGTAAAATATAATGAAATGACAGAAAGAAAGATCCGAGCGTTACAGTGCGCAGGACCTATGACGGCGCTGATTGGATACCGAGCTTGGGGAACCCCTTTCTGGAAACGATGATGGAATGACGTTGCATAAACCCCCCTCCCTCCCTCTGGGATTCCCAATGGATTGCAGATCCTGCACACGCACACAAAATGACAGAAAGAAAGATCCGAGCGTTTTAGTTTACCACAGATTGGTGAATTTAGATCAAGATATAACAAACATTATTTCTGCATAACATGGCATCAAATATCCTGTAGCTATAAGTAGCCTATAATAATCTACTATTAATTAATACATTTAATTTCAAAACAAGCTCAGACTGCATGAATGAGCTCAAAGAGCAAAGTGTTCATGCACCTGTAACAGGTAACCTCCCCGTTACTGACGCATGATATGATAATTACATCATTTAATAATCATGTGACAGCCGAGCACTGTGAAGTCACGCGGTCGCATTTCTAAAGTTCATACAGAAGTAAATGTTTGTATCATGCACATCCCAGATAGTGAGGACTGGATACTGGATGAAAATGAAGGTTAAAAGAAGAACGCCCGAAACGTCACGGCATTAAAAAAATAGATACTCGCGGGTGTGGATTTCTTCTTTTCATCTGCATTTCTAAACTTCACCATAGACCAATTTTGCATTAATGACGGAAACGATGGTGACGAAAATAAAAACCCACTGATGAAAGAAAAGAGGCCTGATGAGACTGATTCATTCAGAGTCACTGAGGACGTTTTTATAACCTAGAAATGATCCAGTTTACGTCCATGAGCACGCGACCGATCAAATGGACGGATGATCCACAGACCTTCATCGATTCAGTTATTTGTTTTGCCAAAAAGATTAATTATAATCATTTTTCATTAAATAATAGAGATGCAGATAAATAGAAATAAACAGTTCTCAGATAAGATCGGAAGGTGTATCTATAACTGCGCCCATACGCAACAATTTTCATGAAATAAGATAACGCAGTCACTATGTTAAATTAATTAATTAACTTTTTTTAATCAAAAACATCATAAAATAGCACAATATCACACCAAGATCCCCAATAAACCTGCTTTAAAGACAGCATCTTAACAGCCTGTTTAATGAGAAAAAAAAGTTCCCAAGTGCCACCTGGTGGTTGTCCGGGTACATTGCAGTTCTTTTGAAATAAAAAAAACTGGCCTCAGGAAATACATCGTAATTCATGCAGGAATCACGCAGGGAACCATCCATTTCCAACCAGTACCCACTGTAGTTACCTGACCTGAATCTAAACATCTGCCAGAGGTCCATGAAGAAACTATTTGACAGATGACAACGTGGCCATATCTTTCCGATCGGACGGTGATCATATGCCTAACCAGCACAGCCACAAGTTCAAGTAGCACCACAACATCAACTTTTGTGAGTCGATGAAAGAAAAATTTTACTTCTTGCTAAAAAAAACATACTTTATCCTTTTTGTTATTTTCTTTGTGGTACAATATCTGCAGAAGAATTCTGTATGCTGGCAATCCCCTGCATATTAACAATTTGTCAATGTTCTGCTTACATAATTCTTAATCCTTCTTTCAATCTACAGGTCCAGTTGATGAGCCCATGTTTGCAACCTGGTGATGAAGCCTGGTCGGGTGAGAGGCATGCATTGTGGAAACAGCTGCTGCCCGAAGTGACTCGCTGTGGACTTAGAGGGCAGCATCCATGAGCTGGCTGGATTCTCTGAGGCATTGCCTGCACTGGATAAGTTGTTGCTGCCATAATGTTTGTCTGTTGGAAAACCAATGTTTTTTTCATACAGTTAAATATTAACGTTTTTGTTTGATAAATTCTAAAAAAAAAATTGAATTTTTCGATTCAGCATCTATTATTTTCATTTCTTCCACATTACAAGTTTAAAAGGCATTTAGTAAAAATATTGACCTGATGCTTTTAAACAAGTATCAGTTCTTCAGGAAATTCAGAGCAATTACTTCAAGTAAATGTGGTTTTATAATTGTTACATGTGTATTTTTGATATTAAAATATGTCGTTTTTATCAAGCTTATCATTTGTTAGTATCCATTCAGCCATTACATTTATCTCACGTCTTTCAGTAACAACTATCAAGTAGAACGGTGCCTCCTGAAACACGATGTAGTCATTGTTAATAACTTCTCCAAAAAGAGTAGATATGTCTGGAGGTGTCTCTTCAAATAGCTGCTCTACACAGCATCAGTCTTGCTCTGGTGAAAATGGGTCAGAGCCAAAGGCAGATCCCCAAGTCAGGGAGGATCGCAGCTCCTGTTCATACATGCATGATGCTTCAGCAGCATTGGGCAACTGCTCTGCTGGAATTCTTGCTGGGCATCTTGCAACTGCAAGTTGATTTGGGATCCCTCTGCCTAAAATTGGTAAAGATTTTTTTTCATTACTAAACAAAACTGTCTTGGCCAGGACTCCCTTGAAAAAGAGATTGTTAATCTCAATGGGACTTTTCCTGGTTAAATAAAGGAGTAATAAAAAAAAAAACTGTCAGCTGTTATAAAATGATATACATACAAATATTACCATAACTAACCTGGTATCCTATGGGCATTGCAGGACTGCACAACTCTGCCAAGTCCTACCTGACTCATTGACAGGCCAGGGTGGACACACAAAATTGGTTAAGGTCATCCTGCATATTGAGTAATCCGGACCCAGTAGGTGGATCAGAGCCTGTTAAGGGGGTAATTTACCCCATTATTGACCTCTGGCTAATTCTTTCCACTCGCAGGTTCTGTTTAAACACAAGACAAAAATTTAGGAAAGTTAACAAGGCAGCTTTATTTGTATAGTATTTATAATGTCCACAATTTCAAGTGCTTCACACCAAGTAAAGCATTAGTGTGATGCAGAAGAAAAGAAAGCATTAAAAAGTAAAACAATAAAAACATGATATAAAATTGAAAACCAAAGAAGACATCTTACTAACACTAGCCTTGGAGGCTGCACAGTTTTGGACTCCTAAATGAAAACTATTTCAAGGCAGCTGAGAGCAGGTGGCTCTTCAATCTGGATGCAAATAACCAGTGTTTCAGCTGATCTGAATCTTTCCAGACATATGGATCATAGAAGCTGAATGCAGCATCTCCAAGTGTGGTTCTGACTTGAAACTGATAAAAGACCTGATCCGGATGACCTGAGCAATCTGGTGGCTTCTTACCTGTCCATATCTCCATAATATGTCACCCATGCTAATATGAAAATTTGAATCAAAATTTAACTAATATTGAAATCACATAAAAAAAATGTTTATGAATAGGATTAATATAACTTACCTGGTGATGTAGTTCATTATATGGCTGGTTCACCTCTGAGAATCTTTCCCATCACCTGCCCTGACTCCCACTGATGACAGGAATCCTGTCATGACTTTTCTTCCATAACTTGGATTCTGTCTCTCAAGATAAAAAATTCAACATGTCATGTAACTATGACTTAAAACTAATAAAACATTTTACAACACAAACACATCCTTTCTGTAAAAATAGAAATATAATGTAAACTTCACACATCATAATCTATAACCATGACAATAATTAGGCAGTGTTTTGGGTTACCACATTAAAACAAGAGGAAGAAAGGGGAACCATGGCCCTGCCTTCAGGTGACAGGTTAATCAACGATGCAGAATCATTTGAATATTAAAATTTGCCTTTTTGGTATAGATAAAAAAAATAACAACACAATAATTCACAGGGCACCTATTTATTATGCATAAACAAAATTCTAAGTAGTCTGAATGGTACAAAACTAAAGTAAGAATCAAACATCTAAAAATAAACAATGATTAATATTTTCTCTGAGGAAATCAATCTACAGTATTTTTTCCCTGAATGAGGCAGGCCATAGAGAACCTTTTCCTGTAGATCATTCATTCAGATCAAAGCTATACTGCTTTAGAGACTAAACCAGGAGTATTTACAAGACACTCACCAGTTAAGATGTTCACCAGTTAAAGGATAACACTGGGCAAAAATGAGCGTTCAGTGATTTATCTGCGTATCTTCATCCCCCACCAGATAGATGTGCTCACTAACCTGTGTTTTCCTCCTGCAGAGGTTCCTGCCTTACAGACAGATGCTATTCTTTGCAGTTCCGTCTTTGATAAATATTTTGTTAAATCTAAGTGTCTTTCTGTCTCAAATACTGGGTCATTTTGTTCTGAGCCTGACAATATAGACTTAGAGTTAGACAGATTTATTTGTCATTTTGTTTTACACACGTGTAAAACAAAAAGAAATTTGGTTTGGAACAGCTCTCTGGATATGTCATCTTTTTTTTTAAGTGCAGCCTTGAAAAATAGTACACAAATATATATATAAAAACAGTAATATAAACATGACTGTAAATTTACAGTTCTAACATTTTCATTTCCATTTTTTATATATAGTGATAAAGTATCATAAATATAATGAAATATTATAAAATAACACATTTTAAAAAACATTCAGCAGTCTAATGGCAGTGGGGAAGAAACTGTTGTGGTCTCTGCTTGAACTTCATACAATGCTTCGAAGCCTCTTCCCAGAGGGCAGCAGGGAGAACAGTCCGTGGTGGGGGTGTGAGGGGTAATTTATAATGTTATGGGTTCAGGACACGCAGCGCTGGGATGAAATGTCTTTATGGTGGGAAGAGGAGCCCCGATGATCTTCTCTGCTGTTCTCACCACTCTCCTCACTTTCCTCCAGCCTGAGGCGCTGCAGCCTCCACACCACACAGTGAGACAGCTGGTCAGAACGCTCTCTATGGTGCTTCTGTAGAAGGTGGTGAGGATGGGTGGGGGCAGGTGGGCTCTCCTCATCCTCCGCAAGAAGTACATGAGCTTTTGTGCTTATTTTACCAGTGAGGTGGCGTTTGCATTCCAGGTGAGGGTGTCTGTGATGTGCACCCCCAGGAATTTGGTGCTGTTGATGGCCAGTGGAGCGATGTTAGGACGGTTCCTCCTGAAGTCCAAGATAATTTTCTTCAACCTCTCCACGTTCAGGATCAGGCTGTTATCTTTGCACCAGTCCACCAGCTGCTCCACCTCCTCTGTATTCGAGATCTTTGTCGTCTCTGATGAGGCCCACCACCGTGGTGTTGTCTGCGAACTTCACTATGTGATTGGCGGTGAACCTGGGGATGCAGTCATGTGTCATCAGGGTGAACAGCAGGGGGCTCAGGACGCAGCCCTGAGGGGAGCCTGTGCTTAGACTGATAAGATCAGTGGTGTTCTGTTCGACCTGGACTGACTGAGGTCTGTTGGTGAGAAAGTCTAGCAGCCAATAGCAGAGGGGTGTATTGAAGCCCAGCAGTTCCAGTATGTCCATCAGATGCTGTGGGATGATGGTGTTGAAAGCTGAACTTAAGTCCAGGAACAGCATCCGCACAAGGGTGTTCTTCTCCTCCAGATTTGCCAGGCTCAGGTGAAGAGCAGCAGAGATGGCGTCCTGTGGAGCGGTTGCATCAAATATAATTTAGAGACCTGGTGCATTTCTTGGGCATTGTGACCAGATATCAGACAATGAAACCCATCTTAAACATCTGTTGGCCTACATAGTGTATTCTTTGAAGGATTTTAAGTTGAATTACTTTTAAATTAAGACTTCTAGTCGCATTAAAGGTTCTCTGACAGAACAAGAGATCAGCTCATAAATCAACTTGCCATTTTCCAATGGGAGTGATACAGATTAATCTATTTTTGATAAACTCCTATATATTTTAAAAGTAATTTTGGAGGATTAAGGCTGATAAAATCTTCTACATTTGTTGGTATTTGCTTTTTAAATATGTATTTTATTATAAACTTAATCTGTTGATAGTCTAAAAATTCAATTTTTTTAACCCCATAACGTGAAATTAAGCTGCAGAATTTTTTGTTTTTTTTTTCCTTTATCTCTCTCTGTTCCACTTTCTATCATTGCCTCTTTCAGTTTCGTTTTGTCAAGCCCAGCGATATGATGTAAAATGTTGCTATAAAAATGTGTAATTAAAGAAATAAAATTAATTAATAAAATTATAAATAGGTTCTCAAGGGGAATCCCCAAGCTCCCCTTGTCAAAGCAAAATCTGTTCAACACAATAAAGCAACCAGACTACCATTCTGCTTACTATGATGCTGGACAGGACAAAAAAAAAAAAAAAAAAAAAAGCTGCAGAATGGGATACATTCATATCCTTGAAATGTTCCAAGAATTTAATTCATTTCTATTCGGCAAAGCTTATCATGGAATGTTAAGATATCAGAGTTGTTAAAGATAGGCTTACGGCTGGTATTTTTGAGGATCTTGTCATTTTAAGAAACACCCAGCAAGCTGTTAAAGACTAGCAAATGCTAATGCTTTTAAAACATAAATGCCTTTCTATTTTTATGTTAATGAATAGAAGATTTGCATCAATAAGTTTAGACGATAGAGGCTGTTCAACATATAACCAAGAATAATCTTGTGGACTTTTTGTAGCCTTTTACAGATGTATTATAGCCTATTTGGTAGGAAGTAATGATAGAAGTTGGGCAGTTCTAATCCCTATCTCTGACACTTGGTCTCCGTGGTTGCGCCTACAGACAGGAAAGCAGTGGAAAGTTAACCCATTTTCTATGTTTTTCCCATGGTGATCATGTGTTGCGCTGTTACAGCCCACAATACAGCAACAGTTTACCATGGTTGAAATCAAGTTAAGGTGAAATTAATCAAATTAAAACACAGCTGAGAGGGAGTACAGTATGCGGTAGTCGTAGGCAGTAGTCTGAGTAGCAGTAAAGGAGGCCATCAACATGGTGGCCATGCAAAGTAATTACGTCATGATGCCCAAGCCCTATAGTGGGATCTGGTTTAATTGTATTTTATCAATCACTTTCGGAGACATGTTGATACCTATATATGTAGTTATATATTGGAGGCCTTTTAGAAACTACAATTAATAGGTAGCACCATAGAGTCTGAGCATTTTGTAGTGAGATACAGAAACATTCTAACAATATAGTTACTAGAGAGAGCTTAAGAAAGAGTAATACATCACTTGCATGAACACTGACTTTAAGTCTGACTTGCCTAGTTCCCCTCTGTAGAAATAAATCTAGAACAAGTTAGATTATTTGCAGCAATTTGTGCTTTTGGGGAGCTTTGTAGTATTTTTCACCAATTTATGAAACTGTTACCAAAGCCGAAATTACACTTCTTCTGCATCTAGTTATTGTATGCTGGTTGTAATCACAGGCCTAAGCTTATCTCTGTATGGCTGTTGACAAATCGATGTATTGTGATTGCTGAAATGAGTTGATATAAGAGTTGACTCTTTAATTTATTTTTTAAATCACATTGATGAAGCACAGCTACTGTCTCGTGTGGACATGAGAAAAAGTTGACATTATTTTGCTCAGTTTGTATCTTTTCCAGTGGGCATTATTAGTGGCATCCACTTGAATTGATCAAACACAGCCCATACCGCCTAAAAAAGGTATTCTCATATACAGTAGGTCCAAATCTGGGTCCCACTTTTTAACCCTGAGAATTCCTCATTTAAACTATGTAATGAGCATTTTCATAGGGTAGTTATGTATCCTGTGGACGATCTAATCTGGAGCAAAATTTCAACTGACTGTCCATTTAAATGGGTGCAATGTGTATTTGTTGGCATGCTTACTTTTAGCAGTTTTAGATTTTGTAAAATTGCTTTTAAAATCATTGAAGTTTCACAAATTCAAACACCTCTTTACACCGAGGTTGAAAATACAAAACAGAACTGATTGTTTAACTTGGGCATCACTGTAGAAAATCTTCATGTAAAACTGTGGAATGATTTACATAACAACACGAAATGACTGTAAAGGCCCTCCCCTCTCCAGACTCCACCATCACATTAACTGTGGATCACTTATTCATTGGAGACACTTGGTGGAGATAATCGAATATGTTTGATAAATAAGGATCAAGCCTCAGGTTTATTGCAATGTGTTTCTAAATGACTTACCACACCAGTGACATCCAAAAGGAACAAAGCAGGAATTTACAAGTAAATTACTTGTGCTTTACTTGTAAAAGCTGCCCTTTTGATGGCATAAGTGGAGAGTTGTGATGATGGCCTCATCTTATAGCTGCAAACAGAATTTTGCTACTGCTAGGCTCATAAGAAACAAAAAGGATAATAACAGAAACAAAAAACAGAGCATAAATGGAAAAAGAAAAAAATGAACAGAGAAATGAAACATTGAAAACATTTCAATTAAAAACAAGGTATTGGGAACAATTTTGCTCTTTTCTCAGATTTTATTTTTAAAAATTGTTTTCTTATTTTAACAATTTTTCATATATACAGATTTTACCTTTCAAAAAAAAATGTAAAAGACTTATTGCATTTATAAAGTGTTATAAAGTTGCTTGTAGCGATTAATTAAAAACAAAAATCACTCTGTATCCATGGTGGGATAGGATGACTGAAAGAACTTCCTGCAACCCAATAAAAAACATAGGTGAAGCTCTCCTAAGGCAGCGGAAGGTTATTTTCTGGGTTCGAATGTGAAGGCACACACAGAAGTGTTAGGATCCCAGTTTTTTTAATCAGTTAAATCAGGAGCTAGAAACCACCCTCAGATGTCTTTCTGAATCAGAGCCTTTGAACTGGAGTCAGCTTTTGAGCTGGGTGGAATACGTCCATAATTCTAATGTCTCCACAGCTACTGGTCTATCTCCCTTCAAGCTCTCCCTTGGATACCAGCCACCCCTGTTTCCCTCAGAAGAGGCAGACATCGCCATTCCCTCCGTACAAAAGCTCATCCACCGCTGCCAGACCTTCTGGAGCTGCCCCTCGCTATCGCCCGGGCCAGAAGGTCTGGCTCTCTACCCCCTTAAATCCATGTCCAGGAAGATGTCCCCTAAATTCATTGGTCCTTATGAGGTGGAAAGGACCATTGGGGAATCTGCCGTTCATCTCCGCCTTCCGTCCACTCTTGGCATCCATCCCACCTTCCATGTGTCCCAGATCAAGCCTGTCTTGTCGAGTCCTCTGTGCCCACCCGCTGTCGAGACTTCCGCCTCTCTCAGCCCTCCAGTTCCTCTGGACCGCCGAGCGGCGGTCGTTGAGGGGGGGGGGGGGGGGGGGGGGTACTGTCAGGATCCCAGTTTTTGTGTTCATCTGTTTGTCTTGTCTTTTGTGTTTCTCCCTTCCACCACCAGGAGGCGCCTGGCTCCGGTTCGCCTCCTCACACACCTGCAAGCTGTTGCCTCATCACCGGACTGCTCTTAAGCTGCTGGTTGCCACTACTTCGACGCCAGAGTATTTGCCAGTTTGGGGTACTCTAGCCAAGCCTTGTTTATGCTGTGTCTAATCTGAGTTTTTGCATTTTGAGTTCTTTGTCCTCTAGCCAAGCTGAGATCACATTGAGTTTTACTGAGCACTTGTTTCTCCCTGAGTCTCACCTTTGTTTGTTCTTTGCCTTTCGGCAGGAAGCCTTCCTGCAAACTGGACCTTTTCGGGCCGCCTTCTCCCAAGTGGGAGCAATTGAGTCTTACACTGAGCGACGGATTCCAAACAGGAGGTTTGGATCCAGCCACCTTTGAGCACGCTGAGATCACTCTATGAGTAAGGAAGTCATCTTCACCACGACCCGTTCAAGTACCACAGGAAAACTGAGTTGCAAGCAGCGGCTGCATCATTCCACTCTGTCCGAGTTCTGGGTAAAACCTGTTCCGCCCTCCACCGAATCAAACAAACAAACTCTGGAAGACCAACACACAGACTGGAGTCTACGTTTCTCTTCTTTTCTGGAAACGTGAGTCGCATCAAATCCTCTCCTTCAAGATTAACAACTCCAATTTCCCTCTGAGCCTGAATCTAACAATCTGTCTTCCCCTCGTCTTCCAGTTTCCGGCTGAGCAGAGTTCGGAGGAACTCTGCACCGAACCCATATACTCTTCAATAAAACCTGTTGAACCTTTATACTGTGTCTCTCTGTTTGGCTTTGCTGCATGTGGGTCCAAACCTTAGATAAAATCATGACAAGAAGAGAGACACCTTTTGTCAAAAATGATTGATGACTTATGACCTCCACCTTACGGTCCCATCCTACACAAATGGTTTATGACCTGTGTGACCTTATGACCTCACCCTTCCCCCCTTCTGGTCCCATTCTCCATGAATGATTTATGACCTATATGACCCTCCCCCCTTCCGATCCCACCCCCCACGAATGATTTATGACCTATGTGACCTCCCCCTCCCATTCCCCATACTTCCAGCCCACCCCCCATCCTTCGGAACCCCCCTGAGTTTATGACTCCATCACCAACCCCCTTCCCTAAGCTAACCAATGAAAAATAGGGCGTGGAATTTCGTCCGACTCTATATAATGCTGTGGAGATCTGTTTCTGTATTTTAAGCAAGAAATAACACTAACAATAACAATAACACTGCCAAAAATTTCTCACTGCCTATCCTCTCTGAACACTTTTTAATAACTTTCAGGATTACTTTAACAGAGTTCTCCTCCCCCAAAAGACGGTTCAATTTTAGCATATCATTATCAGATAGTGCAGTTAAAAATTTTAAAGAGTTTGTTTCACTTTCTCCTCTGTGTCACTGAGCAGTGCTGCAGACTGCAAAAGCTTAGTTTATTCCCCTTCACAGGTTGATGGTTTTGTTGATGGAGTTGCTAGTTCTCTGCATACTGCATTAGACAATGCAGCCCCTTTCAAGATGAAAACTGTTAAAAATAGAAAGCTGGCTCCTTGGTTTAATGCAGAGCTGCGCACTTTGAAGCAAAATGCTAGGAAACTGTAGAGAATATATCGCTCCACAGGCCTACAGGAATCATACCTACTCTGGAAAAATAGTTTACTGCTGTATAAGAGGACCCTTTGTAAAGGATGAGCAGTATATTTCTCCTCATTAATAGAGGAGAATAAGAATAATCCTAATAAATATCTTTTTAATACATTTGCCAAACTCACCCACAGCCATAGCTTAGTTGAACCGTCCATTCCACCTGCTCTTAGCAGTAATGATTTTATGGGATGCTTTGTAAATAAGATTGATCTTATTAAAAATAAGATCATTAGCACTTCTCTATCTGTGATTGGTTTTTCTCTGGAGGGTGGGGCAGCATCTGAGGTAGTCACTGAACTGGGTTTAGACTGCTTTGATCCAGTTGAACTTTCAGAGTTAGCAAAATTGTCTTCATCTAAGCCTTCAACTTGTATGTTAGATCCAGTTCCAACCAGGTTATTTAAGGAGGTACTCCCTTTGATCTCCTCCTCCATTTTAGATATGATTAATCTATCTCTGTTACAGGGATATTTACCAAAAGGCTTTAAAGGTTGCTGTAATTAAACCTTTAATTAAGAAAATGTCTCTTGACCCAGATGACTTTGTCAATTATAAACCTATATCCAATCTTACTTTCTTATCTAAAATTCTTGAGAAAGTAGTTGCCAAACAGGTGTGCGATCACTTACACCATCAAGAACTTTTTGAAGAGTTTCAGTCTGGCTTTAGAGCTCATCATAGCACTGAAACTGCTCTGATGAAAGTCATTAATGATATTCTCATGGCCTCAGATAATGGACTTGTATCTGTGCTTGTCCTGTTGGATCTTAGTGCTGCATTTGTCACAGTCGACCATAGTATTCTTTTAGAAAGACTTGAATAGTTTGTTGGAATTAAAGTAACAGCACTAGACTGGTTTAAATGTTATCTATCTGATTGACCATTTCAGTTTGTTCACGTTAATGACAAATCTTCCTCATGCTCAAAGGTTACCTGTGGAGTACCACAGGGATCAGTGCTAGGAGCAATTCTTTTTACTATATATATATATATGCTCCCAATCGGTAGAGTTATTAGACAGCATGAGATTAATTTTCACTGTTATGCTGATGATACCCAACTATATCTGTCTATAAATCCAAATGAAGCTAACCCATTACATAGATTACAGGCATGTCTTGAAGACATAAGAACCTGGATGACTCTTAACTTTCTGCTTCTGAATGCAGACAAAACAGAAGTTATAGTCTTTGGACCAGAGTCTTTAAAAAATGAGCTGATTAATCAGTCACTTCATTTGGATGGGATTAAATTGATTTCAAATAATAAAGTAAAAAAATCTTGGTGTTATTTTTGATCAGGAGCTGTCATTTAAATCCCATATCAAAGAGGTTTCTAGAATTTCCTTATTTCATCCGCGGAATATTGCAAAAATTAGAAATATCCTGTCCAGGGTTGATGCTAAGAAACTAGTCAATGCTTTTATTACTTCAAGGCTGGACTATTGTAATTCTTTACTATCAGGAAGTCCACAAACTGTAGTTAAAAGCCTTCAGCTAATCCAAAATGCTGCAGCCAGAGTTCTGATGAACATAAAAAAGAGAGATTACATCTCTCATATCCTGGCTTCTCTTCATTGGCTACCTGTTAAATCCAGAATATAATTTAAAATCCTCCTTTTCACATATAAAGCCTTAAATGGCCAAGCTCCATCTGATATCAGAGATCTGATTGTTCCTTATGTTCCTAACAGAGCACTTCGCTCTTTATCTGCAGGTTTACTAGTGGTTCCTAGAGTTTCTAAAAATAGAATGGGAGGCAGATCTTTTAGTTATCAGGCTCCTCTCCTGTGGAACCAACTACCAGTTTTAGTCCATGAGGCAGACACCCTGTCTACTTTTAAGAAAAGGCTTAAAAATGTCCTTTTTGATAAAGCTTGAAGTTATAGTGGCTCAGATTATCCTGAGCTATCTCTATAGTTATGCTGCTATAGGCTTAGACATCTGGAGGACATAGGGACCCCCTTTTTCATCATTCTGCTTCATTCTGTCTCTATTCTCCCACTCTGCAGAATCTGTTTGTTCAATCTCTAACGTTATGATCTCTCTGCTTTTTCTCATAGTAGCTTTGCCTCCTCTGTTCCTGTTTGGCTAGGTCACCATCCTGGAGAGAAATATCAGCTGTGCTGCTTCCATCAACACCCTTGTTTATAGATGTTGGAGATCGGCCTGTTTTCCAGTGTAGTCTTGTTTCCCTGACTGTGACTGGCTGGATATGCTCTCTTCATCTTCTGACATTGGAGCCGGCTCCCTTGTAGGTTTGTCCCTTCTTGAGGAGATGTCTGATTGTATGCTTCCTCACGCTAAATATATAGGGTGGAGGATGGGTCTAAAAAAGGGTTAGTTTTAAAGGCGTGTCCCCAAATTCAGAGTTTTTTCACAGTCAGAATATCAAGCAAGCAGCGTGAACTCCGGAAGAGGTTGGAAATTCGAACCCCAATTTCATTCATTTTTTGGCACCATACATTAAAGGGTAACACCAGCATGGTCCTAAAGATCCCGCTTTCTGTATTGAAAGCTTCTAAAACAAACAGGTCGGGGGATAAATCATCGTAGCTCCTTCGCCTACTTGCTCGGAGAGACCAGGACCCGTTTGTGGTAGTATTGTAGGGGATGGCCAACCTCAGCACCGCCCAATCATTATAGGTAAGGTTGCATGTATCAGAAAAGGGTATGAGCTTCTGTTTTCGGTCCAGTTAGTAAAGGTAGAGCTTGCAGGATTCATATTTGAAGATGTATCCCCATGCACCAACCATGCCAAAATCCTCTAAAGACCATTCTTCATGCAGTGTTTCTAGGGGAGAATGCTGAACCCGGGACAAATACATTGCTGATTTCTTGGGAGCTTCGAGGGGTGGTTCGAAGCTTGGAATACAGAAATTGACGTCTCCGATAGTAAAGATGTTCCGCTCGACGACACAGATCTTTTGTCTAGGGTTGTGGATGTTGAAGCATCTTTCAACAAAGGTGCGATCCTGGATTCTTCCATCATGTCCTCCATTTCCTAAATCTAGATTAATCTAGATTAAAATGGCTCATTTGAAATCTACCAAAGGGATTCATGAATCAGAGTCAGAATTACTTTATTAATCCCTTGTGGGAAATTTTTTTTTGGGGGGTTCAACTGTTTACAGAAGAGTGAAAAATAAGATTGTGAGTACAAATAAGATATAAAAAAATACAATAAGATAATGATAAGAATAAAATAAGATAAGGATGATATGTGTGTGCTGCCTAAATAATAAGAAAAGTAAGTAAGGCTTCTCAAGCCAGGTGGTGTGTTACACTAGGGGCACATCTCCTGTTTCCAAAATGCATCACAGACTGCTTGAGAAAGCTTTTCTACTATGATAACTGATGATGAAAATAAATAATACACTGGAAAAAATGGAAATCTAGATAAGTAATCTTTTCTTTAAATAAGTGCATTTGTTCTTGAATTGAGGAGGTAAAAGAGACATTTTGACAATGGAACAAGACAATTTACATTTAAAATAAGAAAACACAATTGCATTATCTTATTTCAAGTGCATTTTATCTAATTATCTTATTTTAAGAGTAAAAATACTCATTCCATTGGCAAACTACCTCATTTACCTACTTAAAATAGGATAAATACACTTCATTTAAGAAATATTTACTTATTTCTAGATCATTTTTGTTTTTAATAAGTGTTTATAGATAAACATGAATTCTGAACTGTAGGCGTACATAATAGGTGATGATGAACTGTTTAGTCAGTAGCTTTGCGTCAGTCAGTCCAAACTTTATTTCTCCTTTTTTCCACCAGTCACTCAGGCACTCATTTTAATAAGGTGTAAGTAGCCACAAGGGCTGCTGGGTAATGTGATGATGGGGAAAACATCACAATTTTTCTCTAGTTTTGTGTTAAAGAGGGCTGTTTATGTTGGTAGTCTAGTTCATGCTAAGATAACATTCTGTTTTGGAGGTTGCACTTGTAAATGTTAACAATCAGAAAAATGTCTTACCAGCTGGATATATCAGAACAAGCATTTCCTGTTGTTTTGTATTGCATAAATATCAGTAATAATGATTTCCAATCTAAAGACAAGAAAAATATGTCTAAAAGCATATTCCGTGTCCTTTTTGATGTCATTCTTTTAATAAAATTCTGTTAAAATAAAACCCATTAAACCTTCTAACACAATTTTTTATTTTACTACATAAGTAGGTATTTAATTTTAGCCACTCTTAGGAGCTATTGTAGAGGGTCCAGAAGAGCAGTTGCAAATCCCTGTGATAGACCAACAAAGTCATTTGTAAAAGTGAAGCTGAAGGAATATGATGAATCCTTTAAATTGTAGTCTCCAATATATTACAGTCTCAAACATGCTTTTATACAGGATTTCTTTGTATTTAGCGCCATAAATCACTCTAGCTAGCTTTTCTGGGCCTGTTGAAGAAAGGCAATCCCAAAGCATGATTACAATAAGTTTCTCTCTTTAGATGTCACTTTCAGATTGATGTATATTTTGTCAATATAAATAAACAATAAAGACGATATTTTATTTACTATAATACTTCATTTATTATTAGTCTATGAACTACATACATTGTTGAATAGACATTTGTGATCATCACATTTGTGTCACGTTTCTGACATTTACATTTTTTATAAAGTTCAAGGATATAGATGATTAAATGTAAAGTAGGAGATAACAAAACAAAACACAACACTAAGGCATTTTCAGTAGCTCATGCCAGTATACATTTGATATTTAACCCTATTATGGTCTCCCCTTTTGGCTCAGAACTCATTAAGGTTCAGCACCCATGCTGCCAGATACTTCTATGTCCCTTTTTTCCAGAAATAATTACTACACCCTGACATTTGTAAGAAGTAAATTATTCCTTTCTTGTCATCTGTTCTATTCTTTTGTTGTTGTTTTTTTGACAGATACATCTAATTCCTCCTACTGACCTAAACTTGCTGCTGAACCCAGGGGCGATGTATTGGGGCGAAAAGGTAGGACGATTCTAAGGGCCCTTGAATGAAGGGGGCCCAAAAGAAGAAGAAAAGATTTGTCATGCTATATTTTTCTGATCTGAAAAGAAAATCCAGCAGTAAAATAAATAATCTATATTTTTTAGCAGTAAACAGTGAAACTGACCATGAATAAATTGAAACCCCCCTTCTCTTGAAATTGCAACAAAGGTTTGTTCCTCGGGTCCTGCATCACATCAGGTCTCCCCGTCTGTCACCAGCAGTTAGCTCGTACTGGGGATTAAATGCCACACATGTCATTAGATGTAGTGAAAACAAAAGAATACAATTAACAAGAAAATGTTTAGCAACAGTGTGGCTAAAAAATGCAGCACCTCAAAGTCTTGGTTTCCAAAAATAAGAGAAATAAAGGAGCAAGAGGAGAGAGGGAGAAGGCATCCGACACCCCTCTCATTTTTTTTTCAGACAGGTTTCTTAACTGAATAGTTCAATATAAGGATAGATTAATAACCTGTTGATTAAAATAAGATAGCTATCTGCTGGATACAACTACTTAGTTATTCTTCGTTAATATCGTAGGAGAAGCACATCGTTAATAATGCCGCCCAGCTGGGTGCTGTCTGAAATGGAGATTGACTGCAAGTTTTTTATTATTATTTTGTTGTCTTTCATTTTTTGTTTTCAAGAAAAATAAACTGGTATTAATACAGCATTTATTGAGCCTATTGTGTGTTTCCAAATAACACAGAGGCCAAATAACTATGCCAGTAAACTCACAGAGCTGAGAGTTTACATTTATCAACCAGACCACAGAACAGGAAAACACCATAGTTATCAGAGAGTTAACATCAGCTAAACGCTAGCAGGATATTTACAATAAATAAATGTATTTGTCCCTCCTTCATCATGTAAGAAGATGATCCACCAGCAGTCCCATTCTTTTTACCATTTTTATATATGTATATATATATATATATATATATGGTCTGTGTAAGTAGGTTTCCTATACTGTACACTTCAATGTTTAGGCTTCCATCTAATTCCATCTTCACCAGACACCTGGTATCGTTTGATGTTACTTCGTTTTTTTTAATAAGAAATATGTTTTTTTGTCATTACATCAGGTGAATAAAAAATGTTCAGGGCCAGCATAAAAATAATCTGTCCTTTTATAAAGTTATAGTGAAACTTCATAGGAATATATATTCACAATCCTAAACCTATATTCTAGTCATGTTTACATAAATACAGCTGTGTTTTAAAATAAGCTGTTATTATTTTGATAGGATGTAAATGTAAAGTTTAAAGTTAATGTATATTTAACTTTTTCACGTTCTGATAACTTTCCTTTGTAGAAATCTTACAATAAAAATTACATTGACAATGTAAAAGATCATCTTCAGTGCAACTTTATTGCAGTTTTAAAGGTTGTCTAATTTTATTTTATTTTCATGGGGCCCATAAATTCCTGGAGACCCCAGCTGTATAAACACAGAGCAGGAATTTGGTCCGTGTTGCAGACATTAACTCTGACTTATTCCCTGTGCATGTTGGAGTGTTACTTGGTTACCCTCTGTCACCGATCCTGCTCATAACTTTTATGGACATAATTTCTACGTACAGCCAAGGGCCAGAGGGGGTGTGGTTTGGGAACAAGTGGATCTCATCCCTGCTTTATGCAGGTTAAGCTAGCTGCCTCCCACCAAGATCGACAGCATGCACTGAGGCAACCTGCTTGAAGAGTGTGAAGCAGGATGAGAATCAGCTTCATCAAATCCGAGGCCATGGTTCCTGATAGGAAAAAAGTGGCTTGTGCCGTTCAGGTTCGGAGGAGAGTTCCTGCCTTGAGTGAAGGAGTTGGCGGTCCTGGTGGAGCATGAGACCAATAGATGGATCGGTTGCTGCTATAATGCAGATCCTGCACTGCTCTGTCATGTGAAGGAAGAGCTGAGCAAAAAGGCAAAGCTCTCGATTCACTGGTCGCTCTACGTTTCTACGCCCAAGTATGGTCATGAAACATGGATCATGACAGAAAGAACGTGATGCTGGATACCAGAGGTTGAAATTAGTTTTCTCCACAGGGTGGCTGGGCACACGCTTAGACATAGGGTGAGGAGGTCAATTATTCATGAGAAGCACAGAGTAGATCTGTTTCTCAGAGTCAGCTGAGGAAGCTCGGACTTTTTTTCATATTTTCAGATCTTTTCCAAGCAAGTCCCACGGGGAGGAGGTGCAAGGGATTACTGAGGACACAATGGAGAGACTATGGCTCTCAGTTGGCCAGGGAGCACCTCAGGCTCTCCCTAGCAGAGCTGGAGCAGGTCACTGCAGAGAGGGAAGTCTGGGAGTCTGATGTCCCGACAACCCGGTCCCAGATGAAGCGGGAAACAACAGGTTCAATGTTTATGAATCACTGTTTTAAAAATTTGATAGGCTACAAAATATATATTTTTTCTGGTCATGATAAAATAAGATTAAAGGATGCTGCACTGATTGATATGGTTAACTGAAGTCATGTAAGAAGTAACTCAGTTGTTATCAGAATGTAAGAGCTCTGTGATAGCTCTGAGAGATCGCTTCTTCTTGCTGTTACATTTCAGAAATTAAAGCCACAAAAAGAAGCAACATGAGGATGAAGAAGAGCCCTCTTATTAAAGAGACAATTGTCCTATAAGTCATCTCATGAATGGCTCCAGTCTAGGCCTAGTTGTGTCAGAACTGAATTGAGCAGCGCTTCTTCAGCTCACTGATGATTTTCAAACACCTATTGTGTATGCTCGTTCATTATTAAGGTTTTCTTAAATAACAATTACAAGTATTTATAATAAGCCTTGCAAGAGTACTCATTTCATGTTCAATTTAGTGCTGTAACATAGAGCTGTGACATATCTAAGTGATATTTCCTGCATTCTAAGCTTTTCCAGAACTAAGACCATCACAGTACTTTGTACCCTATCTGCCTATCTCCAAGTAAATATATCTCTACCATCCCCTTCTCGTACATTTGACTTTAGAGTGTCCAAAATTAAATCCCAACTTATTTTCCGCATTAATGTCTCTAGTTCCAGTGGTGTGAAATCGGCACTTCCTGTTTCCTGTTGTCATCGTGACTCGTCAAATCTGTGCTCCCCTGATGGTTTTTCATACATGTTATGCTGTGGTAAACTCTGAGTGGTTCTACTTGGAGTTGATTGATCTAATCCAAATATTTACTGTCGATACAAATTTGTAAAAAAAAGTGTTGGGTTTTTCTTCTATCAATGTCTTGCTCTGATTACCTCTTAAAACAGTGCAACATTTTTCACATCCTTTTAACTTTTTATTAAGTCAAATTACAACTAAAATCTTAATTTCACATCTGTTATTGCGTGTGGTAGTAAATTGTTGTATGCATCTGTGTTTAGTACCTTTTGATCAGAACAATTCAACAAATTTCCTTACATCACGAAATTGTAAAGGTTCAGCTTAAAAATAATTTGATTCCGCACAGATAAACAGATATACTTAATGGAAAATAACGATATGAAATGTACATGACATTCTAGCACAACTTTCTAATCAAGGTAATTTTTATTCTTTCCTTTCTACCTTCACTTTTTGTCCTAAAAAAATAAGACTCAGACACCCAAATGCAAATAGGCTTTTTTTTTTGTCTAAACTTCCAGTGCTTCCAGCCGTCTTGCAGCAGAACATAGAGCGTTATAAATGTTTTTAGTACAAAATGTAACAAAGACTCTTAGAAAAAATCTTGAAGGAAAAGTTCGGTCAGCAAGGAATGATCAATGGATTATTATCTATAACTTAAACTAATATGTTTATTTAATGAATTTAACAGTAATCAGTAAAAAAATAAAAATTATATTTTTCATTGCAATCACTGAGTCCATGAATGGCCATTTTCGCCCAAATATTAAAACAACTCACTCCTGGCATTTTCCGGCAGTGACGTCACGGTGCGGTAAGCCTAGCGACATTCTCCCTGCTTTACAGGCAAAATCAGTGGCAGCTACTAGACGCATCTGCAATCAACAGTTACTTAAGATAAAGACTTCACCATTGAAATTCACCAGAGCTATAGTTAAACGGACAATTCCCACGTGCATGGCAGTTGGATGTTGTAATACGTCAGGTAAAAGTAAAAAAAAAATTCTTATTTCACCTTTCCCCTTTGTTGTGACAAACACCAGATACAGCACTAGGACTTGCTCAACAGCCGATGGCGCACTGTGACGTCAAAAACCTGTTGGTGGCAGTACTGCTCTTTGACAAACATGGATGTCTTCAGTAAAGTACATTCAAATGAAATTACTCCTAACCAAAAACGCTTTTATTTATTGAAAGTATGTAATAATTCCATATTCAAAGTACTTTCAGAAGTTTGTATTCTGAATGTGACCAGACTTTTCCTTTAAATGCGTGGAAAGCAGGTCTGTTTCTCTTTAAATGGCACCAAATGTCTCTGATATGAAGACTCCAGAAACACTTCACAAACTAGGAAACAACTTCATGAACAGACGAGTTAGTCTTCTAGCCCCTGAGCCCTACTCCCTGAATTGTATTAGCCAATGTCAGACAGGATTTCGAGGAAGTAGTTTAATAAATATGGGTTGGTTTAATATGTGACAACAATCCTTGGTATCATTGCAGGAAAAACAATTGCAGGGATGTGGGAATGGAGTTCTCTAACCATTGCCAAGTCAATATCTCCATCTTCAAAGATGTCAGTACCTACCCTCATAGAATTTAGGTTATCCGACACCTATGTTCAGTCTTGACTTCAGCCTTATTGAAAGGTTATGCTAGATGAACCAAAACATTCTGACATGGCCCAAGTTTGTTAAACTGATAACAGTGTTGTTTTTGGCAGCCATCTTAGATTTAGTCCTTGCCTTCAGGACAAAAACTATTATTAGTCTTAGCCACATTTTATTCATTGTGATATGTGATGATTTTAGTCGGTTTCAGTAGACTAAAACTTAAAAAGGTTTTAGTCAATTTTCTGTTGCAGAAAAGGTGAACCTTTACAATTTCGATTAACAACCAGATTCTTTACCAGACTAAGAGCTCTCGCCTAGATATTACAATTGCTGGAAATAGAATGCTGCTGTGGAGTTCATCATTGCTCTTGGGCAGAAAAATTTGATTTATAGAACTCAAATTTTAATTAATAATACCCTACTTCATACAAAAGAATGACAAAATGTACAATAAAGGAATGCTTTTTAGACATACAAGTTTTCCATCCCAAAGCAAATACTTCCTGATCTACTATGAATTATGCATTACACACAGATCAATAAAATCTTCATTGCTCCAAAAAACAAAAATATTCTTCTTCCTACTTTGGTAATTTTTTTTTTTTTCTGAGAATTTTGCCCCTCAGGGGTCAAAGAAGATTTTAATTCACAGGGGGAAGAAATACAGAGAGAACCTACATAATTGCCTTGTAATGCCATGGCAATCCAGACCAAAATTGAATGAGTGTGCTAAATAAAATGTTGAAATATTTAAAGGAAACAAAGAAAACTTTTTAATTAAATACAAAGAAACATTTACATCATATTTAAATAGATAGAAAGAGAAATATGAGAGAGAAATAAACAAAGATCCATACACCTTTTCACCTGGGTCTTTATCAAAAAATAAACAGTATTCAATGAAATATTTTCTTTGGATATAATTTAGGGATTCCTTTTAAAAGAACTTAAAGAATGTTTGGTATCACCTCTCGTGAACTGGAAAAAATTTAATCTTTATAGTTAGACCAAGGGATTTTTACATTGGTTAGAGGATGATCAGCCACATACAGTTTATTGAGTAGTGAGAGCAGGAATAGCCATACTGCTGAAAGCGAACCATTTGTGTGGAGTGTAAAGCACAGAGTCTAATCTAAGCACACGCAAAGACGCAATTCTACACAAGCTGAGTTTGGCGCGTAGTACCCAAACCATTCTGGATTATTTTCATCCTGCCGCTGCTGCCATGATCCATTTGTGGTCATGCAGAATGTGCACTGCTGCACGGCTGATACTACTTAGCAGATTACCGCACGATGATGCAGTTTAAATATCTAACCCGCTAATTTTTTGTCTTGTCTCTTTAACCAAAACTCACACTCATAACCCTGAAGCTTTCGTCAACAAAGCATGTTTAGCTCGTCAGTTAGAGTGTCAACAAAATAATTTCTTCATCCTCATCGTTGACGAAAACAACACTGACTGACAAATTGATAGATGGCCTATATGTGTTATATCAATAAAGTTAAATCATCTAATTCAATAAAGGCATCGAAGAAGAGCCCATAACTGAAAGAATATTGTTTTGCTTTGGTGAGTTTTTAATGGGCAACACCTACATACTCAAGTCCGCTCCTCAACGAACTGATACATTTTCCTTACAATGTGGAACTGTTTATGAGGAAATAGATACACTTTAAAACACGGAAGATTCATTACTTAAAAGCAATTTCGAAATGAAGAAATACCCAAACAAAGGTATTGCTCAGTTTATACCACACAAACTCTTGGCAAAACAGAAATGCACACTTTGTGGATTATGAAAGAAAAGACAAAAACTTTCATTCTTAGAGATATGGCCCCACCCCACCCCAAAAAAACTAGAAAATATATAGCAAAAATAAATACATTTTAGTCATCCCTGAATTAACTTTAACTCTTTCTTGAATTGTATGTTCTTGTAGGAATTTATGTATTTTGTTGTCTTTAGATTAATGCAACCATTTTCTGCAACAATTGACCAGATACAAAACTATGACAACAATCATCAGTGCATTCTGAATGGTTTGCAAAATAAAGTGCTTTTATACTGTTTATGTGTTTTCTTGGAAATAGCTATACATTGAATTATTGACCTCATGTCTTTTTTTTATCAATGCTGTCAAACAATATATGCTCAACTTTTTGTGGTATGGATTTCCAGTACCCAAATAATTGAAAGATCTCTCTGTCAGTGCCCTTTACTAGTGAGATAATGTGATCCAGTGCTTTGTCCAATACATATAAATTCACCAAAACACACAAGTGTAAAACTACAAACACCAACAGCCTGTACAAACAGCAAAAAATAATAACATAATAATAGTTTTTTCTTTGAAATTGTAATTTCCAGTTCAGCTAAAAATGTCAAACATGCCAAATTATTGATTTGTCACTACATTTTATACAAAGACATTTTAACTTAAATTGTGACTTGTATTGGAAAACTCTCAATTTCCCATTCCTGTGTCAGGCATTTTATTGCAAAGTCTAATACTGGAGGTGAAAAATCAAAATGTTTACACAACATGTGATCTGTATGTTTAAACCAGTGTACACTACAGATATAGGAAGTCCTTGTGAGGATAAAGTAGTATAATCACAAGGAGGTAGCAAGCTACGTAAAGGGTTGGTATTCAGTGAGGAAAGGGAGCTGCAATATCCAGGAACCAGCAGCAAAGGTGAGCAGAAGATGATGTGACTGCAGGCAGCATGTGATCGGTTAGGTATAGGGCACAGCAGGCGGGGAACAAGGCAAGATGTCCATGGTACAACAGGTAAAGATCACACAGTCTCAACTGTTTGCTTTACATCTCAATGTGAGCTTCTTTGGCCGGTGCTGTGTCCTTCACTGAGCCCGAGATTGTGTATAACCTGCAAGAACATGGACATTGTACGATATAATGAAACATTTTCATTGCCATTATGAGTAACCAGTCAACAAATACAGATATTCATTATTCATAAAATACATTATTAAAAAATATATGCTCAGGATCTTGTCAGCCATCTAAAACAAACATTCTAATCACTCAATTCTCTGAAACAGGAAAAATAAGAAAGGCCACGTCTTTCACATGTCCCTGGTACACTGTGATAGGGCTGTGCTATTCCCAAGTCAAAACAAACAGCACACTGCAAAAAACTGAAATCTAAATAAGTCACTTTTTCTTAGTGCATTTTTTTCTTGAATTGAGGAGGTAAGTGACACACTTTGCCAATGGAACAAGACAATTACCATTTAAAATAGGAAAAAACAATTGCTTTGACGTATAACAAGTGCATATTATCTAATTATCTTATTTCATGAGTACACATACTCATTCCATTGGCAAATCATGTTATTTACCTGCTCAAATTAAGTCTACAATTACTTAATTTAAGAATTTTTTAACTTATTTCTAGGTAGTTTTTGCATTGCACAGAAGAGGTAAAGGACTGCCTGTATATCTAAGTTTAAAGTATAGATCATTCATGTCTGTGCCTAGGGGTGCAAATAATAATCGTTTTGTATCGATGCATCGATCCAACAGCCGACGATCCGATGCATCGACACATCCGCAAGAGAATCGATTCATGTTTTTTTTCCCCCTCCGGTCTATTTTTATCCATTTGCTCCTGGATGTAATTCTCCCTCCAGTGCTGCGGTGGCGCTAAATTTATTTTGCCCTCCTAACTCGTTTCCTGGTTATACTCTTACAGCAGTGTGTTGCAGTAAGCTTGACACAGACATTTTGAAATTATGCTCAATATTGAAGCGCGGTCTGCACTAAACACTGTGGGTCTAGATACGGCCGAGGCGGCGAGGAAGTGCGGGCACATGAGGGCAAAAAAGAGTGGAGATCCAGGTGGAAAAAGGGTCCCAGCGTTCTCACGCACCTCGCTCTTCTAGCGGGTAAAACTTCACGAGTTGTTTTCCTCAATTTTGGTCATAAAAACAAAACAAGCCGGCCTCTTGTTTACGGTCAGCTACAATTTGGGAGAGGTGCAGCGGAGCGTCTCTCAAGGGGGTGGGGACGTCTGGAGCCGAGGTATTGCATTGTACTCATTGCACTGATTATGTGCAGTATTTTTGCTGTATTTTTTCATGCAACTTTTCTACTTCTGTTATTTGCTGTTGTTTCAAAAAAAAAAAATGCATAACGATATTACAGCTTTCATTGATTTATTTCAAACTTGAAACTTTGTTTAGCCTGTAAGGTGTAAAAAAAAAAAAAAAGATTAACCGATTAATCGAATAAAATAGAATCGTGGTGTATTCTTGAGTATCGAAAATAATCAAATCGTTGGGTCAAGAAATCGATACTGAATCGAATCGCCATGATGGATGTGATTTACACCCCTATCTGTGCCCTCCTAGGTTCATATTCAAAATACAGTTTTCATACTATCAAAAGGCCATTGCACTGTGATTTTTTTTTTTTTGTGAACATAAGACATGCATGTATAAACAGGAATAAATAAGCTTTCAGTGCCCAAGTGTGATTAAAGGAAAAGATTTTGAAAGCTACTAAAATATAATGTAAACTCAGATTTTGAACAGAATTTAAATATTCTTAATTGGCTTTTTATTGGAGAAATCTACATATCTCAACAATAAAGTCTAACTTTAATATTGGCCTATAGATACCTGGGAAAGGTAAAAATATAAAACAACATAAACACATGGATATAAAATCATACTGAACATTACTTAAGTTAATCTGTTTGAGGATCTGACTCTTTCTCTGCTTTTTCTTTCTTTCTTTTTGTCTTAGGTGTTGCTGTGAAGCTGGTTGGATTTTAGGCAGTCTCTTGTTTTTTTTTTTTTATATTTGCTCTGATGTGTAACTATAGCAATTTTTTACCTGTAAGCAGCTCATTAACATTTCAGAAGGTGACTAACACTTCTGAACGTACCAGCTAAGTCGAAAAGGACACACTGAGTATGCAGAACAGGAGCAAGGAGACGAGCGAGAAATTTAATCCATGTCTTCCACTGATCATTACACTAAATCTGAGGTCTTTAGGAACAATTTTGGAGAACTTTGAGTCCTAGTTGGTACCCAGTCAGCATATTGACAATACTGTAATATTTGTTTTATTGAAATTTGGCTGCAGAACCATATGAGCAGACAGGGGCCATTTCAATATGTGTAATTGTGCGTTCTCCTGTGCTTGAAAAACATAATCAGCCTCAGCCCTAGTACTGTGCCAATTCACAAGAACAAGAAGACTGAGAGCGGACAAAGTTCCCGGATGTTGTTCTCATGCCTCCCACTTTACCCAGCATGCATCAGAATAGACTTGTCTGTTCTTGAGATTGACAGCTGTCTCACAGACATCAGGGTATTAAGTTTCTGTTGCTGTTGTTAAAAAAAAATAAATTTTTAAGACAATTTGAGGCGTGAACATTATACTTTTAAGCGTCACTGTATTGCCCATGTACTGATTTAGTGCTTAATTAGAAAATAAATTCCAAAATTGAGAGGACCGCTGTAATCAGTGGATCTCTGAGGGCAACTTCAGCCAGGGCTAACCGCAGCCTGTCTGCAGCAGCCCTCTCTCTGCATAGCTGTGTGTGGCTCTGGTAGCAAGTTTTCTTGTTTTATTTGGCAAAATGTTTATTTGATTTGTGTTTATCTGACTGTGTTAATTATCATTCACTCAATAAAGGAAAAACGTAAGAATTTATCATTATCTAGAGACTATTGATAACAGGAGGTTAAATTCAGCTCCAGACGAGCGGAGCATGTGGTGACGTCATCAGTACGCTTCTGTTCCAATTGACCCATATTTATGCTGCGTGCTCTCGTTCTCCCCAAGTCCACACTTTCCTGTTCTTCTCAAGAACATACTTGGTGAGGACGCAAGTCTGTAGTTTCCGTATTGTGAATTGAGAAACAGCCAGAGATTTAAATAGGTAGCTTGAAAACTCAAGGGAGGTGGGTAAGTAGTGTTTGTGAACAACAGACTTTTATCATCCAGGACATGTTACTTTGAAGGACAGATACTAAACTGTTGGTATGTGGGTTTTGTCCTTATTATTTCCCAATTTAAATATTGTTTTTCATTGTTCATACTAAAAGACCATTTATAACAGGCAATCTGTACAAAAGAGAAAAAGATTGTTAAATGTAGCTGAAGAAGCCGTGCAAGGTTGTTTTGAGGCTTATGTAATGACCCCGGAGTTGAGAATTAGGGGGTGGCATCATCAGAATATACCCAGAAGGAGAGGTTGAATTTAACAGGGTTTATTACAAAAATAAAAGGTTTCATAAAACCAAACACACTACTCTTTAATCAAATTAAAAGGGCAGAAAAAACACTTTGTAATAGAAAGCTCAGTGTTCACACTATTAACCTTTCTCTTCCTGATTCTTTCCTGAGAAGAAATCACTCAGGAAAAAACTCTTTGAATAACACTTCATAATATATATGTATATAAGTCCATACACTTTCATTTCATTTCCAAATCTCTGTTATGTACATAATGAACATGATTAGATTAGATAAACTGCTTGAAAAGACATTAGTTTAGACAAATAACAGGCAGGTAATATTGGGGTTTAACAGACGCACACAATAAAACTAATACTAACACACTCAAATGTATTTGGGCAAACAAAAACAAACTAGAGTAAGTTAAATCCACTCAGGCCAAAAACATAACAAGTCAATACATGGCCGCAGAAAGTGGGGATGCCGCAGCATGCCATAGTGGTGATAGGGAGATTTTAAAAAAAATGTATTAAAAATACTTTGCACAATTTATAAATTTCTTATGCATATTTTGGGAAATGGTTTTGACTTTTTTTTTTATTTTACTATCACATTTATTTGGATTTTAATTTAATTATTTTGAGGGCCTAATCAAAACAAGTGCAAGGAAGTTACGTTGTCAGACTAGTAACTAGTAAATTTACTTAGTCTAATCACAGAAACGAGGAGGAAATATGAAACAGAAACACATCTCGTATTCGTCCACTCATGAGAGACCTTTTCTCAATATGTGTACTTGTGTGTTCTCATGTGCTTGTGTACTCGTGAAACGTCATGAGCCTCAGCCCTAGTACTGTTCCAATTCACAAGAATAGCAAACCGAGAACAAAGTCCCCAAATGTTGTTATCGCCTCTCCCTATTTAGCGAGTAACCATAAGAGCTTACTTGTCCGTAATTGATATTGACAGCTGTCCCAGCAGGCACTGTGGCAGCTTTCAGTATTAAGCTACAAGTTCTCTTTTCTGTTGCTGTTGTTCAATAAAAGTACGTTTGAGGCGAGAACATTATACTTTTAAGCATCACTATATGGCCCATTTACCAATTTAATGCGTAATTAAAAAAGCTTTTCCGAAGTTGAGAGGACCGCGGCAACCAGTGGAGCTCCGAGAGTAACGGCAGCCAGATCTAACTTTAGCCCGTCTGCAGCAGCCCTCTACTGGCCTAGCTGTGTGTGAAGGACCGCTGGCTCTGATAGCGATTTTTTGATTGTATTTGGTCAAATGTTCATCTGATATTTGTTTATCTGACTGTGTTAATTATTATTCCCTTACTAAATGAAAAAAAGTTAGAATTTGTTATTATCTAGAGACCATTAATAACAAGAGGAGAAATGCAGCTCCAGACGAGCCGGGCATGTGGTGATGTCATGACTAGGCTTCTGTTCCAATTGACCCATATTTATGCTGCGTGCTCCCGTTCTCCCCAGGTCCACACTTTCCTGTGTTCTTCTCAAGAACATACTTGGTGAGAACAGAAGTCCGTACTCGCGTTCTAGTGAATTGGGAATCGGCCTAAATCTCCACGACCCCAGAGCACACCTCAACATTTGGACACCTGCAACCAGGGCACACTGCCTGTAGCTCAAAGTAAGAGCGTGGTGCCGACACGCACTTTAATATGTATTCATGCAGTTTAATGTAACCATAGTATTTTAGATTTATTTTGATCTTGTATACTTTGTGTAATGGGTGTGGAGAATTGTTCAATAATGTTTAAATAGTATAATAATATAATTATTTCCTTGTGGTTTGGGTAAAAGGATTTTGGAGCTAATGGAGTCACGTGTGACATAAACACCATGACTCAGAGTCATGCCAGCTGACCAAAGTTTAGACATTTATCAACTTGATTGAATATGTATTTATGATATCTTGAATACATTTCTTCATAGTTAAAATAATACAAAGGCTGACCAGTAATATTAAGAATATTGAGATCTGAAATGAATGTCTAGACATCCAGAATGTTTCATTTGGATGTGAAGAATGTAATTTTGTTTAGAATGGAATAAGCGTGAGAAGATGGATGGATATTTATTATGTTGTTTACATAATAAATATCCATCCAATATAATAAATATACACAAGCGTGCGCCTGCGAGTTTACGACGCTACGGAAACCGCGGCAGACCAAACCAGATGAAAGTGCGCATTCAGCTCAGCAAAGAACTCATGGTCTTCCTCAACACTGAAGTCCTCAGACATTTTTCTTTCGTTGTTTCTTTCTTTGCACAGGTAAACAGCACATTTCTTCTTCTACGCTTGCATTATCGGCAGAGCAGACGCTGAATGCACACTTTCATCTGGTTTGGTCTGCCGGCTTCCGTAGACTCGTGAACGCGCTTTCAGGAAATCCTATACACTACTGTTTATGCTCTAAAAACATTCTAAATGACTTCGTTTCGAGTAAATTCTGGATGCTACCCACTCAGGACACTTGGAATACATTGGACGAGCAGTATGGAGGAATATTGACACGTTTTTTGTGGACTTTTATGGACCTTTCTGCCTCGGGCACCATAGACCTCCATTATTTGAATGTCAGCAGACAGCAAGAAGCCTCCCAGATCTCCAGATGCATTTGAGATATCAAAAAAGTACTCCAGAGTGTTGTTCAGCATGGGGGTGAGTAGAAAATGAAGGCTAATCATGTTTTGGGTGTACTATTCCTTTAAGTGTGTCAGTCAGTTAGAAACAACTTCTTCACAGTCATTCAAATGATTTTCTTGAAATAACATGCACACCGATACTTTGTTTTGCTCTATGGGCCCGATGCATGCACCGATGCATCGGTATTACTGGAACCATCACTAGTTGCTGGTTTTTGGTTCTTATTAATTTTGTGTTTTTGGATGTTCTTCTTCATTAAACCTACAAGAACTAATCTCTGCCTCACTCATTTCTGCAATTGGGTCCTCAAGTAAACTCACCCCCAATATTGACATCACATTTCCAAAGTTTAGATTCGAGTTGGATTCAGGACCACATATGAATGTGGTTGACGTGTGACTTTCAAAAATGTACCTACAGTGTGAATGAGCAGAAGCAGAGCTCACCAGTAATTATAGAGAACCTTTGTTTTGTTATAATAAAAGGGATACGACACTTCTGTTTGAGCTAGAACTGTTTACACATGAAAAAGAAAATAGAATACCTAAAGCATTAGGATATGCAGAATAAAACTCTTAATTCTTTCTATGCAGTATAATAGACTGTACCAAAGGGATTAATGCCAACAAACAAAGTCAGAACCCTATAACATAATTAAAATAGCTAAACTAAGGTGAACAAGTTTTACCTTGACTTCCTGAAATGCCTCCGTTTCTTCATGACCTTGATACAGCAGGATGAGCAGGAATTTTTCAGATCCACAAGTTGGTAGATGATTGGATTGTACATCGCTGAGGACTTGGCTAGCAATGTGGGAATGACAGACACGGGGATGGGTACGGAGTCTGGCTCCCCAAACGCTGACACCACTGAAACCACGGCGTAGGGAATCCAGGCAATCAAAAAGCCTGCACAAATCAGCATTGCCACCTGAAATGAAACAAACCAGGATTCAGACTGAACTTTTACATTGTTTTATATTTCTGAACACAAATAAAGGTTTATTTGTTTTGCTACTTTTGTCTTCGTGTCTCACTCTAGTAGTTTCTAATATCGACCTGTTACATTCACAAACATGTTCCTTTCTTATCCAACTTTATAGAGTGAAAGTTATCCATTATTGTTGAAGTCAATGCACAAACTTTGTAAATGGAAATAAAATAAAAAATCTATCCAAAAAGAACAAATTTGAAGAAAAAATAAAAAAAATTTTCAACAATTATTTCATTTTCTTCCCAATGTTAGATATTAATTTAGCAATTTTTATATGTTATTAGATACATTTTGTTTTTCTAATAGTTTTATTTTTTACAAGTATCCTCTTTACTTTTTTAAAGTACATTTTTTCAAATGTACTTTAAATTTTCTTCTTATTTCTGTTTCTCAGACTGGGTTTCTACAGATCACTTTCTCTTCACTTCCGTGGGCGGGCTTTGCTTTGTAGTAAGGGTTAAAGATGCATTTCAATTGGTCTGTATGGAGGTTAGCAAAAACATTTCTATAGATCAACAGCGTGCATTTTTATTTGGTTTGAAGCAAAGTGAATGTCATCTATAAAATGTAACTCTCAAAACCTTATTTTGATTAAGCTCTTTTCAGTTTAATTTCTGGATTGCATATTTTTTACATTTCCATTAAAAAAACTGTTTCCCTGCTGCAACAATAATGGAACAAAATTCACTTCTTACAGCTCACCTTTGTGAGTTTCATCTCGAGGTGGTGGTTGTTTCTGATGCGGGCATCGTAGTGTGAAATTTCCCTCGAAGATGACTTCACTTTAAAAATGATCATGACATAGGAGAAGACAATTATGCCAGCAGGGAGGATGAGGCAGAAGAACAGGATAGCCATTACAAAGCTTTGGCCTGACACAGAGGCTTGTGCGAGCCACCAGTCCAGGGTGCATGAGGTTCCAAAGGGCTCTGGAGCATAGTGGCCCCAGCCAACCAGTGGCATGGTGGCCCAGAAGGCAGCATACGCCCATACAAAGGCCAAGCATATAAAGGTGTGCTGGCGTTTTAACCATGTGCCTGGAAAAAGAAGAAAATGTAAACAATATTACCATACAAAACCTCCAAAACCCAACACAAATGTTATAAAAAACACTAAACTGAATAAATGTGTGTCCACTTTTAACCCCTTTGACATGAAATGTTGAATTTTAATCCTGTTATCATTTTCACAAAATATAAATATAGAGCTGTGATCGCGCTTTTCCGAGAAATTAAAACCTGATATTAACTCATTCATTTACATTATGATACTGCTTTGTCGGCTGTTAACAAACAGCCAGGAGACACAATCTCAGGCTAAAGCTGCATTCCGAAGTTTCCCATCTCTCGTCGTGTGCTGCCATATTGAAAAAATCTACACTGGTGAATCTTAAATGTTTTAAGAGTAGTTTAAATAAAATTAAATAAGACCTTTTATGTCTTTGTATTGTCTGACACTTTCTTTATAATTCTGTTCTAAAAACCTCCAGTACAGGGGTAACTAATTGAAAATCAGAGGGGTCCGAATAAAGAAAATCATCGACTAGTAAAAGCCCAGAGACTATTTTAATTATAATCCATTACTTTAAACAGAATTTAACACGGAAATAAAATGAGTTTTTTATGCTTCCATGTTATACATTGAATTTTTTTAAAATAAAAAATATTAAAGAAAATAAAAAAAAAAATTCAATTTTAAAATCTAAAGTGTTTTTTGAAGTAGAGAACAACAATCGTTCAGTTTGGTATATAGACAATTCCCTGATTCACATATTTTATAAAACACCTGAACTGACCGCTATTTTTGACCGCTATTTTTTTTTTTCTTTCTTTTTGTCTGTCTTAATGAGATTGATTCTGTTCATGGTGGAGAATCCTGCTTCACAGCAACAGGCTGAGCCAAACATACTCAAAATGTGCAGGATCATCTATAAGCATGCCATTTCACTTTTCTGTCACAAATTAACCGCATTTGTTTACGCAATCCACACTTTCTCTGCTCTCTTTTTCTCATCGTCTTCTCCTTCTTTCCCATCGCCCGGCTTGCCACAGGTTTGCCTGCTGCATCTAAAAGTAGCAGCAGCAGCAACCCAGACTGACAGCAGCTCATTGGATCATTTGTATCACGTGTAGCCTGGTCCTGGTCGCTCTGGATGGCTTCACCATATTAACAGGAGAATCGGCGCAAGTGAAATTAGCTGTAATGCTGTAATATAATAATATATAATATATAAACTTATAATATATAAGTGTTTTAAATCAGGTTGGGTCTGGATTAGCCTGCATGTGGGTCCGGATCCAGACCGCGGTCCGCTAATCCGTGACCTCTGCTCTAGTACATGATGGTGATAAAGTTCAGCATTTAATTGTGCCAGGGTGGCATAACTATTGCATAGAAGTCTCTGTTTGTTTATTGATTTTTTTCATATGCTAAATATAGCTGATCTTTACAGTAAAATTGAATGCCCCTTAATTGTTTATCCTGATTAATCAGGATAAAATTGATGCTATTAGTTTCTCCTGAAGTTCTAACCACACTGGAAATGCAATGAACGATTCAGTTCACCCCAAAAACAGTTATAACAGTTATATACACACCATATCGGAGATGGCAGATCTTCAGGTAGCGGTCCAGGCTCACTACAGTCATGGTGATGAGACTCCCACAGCCGAAGAAGAAGCCCGCCCAGCCGTAGAACTGACAGCCCTCCCAGCCGAACAACCAGCGGTGGGAGAAGCTGGACACAACAAAAAAGGGCTTTCCCGCCACTGTTAGGAGAGAAAAGAGTAAAAATAGGAAAAAAAAAAAACATATTATGAAAATCAGAGAACAATGGATGGACAGGAAGTGGGCAAAGGAAAAAAAACAAAGTTATATAATTTTTTTCTGTAGCTTTGTTGGTGAAAATAATCCAGTTCCGCTTTTACAAGAAAACTAAACTTTTTTCTTTCCTTACACGGCATGCATCTATTAAAGAAAATTTAACTCCCTTTTTTAACATAAAACAGCTGAAAATGTTATACAAAAAAAATTCTTATAGAAGCACTTTTGTTATTTTTCTCTATATATTCATGCAAGTTGCTGTTTCTTATTATTACATTTATATTAGTTTTTGCCATCAAAATACCCCTGTTTTTAATGTTACTAAGGTAATAAGGTCTTGTCCTGATTCCAATAACACTACTGGCTTGAAATTTTGATTTTCAAAGTATTTTAATGAGTGCCCTATAAAGAGTTTATGGAATTATGTAAATATTTTACTTGATTTTAGGAAACATCTCAATGATGGGACACAAATCAGAAAAATATGGATGTAAAATTATACCTGCATGATGTTCTTTGGCCGCATTACAAATCTACAACTCAAATAATTTGCATACATGACGCATTCTCTTGGCTGGGAATTGCTATCACGCAGAGATTTTCATCAGGAATACAATCAGAGAAGAGATGCAGCGCTGAGTAGCCAGTTCATATCAGAGCTTCTTTTGGTGCTTGTAACATGTGCAGCATAGCATACCATTATGATAAAAGCAGAGGCACAGCCACAGCCAAGTGAATATCAAAAGATTAGCCATACACCAGGGAAAACAGGTATTGAACACAACATTTCCTTTCTCCATATCTACATTTCTCATGAGGCTCTAAAAGGAAAAATCACACCAGATGTCTAACAGCTGATCAATGCAGACATACAAAGCAATCAAAACAAGGAAGCGCCTAAATTATGAGTAATAAGGTAGGAGTGAACAGGGAATAAGTACTGAAAATGCTTTCTTAAAATTACTAAACACTTGGAAGAAAGAGTATTGGGTAATAATAAACTTGAGGATATCTCCTGAACAAAGTCTACAGCATTGATCCAAAGTTCCTTGTAGCATTCTTCCAAATCCCCATCACTATCAGGAGTGGGAGTTGAACCCACACCTCCTAATGGAGACCAGAAACCACATCAACTTCCTTTAAATCTTGGAGGTTATGTGCTCTTCTTTGCAATACAACCTCCCGTTATGTTAAAGGTTGAAGAGCCTTCCAGCTTTTTCGATTTTCTTATTTTGTAAGCACAGAAGAGCTGTGCTGTCATGAAGCCTGAGTGTATTATTTATTGTTATTTACATAAAAAACTGAATCTCTCACAAACAGCTTTTTGACACCTCTTGCGAGGAGCTTCTGATTGCTGCCGTTCTGGATGATAGGCCAAGAGTGGTCATTAGAAAAATTAGAATGACACTTTTTTTGATGTCTGTCTGTTTTTATTTGCATATGTCACTCTCTTTTGTTTATTTTTTATATACCTCTACCTGTTATGAATTCTATGTAAGGCGGCGACTTAGAATAACTTGCACATAGAAAATTGTTAACATTTAGGGAACATGTTCAACCACTATAGAAAACTTTTTTTAACTCTGGGGATGAGGTCTGCTCATGGTCTGGTAGAGTAAATACATTTTAATTAAAGCCACTGTTGGACAACCTATTACATTTCAAACCTTAAAGGTATAGAGGAGGATTTTCTTTTTAATCGTGGATCATCTAAATAAGTGGTCCTCCTAATTTTCCATCATTCTGCTGATATGTTTACGTAAGGCCGTCCTACGTGCTTGTCCCGTTATCCAACTTTTTCTGCATATGCACACTTTCAGGCGTATATCTGTGGTAAGCTATGTTTCAATGAAAATGATGGTCGTAAGAGAAAAGTGTCTAGGAAGTGTATGACACGAAAAGAAAGGCCTCAGAAGAAGCAGATATTTCCGGGATTGCTTTGTGCAGAGAGCTCTCCTCGCAAAGCATTATGGGATTCACTGTCACAGCGGCTCACTGTCGCCATAGGCTGTTGCCATCTGACAGCGTTGACTAATAACAAAGATGGCGCAGGTACTGTGCGGTGTAGGAGGAGTTACGTGACCAACAGGGAGCAAAAAGCAGTGATCGTCTGTCCGAAAGGTCGGTTAACTGAGTTCACTATACATATATAAGTCCACTATATAGTCCCCACACTATATAGTGATTTAGGGGTTGGGGCGGAGTTGGGACACAGTAAGCTTGTATGAGCTATGAGAACAGCACAAGAATGCATGCACAGGAAATGGGCTTGTGCATGCTCTCGCACACTTTTAATAGGCGATCTTTCTCGGAAGCAGGTACAGGGTTGTGCATGTGGGTTTTTTTTAAGTGGAGAAGGCAGATCTTTTAAAAAAAATTGTGAAAATCCTCCACTGCACCTTTAAAATGGATAGAAAACCAAAGTTCACTATTCCAACTTCATCTTGCTATTTAGACATGTGTGAGACTTTACCCACCAGAGCTAGATGTCTTTCTGGCTTTGGTCACAATATTCTTCAACTCAATTCCAAACCTGATACATAATTCAGCGACAGATTGCTTGGTAAACATGAAGATTTCAACAAGCATGCATTACATTTCCAGATTAATGGTTAAGACATGAGGACAGCATTATTAGACATCCATGTATAGAGTATATGTAGAGAGTGGAAAAAGAACAGAAGGATCTATAGCAGAATCTATGAACTAAATTCAGACAGAAGATAAAATAACTCATTTCCAAATTTTTTGCAGCAGTCTGAAAATCCAAATTCTGATGCTTTTTAAATTTTGTTTTGTTTTTTTGTCTGCACCAACAACACCAAGTCAAATTCCTAGTAAGTGCAAACCTACTTGGCAATAAACTTGATTCTGATTCTGATTTTACCCCCCAAAAAACATATTTTTATTGATGATGTGTGAGTCTGTTTTAAGTTAAGTGTGAGTTCTTGATTTAAGGACAGTGTAATATTTTGATAAGGCTGGAGCCATGGACGTCTCCTCATTTACAAACGTGATGATGATGTAGACTTAACTTTGATTCTTCAATGAGAAGCAAGCCCGGTTAGAAAGAGCTGACTTCTATAACCCTAAGCAAATTCTGCACTCTGAATAGGATTACAATTCATTAAAATCTGCTGTAATGTATAATGGGTATTTAATACATACAGATTAAGAAATGCTATTTAAAGAGTTTTTCCCAAGTGATCTCTTCTCAGGAACGAATCAGGGAGAGACAGCTTTAATGTGTAAACACAGAGTACCTTTACAGTACTAAATCAGATACAGAAAGTGTCTGCAGTCCGTGTTTTATCCAACGTCATTGCTGGGGCGGTCACTACACATCCACAGAGACTTCTCTACAGTAGGAGTATCACAGATAGTGTTAGAAGTTATGCCTTTTTTTCTTACCTTACATCTTTGTTAATGATGGGGCCATTATACTGTCAGGTCTGATTGCTCAAAAGCTTTTTAAACAAATTTTATGACATCCATCATTACTTCTGTAAACAGTGCACTGCTGTATGCTGTATGATGTCTACATGCTCTTTAAGGGATGTCCTGAATGTTTTCCACATTTGTCGGATCAGTCAGTAGCATAAAAAGACCAAAACAAAAAGCTGAGATTACAGAAAAAGAATTTGCAATTGAGCATTACACCTACAGTTTGAACGTAGCCTTAAAGTGTATTAACAAAAAACATGATTCATGCAACAAATTTGTCTCTTTTAGGTGCAACGTCCAGCTCCATTGCCTCATTAAATCTGCTACTTGCTGGTTCCACCAAACATGGGGAACCCAAATTATCTTTGGAAAGCCAAATAAACCACCTGTGTCTATATTTGTGGATTCACTAGATTCTACCGAGACAGAACTAGTTTGTAGAGCACCATCACCTCCTCCGGGAGCTTCTACAATGAGCCACTCTGGAGCTTAGACAGTAAAGGCTGTAGACTAGATCAACCACCACAATAAAAAACAAAGGTGCCATAGGACAAGGCAGAGGAGGCCGGCCGTGCCCCACCCTGGAACAAAGGAACCTAACAGCGGGAGTTAAAAGGAGGACACCGATATATTGGGTAGAGAGACTGCCACAGCAGAAGAGAGGCAGTGGCTGCCGGGGCCAGCTCTAGAGCTAAAGCAGGACATACACTGTGGGATATTTTTAATCATTGCATGTAGCTACAATGCAAACAATGCAACAAAACTGCAGGGTTTAAAAGTTGAAAGCTCACGATGCATGTTCTCACACTGTGCAACCGACGCTCTGATGCAATCTTACGATGGCTGAATGAATTTCAAAACTTTTTGATTTTCTCCCGAACTTTTATCCTGATCGGTAGGTGGTCGTGAGAGGCTGAACGCCCATCGTTACCCCCTGTAAACTACATGATGCACAACGTGCGATGAGGCTACAATTCAGCCCAATCTAAAAATTCTCTCATGACTGGAGCTTTTTTAAGAGCTAAATTTAAAAGGCTTTTTTAGAAGCCACTTACCAACCCTTTCAAAGCATTCCATACTTCATCCTATGTCAACATTATTTTATCTGTCTTCAGTTGGACTAAAATAAAGTTTGTCTCTGCTGCACAACCTTAACCCTCTACGCAGCCACATCTACTTCCTGATTGGTTGTCGCAACACAACAAGACAGAAAAGGTACAATTTGTCAACTCGTGTGAATGTCCCTTTACATCCATCGCAGTTATGGCGTTGACTAGAAAGGCGTCCATTGCGTCGCATTGCATTTCTGTGCTTCTGCGCTATGTAGGGATAACATGTTAATCGTTTGATTCGATGGCAAAAAAAGGAAAAAAAGAAATTGGTCTTAGGAAACCTAACAAACTCTATGACATGGTTGTTGTTTTTTTTGTTTTGTTTTTATCAAAAAGGCTACATTCTCATATCTAAAGCAATACCAACAAAAGTCCCTTGTCTTGCTTTTAGCCTTCTGATGTGCTTTAAAAACATTTCCTTCTTTCCCAGAATTTAAATACACAAAACTGAAAATCAGGAATCCATGTGACAACTCCTGTGGCAACTAATGACAGAGTATTTCTTAGAAGAAGCCAAAGGCATAGCACAAAAGGTATGTAGTAAAAAGGAAAGGAAGACCAACAAAAATAGCTCCCTCTAAGGCGCAACTAATAACTTTGCAAAAACAGCCTATGGGAAAACCAAGAAACTAATGTGACATGGCAATTTACAGTAGCATTGCAGAGCTGATTAACTGCACGTGACCAGAGGGTCATGAAAACCTCAAGCTGTAATTCTGAATTGTTTATCTGTATCTATGACATTCCTATTTCCTGGAGAGCAAAAAGAAAAATAACAACAGGAAACAGTTTATTGTGGGAGAGTTTGATGTTTTTCTATCTGTGTCTCAGCTTACAGTGGGAATGCCCTTTTTTAACAGTATTATTGTTAATAAGCTCAGGACAAAGCCCCCGTTTATTCTTCACCCTGAAGTTCCTGGAGAGTCGTACTGACAAAAGTCATGTGGTGTGGCAAACTTCAATCAAAAATGACGGGCATAAACATCTAGTTGTCTCCAGGGCAGACCGCAGACATGATGAGGCAAATGTTTTCTTGGAATATTTGAAAATCAAGGGGGCTGGTATAGAGAAAAACAGATACAGAGCTGTGCCAATATCCCTTGTAGAGAGATTGCAGGGATGTGTATTCCTTACTCACAAACTCCTAATCGAACCCTAACATATCAATTATCACCTAAATGTTCCTTGTGACATGATTCGTAGAAATTGTGATCTGCTCTTTTTACTAATAATCCAAATTCAGTCATTAATTAGAATTGAAAAGAAGGTTGTTGGTAATAAAAACAAAAACACACACATACACATGCACATGATTGCTCACATGTTCAAGGACTTAACAGAGTTTTACTGTACAAACACTAGATTACAGCAAAATCCCCTCTACAAATCAGGGAGATTGGTTTACCCTTAGGCTTATGAAGCCTGCTGTCATTGCTTTATCTCCAGCTCTTAGAAGGATTGCTCATTTTGTTGAGTGTTAATATTTTTAAAAGGTCATTAACGGTTATTATTTTAGCTATAACAGGTAACTTAGTTAGGGTCTTCGTTTTCTATAAATAGACCTGTCTGGATAATTAATAAAACAATCACACACTTAAAGTTATTCATAGGATAAGGTTACGCCGGACCTCTTCAACAGGGGGTCTTATATCTAGTCAAAAAGTCATCTTGATCTTAATTTTACATCGATTGAATTTTCAATTCATGATATGAATTCTCAAAACAAGTCATAACAGTTGCACTAGCACGGAGTTCTTCACCAGGGGATCCGCGACCTCTAGGGGGTCCATAGAGGTTCTGCATGGGGGTTGTGAAAGTTTTGGTTGATTAGACCTTTTTTCTATTCCCCCTGTAGTTTTTTCCACTCATTGAAATGTCTTTAAATACACATTAATGTGAATTGAACACACTGTAGTAAAGAGATAAATGGAGGCAGAAGATGTCTTTCAGTCATCAATGCACACATTCAGCGACACACAGGAGCTCTTTTAAGCTAGGCACCGTTTCATTCACAACACCTGTCCCATCAACCAGGAATCAGAAATACTTTGATAATCCCAGATTGAAATTACTTTCGTAACATGACTCCATGTGTAATCGAATGACTATAGGGCCAGTCTGATATAACACAATTTCAAATAAATCCATCTATTTTTTATTTTTTTTTACTAAAAACTGCATGAACAAGGTTTCCCTCTGATGCATTGGTCTCCAGTCAACCCTTCTTGTAGCAGTTTACAATGCTGGTCCCAGGAATTTCAGGTTTTCCTTCAAGCCACCCCCCTTGCAGGTTTGTGTATTCACTCCCTACAGTGTATTAACTGTCCCTACAACAATACAAAGTCCTTTGATTCTAACAGCCCCACTACATGAGTTTGGAGAAAGGCTGAAACAAACTATTTTCTTAACAATGAGGGGGTATTTCTGACACAGCAAAAACAAAAAAGGTAAAAATACTAGGGCATAGCTCTTGGAATCCAGAGGTTATGAGTTCGAGCCCGACTCCCACAGATTGCCACTCTTGGTCCCTGAGCAAAGACCCTTAACCCCCACACTGCTCCCTGGGTTTCGCACAATGGCAGCCTACTGCTATACTATACTATATACTATACTATAAAAGTTTTCACTCAATCAAATCTGCAAGGCCACACAATTCCCCTGCATGAGGGTGTTTTTAGACCAGGCATAACAAGCCAGATTCTTTCTCAAGGTTTATTCATAACATGTTACTTTTAACCAAAGTGTCTGTAATTTGTTTTGACTCTGACTACTTTCCATTATTGTAAGTAAAGGGAACACACTCTGCTCAGGCAGAGCAGGGCTGAATTACAGAGCATTAAGGGCTGTATGAACTGTTCTCTCTTTGCAAAGATACAACAAATAAAGTGCCGACTGAGTAAAATCCATCGATCTCCGTTTATTTAATTGGGGTGAATAGTTGAATACTTTTTTCCCACTACATTCTGTGCTTGTGATAGTGTAACGACGATAAAAGCTGGGAAAAAGATCATGTTCCAAGGACTTTATTCATCAACTGCCCATGCAGCATCATCCCTTGCAGTCTTATCTAAATCTTTCATTTAGACAACTTGAGCAACAAGATTTTTATATAAGACTTTGTTTCTTAGCTGAATAAATAAATCATAACCACCTTGCTTTTGTAGCAAGTTAAGGCGGGGCCTATTTATAATGTCCACTGATAGGAAGACGAAACTATTTCTCAATGAGACACTACATTGCAAAGCTCAAAATATGAAATAATCATCGTATCATATCCTTAACTAATTCATCTAAGAAAGTTACAAAGAAATGATTTGACATCAGTATTATAATAACATTTATTTTGTACAACAAAACAAACTGTATATTAAGCCAAAGATGTAACATAATATCCAACCATTGTCTATATTATGTGTGCTGATACAAATATAGGTTACAGCATGGGCGTAGGTTTGCATAGGGACCATAGGGACATGTCCCTACCAAAATTTTGGAAGGACCTATTTGTCCCTACCAATAATTGGATGTGAACAACATGTTTATAATTTACTATACAGCAGCCGCTTCTTTTCCTCTCGCAGCTTCTCTGCCTGGTAGCTGCAGCTGCCTGCTCTTTCCTGTCCCTTTCACATAGCAGCGCATCAACTGTGCTGCGCGGTTTAACTCTCTGATTATTCTGCCTTAAGTTTTCTAGTCTGTATGTGCGCGCACAATAAATATTGGGCTACGAAACTAGTCCAAATTAAAAAAAATATTATCTACGCTAAAACAGGCGAAAGCTTCTGATTGGAGTTCTGTAAAGAAGCAGGAGAGAGTTTTTTGATTTGTGGAACTTGAGAAATGTAAGTTAACAACGTTAGGATTTCTTTTATTTTATCTTTTAATCAGATAGCCAAAGGCTCCTTTAAGAAGATCTTTTATGAAATGAAACCAGGTGAAACAGAAACGTTTAAACGTTTCCTTTGGAGGAGTTGTGGATGGAGAATATTGACAGACAAAAACTTTTTTTTTTTTTTTTACTTCTTAAACGCTAAATGTTTACATATTTTTTTACAATCTTTGTATAATTCCTGCTCTAAGTGGGTCGCTCTGTCGGCTAAAGGCACATTTTAGTGGCCCTATACTCCAGTTTACAAATAATCAATTACTAAATTAGTTCACGATTATTTAAATAATTTGTTAATATGATTAATTGTTTCAGCCATAGATAAAATACATGAAATTAGCTACACAGAGTAACTACAGCCCAGATGTACAACTTCTAATATTAATACTTTAAATGCTCAGTGTCAGTTCCTCTTCTAGTTCCAGTGCACATGTAAATACAATACATTTATTTGCCATCCCTTGAATGTATTATTTTGCATGATCCAGAGAGAGCATATTAGATAAAAAAAAAAAAAAGAGTGGGTTTTACCTCTGCACAATTCTATATCTTCAGAAGAAAACACAGGATAAATCCACATATTCTAGACTATATTTGGTTAAACAGACACTGTCTTAGTCGCAGGTAAATTTAAATGCAATCCTTTTCAAAGTGGAAAAAGTCCTTATTCCACATTCATCAGAGCCGGTGATGCTTTAAATATTGATAAACAGCATCTAGTGCATGTAGTGCTTATAAGATTTGTATTAATGTAGCAAGAAATGCTGCTGTTCTCTTTTAACAAAATGAGCCCTGAAACTCACATTAAGCATAAAAAAGAGCATGCATATATTTTGCAAAGGACCAATGAAACTGAAGAATAGTGTCCCTACCAAAGTTGAAATCAAACCTACGCCCTTGGGTTACAGTATGTACGGCTTAATATGTTAGACTAAATTGTTACATTTAGCATTCTCCATAAACCAGAGGTAATTCCTTCCTACCTCCGCATTAATTAAAAATAAGTTTACTCTGTATTATTAATAATACTGATCCACTCTTTTCCTCTATGCAGTTTTTTAATGTCAGCATGTTGCTGCACCTTCTGTTCATCTTTAACACAAAATGTTTGGTACTGTTATTTGCTTCTCTTACAGAGGAATGCAGTTATGATTTTACTATTTGATTTGATTTATTAAATCAGTAAAAACAGACTACACGGTCATTGCATGTGTGCAACCGGTCCGGTGATTTTTTTTTCCAGCAGCAAATCAGAGACTACGCTGGCACAACTCCAAAAATTGTTGTTTAGTTGTTTCCTAGTAAATGCTGAAGTTTATCATTACTGTATGAATATTTTTGTTCCAGCTTTGCACCACTCAAACTCCTGCACATTTTTTGTTCCCTGTCATCTTTTTGTAACACACAAAGACCTATGTAAATGTAATGAACATAAAATGTAGCCATCTTTCTGATACAAAAAGCTGAAACAATAGATGCAATATATGCTGCAGCAGAGGAGAGTCTACGCTGAAGTAACCTATGACTAGTTGTTGTTGCCTCCTAGTAAACAGAGCATATTGTCATAATAATATAAATATTCTTGCCTCTCCTCTCTTCACCATTCCAGCTCATAAAGCTATTTTCATTATACAGATCAGTTATCAGCTGATCCCTCTGCTGGCGTTCATTCAGATCCTGCGACATTGATTAAGTAGTTATATTTCATTACAAATATGATTTTTTTTCTTTGTGCCCTCAAAAAAGGGTCAGAAAAGCACATCGTCTGGGCTAAACTTTTTTCTCAAAGACTGTGCAGAAACAATTGTGTGATTATTCAGGAACTGGATCTACGTTGTTAAAGGAAAAGTCCGGTCATATTCAGGATTCAAACTTCTGAGATTATTTTAAATACGAAATTATTAAATATTGTTCAATAAATGCTAAGTGTTTTTAATTAAGAGTCATTTTATTTGAAATTGCTTTACTGGAGGCATCCATGTTTGTCAAAGAACACTACTGCCACCTACTGGTTTGTGACGTCACGGTGTGGTATCGGCTGTTGATCAAGTCCCAGTGCTGTATCTGGTGTTTGTCACAACGCGCTATTATCCAAGTCATCTTTTAAACATTCTGCTTCCAAATGTTGGCAACATATTACATATTTTTTCTTTGGCCAGAAGTTCGATGGCAAATCCTGCTTCTTCAAGTTGGCAATCCAACGGTGGAGGATCAGGAATCAGAAAGGTGAAATAACTAATTTTTTTTCACTTTTACGCGATGTATTACAACATCCGACTGCCATGCATGTGGGCATTTTAACTTTAACTATAGCTCTGGTTAATTTCAATGCTGAAGTCCTAAGGAAATTTTTGTTGGTTGCAGATATGTCTAGTAGTTCCCATTGATTTTGCTTGTAAAGCAGGGAGAATGGTGCTATGCTTACCGAACCGTGATGTCACTGAAAATGTCAGTTGTGGGGTGTTACTATATTTGGGCAAAAATGGCCTCTATCGCACTCAGTGATCACGACGAAAATTATAATTATTTTTTTTTTACCTATTATACCCCGAACATCTTAGTTTTAGGTATAGATAACGATCCATTGATTATTTCCTGCTGACTGGACTTTTTCTTTATGTAGGAAAATAGGAAGATATTTTTATCCTTTATGTTGTTTTCTCAGAAATTCCCCTTATTTACTATGGTACGGAAATATGTCCAGTTTAAATAGGTAACTGTCACATGATAGATTCAAGCTGTAAGAAAAGTTTGTGAGGAATCTTCTAAGTAATTTAAAGCACTTTTCTCTCCTTCTCCATCAATCTGAATAATGTCTCCTCTGCCATTGTGTAGCTGTCACATTTTCCTTTGCAGGTCTGACGTAAGCTACAACACATTGGACCTCTTTTAGTTATGCAGCTGATCTTTTGACATAAATAACACCTCATAGTTTATCTGTTGAACTGTTTCTTTCATAGGCAGAGCTGCCTATGGAGCTAGGTTGCTATTACCTTCTCTAATATAGAAAGTGTTTATAGATCAGTGCTTCAATGTGTCTTTTGTATGTCTGCTTCTATCTCCTTGTACCCTCAGTCAGCCTCGGCACAAGGCCGATCACCATGAGCCTTGTCCTGTAGGAGGTTTATAACTGTTGAAAGAGTTTCTTTTTCTACATTTTCGCTGGATGCTCAGTGTGAGGGACTGCTGCAGAGTCAAAGACATAATGCAGTTTGATGTCTATTGTCGCTAAATGCTCAAGCAGGGGAACCAAATCCTATGAATTTAAAGACTCAATTCAATCAGCTGGTTTTCTTAGATGGGAAAACTTTTAACCAATGTGTGATCTGACTGAATTGTCTCTGTCAACCGCTTTCAGATTACTTTTTGTGAATCAGCGTGTCACAGACTTGGTTTTGTTATGTTTATTTAGAGTATTCAGTCTTACTTTGCTTCTTGTTTTAATGTCTTATTATTATTTTGTTGTTTTCTTGTTAGTTCCTGTCCTCCAGTTTTCCATTTGTTGTCCTCTGCTGCCCTCTTGTGTCCTCTATCCCTAGCTCTGTTGTCTGCTCTGTCCTCCCTTGCTGTTTTCTCTGTGCTGCTAGCACCTGTTGCCAATTTCCTCGTCAGCTCTCTCCTTGTCTCTGTCCCCTTTAAAATCCTCCCTCTTCAGTTCTTGTTTGCTGGATCCTCGTCTTACTTCTCATCAAACCTCTGGTCAGTTCTCTGTCGTTCCTTCCTTGTCTCTTCCTGGTTCTTAGTTTTTGCTTTTTCCCTGATGACTCTTAGATTCTGGTTCTTAGGATATTTTTGTTGGATTTTTGACTCCTGCCTCAGAGCCTGTTTACCTATTAAATTACTTTATTCATCTCAACCTACTCATCTCTGCATTTGGGTTCTCTAACCAACACCACCAAATTGTGACACAGCGCCTTATAAAAAAACTGAATTGAATTCATCTTTTCATGCTAAAATGTCTTTCCATTGTTAAAATATAAAGGATTGAAATGAGGGATACTACAAAGTAAAAAAACTTCACCATCGACTATTGCCACATGTATGTTCTAGAAGAGGGATTATTGCAAAGTCAGTGGTTGGATGCCATTGTGTATATAAAAAACAGTTTTTATACAGACTCTGTATACAAACTGGTTGTTTCAAGGGGGAGATCAATTTTGGTTTTGGGCTCTTCTCAAACTGAAGTTACCTGCAGCCTCGGTAGAAACTAATCTGCATAAGGTGAAGAATGTGAGAAACTCAGAAAAAGCCTGGTGTTACAAAAGTGAATAGATGTGTGCTTTTGAACAATTTCATGGATGGATGAAGTGAAGGTAAAATCAAAAAGAATCCTGTAGCCACTATAGAAAACACTAAAACTGCAACAGCTGTAGACCAATGTGAATAATACCATCATTGTTTGATATAAAGGATCAGTCCTGTTTTGACTCCAAGTCTTCGGGGTATCTAAAGGGCAAAGATTAATTTTAAAAATGGAGAATACTCATGATGGTAATGTATTGGATCTAGCTTGATCCAGCCTGCATGACATCGGGATTATCCTGTACATCTATGGATAACCTAAGCTTATATCAACTACAAAGTGTGCATAAGTGACAGTTATTTTCTATAATTTGCTAAAAGCCATTTTTAATTTTGAAATTAAATGAATTAAACAAAAACAAAAATGTAAATGCATTCTGCAATTTACTTTATAGTATATTTGTATCCGGAAAAGGCCTCTCTAAAGGTTTATTGAGAGAAAATGTCAACAGAGGAAGATGTAAAGAATAATAGGATGTTTGAAGAAACTGAAATGTATTTTTAATTTTTAAAGTATTGTGGTTGCATAATTCTACTCAAGCAACATTGATTATTTTCAAAGTTAAGTATTCATCCTTTATCTTGCATAATCAGTGTGGAAAACAACGTTTAGAATTGTACTATAACAATAGTAGGAAGGAAAATCATTGTCCATTAATTAAAATTGCAATTTTTTTTACAATTTGTAAAACGCTATATTCTCCTCACCCCACATAATCCCAACAAAGGGAGCATAATAAATTCCATTTTCAGGCACAATCCAAGTACAAGCATGCTGGATCATCTGGAGGTTATAACTTGTCTTTTGATGAAGGTGTCCATGTGAATTTTTGTGCATCTATTCAATAAAGTTTATTTACTTCTGTAACACCAAATTTCTGTTAACCTTCCTGATCCCCTTGTTCCTGCTTTTTGTGGAAGACATGGTTCTGCTTGCTTCCTCCTGCCAACAGTATACACTAGAACAATTTGCAGCCAAGGACAAATTGGCTCAGATAAAGATCAGCTCCACCAAGCCATTGTCCTTGACCCAAAAAGCAGTGGCTTGCCCACTTCAGGTATGCAGAGAGTTCCTGCCTCAAGTGGAGGAGTTCAAGTATCTTAGGGTCCTGTCCATGAGTGGGGGGGGGGATTAGTTTCTAGATACCAACTCCTAAAACAACCTTTCTCCAGAGGATGGCACGGCACTTCCTTAGATAATGAGGTGGGAAGCTAAGCTAACCAGGAGAAGCTTGGATTAAAGCTGATTTCCCTTCCACATCTAGAGGTTTCGGCTGAAGTGGCTCAGAAATCTGTTTTGGATGCACTCTGGATGCCTCCAGCAGAAGGTGTTCCAATATAAATAGAGGATTTACCAATACAATTACCCATGGATGTATTAAACTGTGCATTGGTAATTATAGTAAGGTCTATGGCTTTTTAGGTCAACATATACCAATAGAGATTTGTTGGAAAAAAAGGCAAACAAGTATTTTTCTCTACCATAAAACCAACCTTATGAAGAACGTTAAAAAAAATATATAAAGTCATTAAAGTAACAAAGAAAGATAATGGACAGAATCTAAAGGTTTTTGATGTGGTTCTGGTGGCCTGTCAATACCATAGCCTTCAGTGGTTCAAAGCTGAGCAGGAGTATCCACAATGATGTTGTTCCTTTAAGACTGGAGCCATTGTTCCTCAATGGAAAAATGTCTGGGGCTCCTTTTAAGTTGGGGAATCATTCTGTCTAAGTTTGAGGAAGTCAAACACCTTCAGGTCTGGAAGATAAAAGGATGGTTCGGATTATGGATCGACAGACTGGGGTATCATCTGCTGTTTTGTACATGACTCTCAGGTCTCTCATGTGAAGAAAGATTTCTGCCACACCTCTTGATTTCTTGGTCTTTTAAAGTCCAAACCTATGCTATAGTCATAAGATAATATATCTATTACAAGTTTCTGGATACAACTGCTTGGGTTAGCTTCCTATGTAGAGAGGTTGGGAAGTTTGGAGATAAGGAGAGGAGGTCAAGAGCAGCTGCTCCTCGGAATCAAACTGTGGCTTTGTGTGGTAGTTAAAACCGAGCAGTGAATTTACCCAAAATCTCTAAAGTTACTGCCTGTGATCTCTGTGTAATTGAACTGTCAAAACCACAAAGCTCATGTTAGAGACATTATTATTTACAAGTTGATTTTTTTCTCTTTAACTGTTGTATTACAGCAGCTGGTTGCGGAGGATGTCCTAAAGGCACTTTTTTATATATAAAATGAGATTATACTCTAGTTTGGTCTGAGAACAACATGAAGGTTGGAGGGGTGTATAACAAGGAAGGATAAATGGGGAAAGTTCAGAATAGACTTAGACAGACTTTATTGTCATTTTGTACACACAGAATGTATAGGGAAAAAAAGAAATTTCGTTCAGTACAGCTCTCAAGACATTAACATTCAGTGGGGTTTTTTGTTTTTGTTTTTTTTTTGTTTTTTTAAACCCCATTTTATGGGGTTTTCAACATTCAGCAGTATACTAGCAGTATAGAGCAATCTTAGTTCAGACAGATCTTTGTTCGCCTTGTAATACCTTCGTCTCCAGGATTAAAGGACTACTGTCTCAGCAGAACCTTGCAAAAGAAAAAAAATATATATATATACAGGTGCTGGTCATAAAATTAGAATATCATGAAAAAGTAGATTGATTTCAGTAATTCCATTTAAAAAGTGAAACTTGTATATTATATTCATACATTACATACAAACTCATATATTTCAGATGTTTATTTTGTTTAATTTTGATGATTACAAATGACAACAAATGAAAATCTCAAATTCATCATATCAGAAAATTTGAATATTACTGAAGACCAATAAAAACAAAGGATTTATAGAAATGTTGGCCAACTGAAAAGTATGAACATGAAAAGTATGAGCATGTACAGCACTCAGTATTTAGTTGGGCCTCCTTTGGCCTGTATTACTGCAGCAATGCGGCGTGGCATGGAGTCGATCAGTCTGTGGCACTGCTCAGGTGTTATGATAGCCCAGGTTGCTCTAATAGTGGCTTTTAGCTCTTCTGAATTGTTGGGTCTGGTGTATTGCATCTTCTTCTTCACAATACCCCATAGATTTTCTATGGGGTTAAGGTCAGGAGAGTTTGCTGGCCAATTAAGAACAGGGATACCATGGTCCTTCAACCAGGTACTGGTAGCTTTGGCACTGTGTGCAGGTGCCAAGTCCTGTTGGAAAATGAAATCTGCATCTCCAAAAAGTTGGTCAGCTGCAGGAAGCATGAAGTGCTCTAAAACTTCCTGGTATGTGGCTGCGTTGACCCTGGACCTCAGAAAACACAATGGACCAACACCAGCAGATGACATGGCACCCCAAACCATCACTGACTGTGGAAACTTTACACTGGACTTCAAGCAACGTGGATGAAGTGCCTCTCTTCTTTTCCTCCAGACTCTGGGACCTTGATTTCCAAAGGAAATGCAAAATTTACTTTCATCAGAGAACATGACTTTGGACCACTCACCAGCAGTCCAGTCCTGTTTCTCTTTAGCCCAGGCAAGACGCTTCTGACGCTGTCTGTGGTTCAAGAGTGGCTTGACACAAGGAATGCGACAGCAGAAACCCATGTCTTTCATACGTCTGTGTGTGGTGGTTCTTGAAGCACTCACTCCAGCTGCAGTCCACTCTTTGTGAATCTCCCCCACATTTTTGAATGGGTTTTGTTTCACAATCCTCTCCAGGGTGCGGTTATCTCTCTTGCTTGTACACTTTTTTCGACCACATCTTTTCCTTCCCTTCGCCTCTCTATTAATGTGCTTGGACACTGAGCTCTGTGAACTGCCAGCCTCTTTAGCGATGACCTTTTGTGTCTTGCCCTCCTTGTGCAAGGTGTCGATGGTCGTCTTTTGGACAACTGTCAAGTCAGCAGTCTTCCCCATGATTGTGTAGCCTATAGAACTAGACTGAAAGACCATTTAAAGGCTTTTGCAGGTGGTTTGAGTTAATTAGCTGATTAGAGTGTGGCACCAGGGGCCATCAATTTTGAACCTTTTCACAATATTCTAATTTTCTGATATGATGAATTTGAGATTTTCATTTGTAATCATCAAAATTAAACAAAATAAACATCTGAAATATATGAGTTTGTATGTAATGTATGAATATAATATACAAGTTTCACTTTTTAAATGGAATTACTGAAATCAATCTACTTTTTCATGATATTCTAATTTTATGACCAGCACCTGTATATATATCTGAAGGACCTTTAGTATACTTGATAAAGGCAATGGTGTCTTCACAGGTCTCATAAATAGTGGATCGGACAGTTTTGGCTTATCTAGAATGCTGCTGCTCATATCCTCACTAAATATAGGAAAGTGGAGAACATCGCCTCAGTTCTAATGTCCATCCACTGGCTCTGTGTGTCAGAATAGACTTTAAAATATCTCCTTTGGTCTATAAATCACTGAATTGCTTAGCTCCAAAATAAATTGTAAACTTGTGTTCAGTGGATGAAACACCCAGACCTCAGGTCTTCTGGTTTAAATTCACTGTGCCTTCCCAGAACCAAACATATACTCCATTTACACAAGCACTCTGAAACCGTTCTGTGCTGAGTTCAGAGGAGCTTGGATTAGTTAACCGTGCTGAACTTGGTTCCTTAAACCGTCTACACATCCCGCTAGCATGGTTCCTCGCCTCCTATAGGCGGTCCATGATACTACAGCTCTCAAGGCAGGAATTACACGAACAAAAATGGTGGCACCAGTAACATTCAGGAACTTAGGTGGCTGGATAGAGTCCTCCTCCCAAATTTAAATAGGAGCCTCAGTCTCAGCATCATCCCGGGACACACTACGCTCTTTTGATGCCATTTATTGCTAACAGGCTGAGAAGAAGTTTGTGTTGTACGTAAACAGGTGAAGAGATCTGTGAATTACGAAGCCGTACACGCCCAAAACGCGCAAAATGAGTCAGCTGACAATAAATAGGAGATGACCCATTCTGCTCATGTGCCTTGCTATCAGAGAACGGAGCCACAACTGATCCGTGCCGAGCCCTACTGTTGAAACAGTACTAGATTTAGCGCGGTTCAGTTGCCTCTGACATTGTCCAGTTCAGTTGCGCTCCACTTACGCTCAATGGTTATATCGGTTATCGTGATTGAACCGTTCTTGGCATGGTTTCAGAGAGGTGGAAATAGGGCTATAGAGAAACAGCTTTTATTAAAGCAGCTCCCCAAAAATCTGGAATAAACTTGCAGAAAACAGTAAAAGTGCCAAAATCCTAAGTTGCTTTAAATCAAGATTTAAAACCTACTGAAGGGTAAAGGGAGAAAAATGAAATAAAAAATGTATCATTAAATAAACAGGTGTAAATTTATTACTAAATAATTAATGTACCATAAAATAGTGAAATGTAAAATGATATGAATAAATGCACCATTAAATGTGCCATTAGGTTATAGAATTTTAAATAGAATAAATGAATCTGTGTGGAATAAAGAAATATACTTTTTAAATTATAAGATTTAATAACACCATTCTTTTTAAATGATTTGATTTATCTTTACATTTCATTATTTTACTCTATATTAATCTATTTCATGGCTTCTGCGCAGCAAACTCATCGGGTAATTGCTTTAACTGTCAAATTTATGCATCAAACTCAGTGGATGGAACCAGGGTTGTTTCCATAGACACCCTTATGTCTGATTTCTTTAAAGAAACTCAATATATTTAACTGCTGTCCATATAATTACCTATATACACTCACCGGCCACTTTATTAGGTACACCTGTCCAACTGCTCGTTAACACTTAATTTCTAAGCAGCCAATCACATGGCGGCAACTCGGTGCATTTAGGCATGTAGACATGGTCAAGACAATCTCCTGCAGTTCAAACCGAGCATCAGTATGGGGAAGAAAGGTGATTTGAGTGACTTTGAACGTGGCATGATTGTTGGTGCCAGAAGGGCTGGTCTGAGTATTTCAGAAACTGCTGATCTACTGGGATTTTCACGCACAACCATCTCTAGGGTTTACAGAGAATGGTCCGAAAAAGAAAAAACATCCAGTGAGCGGCAGTTCTGTGGGCGGAAATGCCTTGTTGATGCCAGAGGTCAGAGGAGAATGGCCAGACTTGTTCGAGCTGATAGAAGGGCAACAGTCACTCAAATAACCACCCGTTACAACCAAGGTGGGCAGAAGAGCATCTCTGAACCCACAGTACGTCGAACTTTGAGGCAGATGGGCTACAGCAGCAGAAGACCACACCGGGTGCCACTCCTTTCAGCTAAGAACAGGAAACTGAGGCTACAATTTGCACAAGCTCATCGAAATTGGACAATAGAAGATTGGAAAAACGTTGCCTGGTCTGATGAGTCTCGATTTCTGCTGCGACATTCGGATGGTAGGGTCAGAATTTGGCGTCTACAACATGAAAGCATGGATCCATCCTGCCTTGTATCAGCGGTTCAGGCTGGTGGTGGTGGTGTCATGGTGTGGGGAATATTTTCTTGGCACTCTTTGGGCCCCTTGGTACCAAGTGAGCATCGTTGCAACGCCACAGCCTACCTGAGTATTGTTGCTGACCATGTCCATCCCTTTATGACCACAATGTACCCAACTTCTGATGGCTAATTTCAGCAGGATAATGCGCCATGTCATAAAGCTGGAATCATCTCAGACTGGTTTCTTGAACATGACAATGAGTTCACTGTACTCAAATGGCCTCCAGAGTCACCAGATCTCAATCCAATAGAGCATCTTTGGGATGTGGTGGAACGGGAGATTCGCATCATGGATGTGCAGCCGACAAATCTGCGGCAACTGTGTGATGCCATCATGTCAATATGGACCAAACTCCCTGAGGAATGCTTCCAGCACCTTGTTGAATCTATGCCACGAAGAATTGAGGCAGTTCTGAAGGCAAAAGGGGGTCCAACCCGTTACTAGCATGGGGTACCTAATAAAGTGGCCGGTGAGTGTAATTATTAAAGAATCAGTATTTATTTACAGTTTTATAAATTAGTTACAGATTTAAATTCTTCTTTAATAACTTATGTATCATTAACTAAATTCACTGTCCAACATTTCCTTCCTTTTCTTATTAAGAATTTTATCACTCCCTTGTCATAATTATCTATCATTTTTTTTATGATTTTCATTCTCTTAATTTATAATTAATCACTTTCATGCCCCTGCAATGTACTATGTTCTATTATGTTTTTTCATGAACAGAAATTGAATTGTCTTGCTACTGAAATGTGATATATAAACAAACTTCCCCTGCGTATGGTGATCTTATCTTTTACCTTTTATTACAGAGCTTCAAACTTTAACTCAGGGCCAGATTGCAAACTGTAAGGAAATACTCATTGTTTAAAGTTGATAGGAAAAGGATAATCAGAAAATACAAAGGCAGTGCATGCAAAAAATGATTGGGAGGATATGATGTTTGAAACAAATGGAAGTATTTATTTTGTACCTGCTGTAACATTTAAGAACACCCCATTCAACTAGTACTCTCTGAACAGTTAATTCTCTTTTTTTATTGTCCCATAACATCATCTCTAAGCTTCATGTGTTTTGCCACTCTTGGCAATCTGACTATAAAAAAAGTATAGCCAAAAGTCAGAGGTTGTGAAAGTTCAAAAGGTGCTACATGCCACAGTGAGCTTGTGTTCATTTCTTCAGTTTCTTCAAAAAAAAAAAAGTCATAAAATCAAATGAGCAAAGTGTCTTTGGTTCAGAAATACAACAAAGGGCAAGGTAGGGTTAGAATGAGTCATACAGTCATGTTCTGTTCTGTAGTCATTTGCACTGAATACAGAGGGGCATTTTTTTTCCAGCAAATAGTTGCTCAAATTCAGCATCAGTTTCTTATGGTTTTACTTTGCAGTTGTTTTTATTAAGTTCAGTTTCACAGAATCAATTCAATCAAATCATGCAATTAGATAAGGTTGAAAGTTCCTATCTGAGAAAACCCAGTATATTTTATCAAGTCATTAACTTTGCCAAATCTAATCCTCGTAGATGAGCATAATGGTAGTTGACATTAACTTACCCTATGTGTGTGACTTTGCTGTAATCCTTCCTAGTACGCATGTGTTAGGATTATTTTTTATTACTCATGTATGTACTTTTTAAACCCTAATATTACCTGCCTGTTAAGTGTCAAGGCAATTTTTTTCCCAAGCAGTTTATCTAATTCAGCATTTGGTGAGGGTCACAAGAAGAGCACCGGTCCTAAGAATTGACAACTGACTGGTTCTGCGGATGTTGAGACAGTTTTCGTTCTACATTGGAGAACACTGAAAATTTTCAATGGGCTATGCCTGGATGCTTTGCATAGAGGAGATGAAGGCGAATTCAACAGTTTCAGGAATTATGAACTGCAGAGCTTTCTCAACAGCGAACCTAACCGGGGTACGGTCCTGTGCTCTGAAGGGAGGAACATTTAAAGGAAAAGTCCAGTCAGCAGGGAATAATCAATGGATCATTATCTATACCTAAAACCAACACCTTTGCGGTGATTTAATGAATTTAGCGTTAATCAGTTAAAAAATAAAAATAATAATTTTCATGGTGATCAGAGTCTGGGAGCGGCCATTTTTGCCCAAATATGGTAACACCTCCCTCCTGCCATATTCCAGCAGTGACATCAAGGTGCGGTAAGCCTAGCGCCATTCTCCTCGCTTTACAAGCAGAATCAATGGGAACTACTAGACACATCTGCAATCAACAACAATTATTGAAGATTTCCCGAGGACTTCACCATTGAAATTCACCAGAGCTATAGTGAAACTGACAATGCCCATGTGCATAGCAGAGAAAAAAACGTGTAATATATAGCCAGAATTTGGATGTAGAGATATAGCACTGGGACTTGATCAACAGCCGATACCGCACCGTGACGTCACAGACCGGTAGGTGGCAGTAGTGTTCTTTGACAAACATGGATGCCTCCATTAAAGCACATTCACATGAAAATTACTCTTGATTAAAAACACTTATAACTTATTGAACAGTATGTAATAATTTTATATTTGAAGTACTTTCATAAGTTTGAATTCTGATTATGACCAGACATCTCCTTTAAACATGGCAACCCAGTTGCAGGGAGGTTCCCATTTTTCAACACTCTATGCCTCTGTGTTATACAGCTGATTTCACAGGTAAGACTTATTGATCAGGGGGTGTGGAGATCCTCAGGCCCCAAGACTCCTATGATGAGCTTCTGTGGTGACAGTGGGATAGTAGATACCCTTTCCTGAAGAATATCTTAACATTGACACTAAACTGTTTTGACGGGTTGAAGAGGATCAATGCTCCAAGAGAGACTTTTCCTGACCAGTCGCAGTGTGGGTTCTGACATCAACATAGGGCTCTGCACACACATACATTCACATACCAAGTTACACACAAATACTTCCAGACACATTAGACACAAAAAGATCCCCACAGAGGTGAAATATTTCATTCATTGATATTCAGGCTAAAGGGGGGAATAAGTGACAATCTGTTCATTCTTAGAAATTAAAATGAAAACATTTTCATCACTTTCAATGCACAGTGGATTAGAATAAAATATTAAATACTATATAGAAATACTATGCTTAATTTTCTGTGACAAGCTGTAGGGTTTAAAAAAAATGGTTTTCAATGGTTCTTTGGATTATCAATGAACTAAATGTTAAAATGTATAAAGCAGGGTTAAATGTTTTATTAACATCTAAAGGTTTCTTTACAGCTTCGATATAGATCCTTATTCTTCCATATTATATGCAATGATTTCAGCTTATATTCAGAATAACGAGCTAAAGCATACATAGGATGTGCAGGATGAATGCAGTCTGTTAGAGATGAGTTTCAACTGCCAGGCATAAGATGTGTGTTTGATGTTTTCTGATTAAATCTTGAAACATTCTACACATTACGTATACACATTTAGATTTGTGATATTATTTTGGTCTCGACTTTAATACTAAAATGAAAATAAGTGTGGATAAGAACATCATTTTTTAGATAAGACTATTACCTGCTTGTATGTTTACATGAGACATTTTTAAGCCGATCAGCCGTTTATTCTCTTCTCTTATGTCCATTTAGATGTAGCTCCGGAGGATACCTTAAGTTGGAAAACTGTTTAGGAAGAATTGTGATACCATTTTATTATATATGGTATTGTGGTATTATACAAAAAAAGAACAGAGATAAACATCAGAATGAAGTAATTAGTTTTCAATAAAGCTGTTGTATCAAACCAGCAGAATCCGTAGCTGGTTGATGCAGTTTTCCTTGAACATTCAGAACCTTGAGCTAATCCTCAACCAATGGAAGGATTTGTTTTGTAATTAAAACATTGCATTTTTCCAAAACAGTGTGACGCGTTACTTCATGTCACAAGGCATGTGAGGACATCAGCCTGGATTCAAAACCTTTATTGTGAGCTGGGCCGCTGCGGAAGAGGCTGCAGGGGAAACACATGGACTGATGACCGGGCTTTGTTCACTTTCTGGACACACACGTCCTTTGTTGACTTAACTTTGAGTGTGTCTGGATCAGCGGGGCATACACAGGTCAGTATCCACCTCAGATCCAGATTCCACATCTAGCAAGCAGATGATGGCATTTTACCGATAAAATATACTCTACAACTACACTCTCTAACTGTACAGCTATATATAGTAACATATAATATGTTTTAACAATTATTTGAAATTTGTTGCTGTTCATTGCCTTGTTGTTTATATAGCTCTGCTCACATTGGACAAGGAAATAAAGATTAAAATGACCTTTTCATGTCAAAACTTTTGTCAACTATAAACTGTTTTAATCTTTATGGAAGAGGATTAGAGCCCCTAAAGAAATAAAAAAAAGGTAACTGATTTTTAAATATTTCAGTTTAATAGGGGAAAAAATGTCTGACTTTTTTCTCAGAATTTTGGATCTTAATGTACAGGTGCTGGTCATAAAATTAGAATATCATGAAAAAGTAGATTGATTTCAGTAATTCCATTTAAAAAGTGAAACTTGTATATTATATTCATACATTACATACAAACTCATATATTTCAGATGTTTATTTTGTTTAATTTTGATGATTACAAATGACAACAAATGAAAATCTCAAATTCATCATATCAGAAAATTTGAATATTACTGAAGACCAATAAAAACAAAGGATTTATAGAAATGTTGGCCAACTGAAAAGTATGAACATGAAAAGTATGAGCATGTACAGCACTCAGTATTTAGTTGGGCCTCCTTTGGCCTGTATTACTGCAGCAATGCGGCGTGGCATGGAGTCGATCAGTCTGTGGCACTGCTCAGGTGTTATGATAGCCCAGGTTGCTCTAATAGTGGCTTTTAGCTCTTCTGAATTGTTGGGTCTGGTGTATTGCATCTTCTTCTTCACAATACCCCATAGATTTTCTATGGGGTTAAGGTCAGGAGAGTTTGCTGGCCAATTAAGAACAGGGATACCATGGTCCTTCAACCAGGTACTGGTAGCTTTGGCACTGTGTGCAGGTGCCAAGTCCTGTTGGAAAATGAAATCTGCATCTCCAAAAAGTTGGTCAGCTGCAGGAAGCATGAAGTGCTCTAAAACTTCCTGGTATGTGGCTGCGTTGACCCTGGACCTCAGAAAACACAATGGACCAACACCAGCAGATGACATGGCACCCCAAACCATCACTGACTGTGGAAACTTTACACTGGACTTCAAGCAACGTGGATGAAGTGCCTCTCTTCTTTTCCTCCAGACTCTGGGACCTTGATTTCCAAAGGAAATGCAAAATTTACTTTCATCAGAGAACATGACTTTGGACCACTCACCAGCAGTCCAGTCCTGTTTCTCTTTAGCCCAGGCAAGACGCTTCTGACGCTGTCTGTGGTTCAAGAGTGGCTTGACACAAGGAATGCGACAGCAGAAACCCATGTCTTTCATACGTCTGTGTGTGGTGGTTCTTGAAGCACTCACTCCAGCTGCAGTCCACTCTTTGTGAATCTCCCCCACATTTTTGAAGGGGTTTTGTTTCACAATCCTCTCCAGGGTGCGGTTATCTCTCTTGCTTGTACACTTTTTTCGACCACATCTTTTCCTTCCCTTCGCCTCTCTATTAATGTGCTTGGAAACTGAGCTCTGTGAACAGCCAGCCTCTTTAGCGATGACCTTTTGTGTCTTGCCCTCCTTGTGCAAGGTGTCGATGGTCGTCTTTTGGACAACTGTCAAGTCAGCAGTCTTCCCCATGATTGTGTAGCCTATAGAACTAGACTGAAAGACCATTTAAAGGCTTTTGCAGGTGGTTTGAGTTAATTAGCTGATTAGAGTGTGGCACCAGGGGCCATCAATTTTGAACCTTTTCACAATATTCTAATTTTCTGATATGATGAATTTGAGATTTTCATTTGTTGTCATTTGTAATCATCAAAATTAAACAAAATAAACATCTGAAATATATGAGTTTGTATGTAATGTATGAATATAATATACAAGTTTCACTTTTTAAATGGAATTACTGAAATCAATCTACTTTTTCATGATATTCTAATTTTATGACCAGCACCTGTAGATGGGCACCATGAAGGAAGAGATGTGGAAGCACTCAGCTCCACTGACAAATATGTGTGTTGTTTGGGAGGGCCATTAACACATTGGTGGAAAATGACGGAATTTGGCAACTTTTTATGTACCGAAGGGGTCCCCGGTGATGCTATTTCATAATTGGAAGAGCAGAAGGTAATTAAAACACAAAGCTGGTTTAATCTCTAAAACAGACTTGGATAGCTTGATGCTAACACGTTTGTTAGCTGTCAGAATTCAGTCAGAATTCTGAGATTAAAGTCAGAATTCTGAGAAAAAAACTTTTTTCTGATATTATACTGAAATCAAATTTAAAAAATCAGTAACATTTTTTTTATTTTTTAAGTGGCCCTAATCCTCTTCCATACATCTTAGACTGTGAACCTCTAATATTTTGTTTTTTCTGGAAGTTTTAATTTAAACTAGTTTATTCCATTTGATATATGACTAAGTCCTAAACACAGTTTAAAAGTGGTCCAGGTACTGGATGAAAGTTTTTGTATGTATGTCTAAATCATGTTTGTGTGTATTTCCCTTAATTAAGGCTGGCCGATGTTGGTCAAAAGTTATGTTGTGTGGTCACTGTGATTGCAAGCCTAAAACCAACAGATCTCTCTATTTTACTGCAGCAGTAATTACGTCTGGGGGAAAAAAGGACAGAAAGTTCCTGAAGCTGATCTGATATATTGTTTTTACAAAGGATGTTAAAAAATACAAGACATAGTCTGCTCCTGGCAACCGCTGTCACCAGCTGAGATGCATAATAAAATAAATCTATTTCCTAGCTACAGACATCTTGGGTGAAGTAATTTTGCACATCCTGTTTGGATTCAAGTTTCTTTCTGCTCCAGACTCTATTCAACTCCCTCTGTGTTTTACATAAGGAACAGCAGATTAGAGCAACTTTTTTGTCATTATGAAATTCAAAATCCTTTGCTGCAGTAGGATTAGCATAAGAGGGTAAATTATATTCTGTGAGTGTCCTTCATGAGCAGAAACAGAGATTACTTAGAGCAAGCGATCGAGTTTAAGCAAAACTGTGGTCGATAATACAAAGGGCATTCTTAGCCTATATTGAAAAGATAATTTTTTTATGTATATATACATAAAGTGCCCCTGTCGAACATGTCCTGGCTGTCCTGTTATGGCCCCTGTCCCTGAGGACATAATACTCAAACTAATTCTAATGATGATATGTGCTGGAACAGACATGGTTACTGATAGTTCCTTTGTATCTATTTAATTTTTTTCTTTGCAAGTTCTGTTTTACTTATTTAAAAACAATAAGGTTATAGCTTCAGTGGTATTGAGATACCATTCATCTGCTAAATGTTTTTTTTAAACCAAATGAAAAAAATAAATACATTTTATAGGGGAATTTATCAGTTTTTCTTGAGTTCTAATTCAGATTTAATAGGAAACAGTAATTTTAACTTAAATTAAGGAAAAAATATGTAAAATTCCTAAATCATGAATGTATATTGACCTAATAAGACATAGAATTTTAATTAAACTCAATTGAATGGAAATTTCAGCTCATGCAGCTTTCTTAAAGGAGAATTCCGGTTTTTAACACTTTTAGCCCCTTTTCTGTAGTGTCCAGGATGAAATCGAATGATCGACACCAAAATTTTGATGATTGGTCCTGTCTCGGCTATTTGGCTCATGCAGAATCCCCCCCTGGCTGCTTCAGAATGGCTTCCATAGTGCATGTCCGATAATGTCCTTAAAATAACCTTAAACGTTCTTTTTTTTAAATATGCTACTCACCGAGTCGTCAGCGCTGTTCAATGACGTTCCAAAAAAAGTTTCGTAAAGAAAAAACGTTCCTGTAGTGTTTTATTTAGCATTTTGTAGATCCCATTGAGTTCTGTTGGAATAGTCAATATCCCTCCGCCACCGGAAACGGAAAGGGGGCCTGTTTACGCTTAGTTGTAGTCTTTTCGCAAGGCCCAAGTGTTTCTGCTTCACTCTGTGTACTCCGACGTCGAGGTGCTAACGTCTCTGTTAAACACTTTAAAAAACTCTGAAAATGGAATACGAAAGGTGGATTCTTGAGGAGGACATATTGGACTTTGAGTTTGACGGTAGAGGATACCGTTTTGAACCGGAATATACTGAGGAGGAGTATATAGAGACATTGTAGCCAACTAGTGGTCTGGAGTGTGCAACGCTTCAGATTCGAACGGGAAGCGGAAGTTTATAAGCGGTTGTGATGTATCGGAAAAAATAGTTCTGGGATTTACAAAATGCTAAATAAAACAAGACAGGAACGGTTTTTCTTCACGAAACTTTTTTTGGAACGTCATTGAACAGCGCTGACGACCTGGTGAGTAGCATATTTTTAAAAAAGAACGTTTAAGGTTGTTTTAAGGACATTATCTGACATGCACTATGGAAGCCATTCTGAAGCAGCCAGGGGGGGATTCTACATGAGCCAAATAGCCGAGACAGGACCAATCGTCAAAATTTTGGTGTCGATCATTCGATTTCATCCTGGACACTACAGAAAAGGGGCTAAAAGTGTTAAAAACCGGAATTTTCCTTTAATATATTTGAATCCCTTGCCCTGTTTTTGTATTTCATGCTTTTCTGCACCCATGAAAAATGCTGGCCCCCTGGTACATTTGGTGTAGAACCGCCACTGTAAGCATATATACAAACCGGATTCCAAAAAAATTGGGACACTATACAAATTGTGAATTAAAACTGAATGCAATGATGTGGAGGTGTCAAAAACAAATATTTTATTCAGAATAGAACACAGATCGCAGATCAAAATTTTAAATTGAGAGAATGTATCATTTTAAGATAAAAATATGTTATTTCCAAATTTCATGGCGTCAACAAATTCCAAAAAAGTTGGGACAATGCCATTTTTACCACTCTGTGGCATCCCCCCTTCTTCTTACAACACTCAACAGATGTCTGGAGACAAAGGAGACCAGTTTCTCAAGTTAAGAAATAGGAATGCTCTCCCATTCATGTCTAATACAGGCCTCTAACTGTTCAATCGTCTTCGGCCTTCTTTGTTGCACCTTCCTCTTTATGATGCCCCAAATGTTCTCTATAGGTGAAAGATCTGGACTGCAGGCTGGCCATTTCAGTACCCGGATCCTTCTCCTACGTAGCCATGATGTTGTGATTGCTGCAGAATGTGGACTGGCATTATTTTGTTGAAAAATGCAGGGTCTTCCCTGAAACAGATGACGTCTAGATGGAAGCATATGTTGTTCTAGAACCTGAACATAGGTCTCTGCATTTACAGGTGCTGGTCATAAAATTAGAATATCATGAAAAAGTAGATTGATTTCAGTAATTCCATTTAAAAAGTGAAACTTGTATATTATATTCATACATTACATACAAACTCATATATTTCAGATGTTTATTTTGTTTAATTTTGATGATTACAAACGACAACAAATGAAAATCTCAAATTCATCATATCAGAAAATTAGAATATTGTGAAAAGGTTCAAAATTGATGGCCCCTGGTGCCACACTCTAATCAGCTAATTAACTCAAACCACCTGCAAAAGCCTTTAAATGGTCTTTCAGTCTAGTTCTATAGGCTACACAATCATGGGGAAGACTGCTGACTTGACAGTTGTCCAAAAGACGACCATCGACACCTTGCACAAGGAGGGCAAGACACAAAAGGTCATCGCTAAAGAGGCTGGCTGTTCACAGAGCTCAGTGTCCAAGCACATTAATAGAGAGGCGAAGGGAAGGAAAAGATGTGGTCGAAAAAAGTGTACAAGCAAGAGAGATAACCGCACCCTGGAGAGGATTGTGAAACAAAACCCCTTCAAAAATGTGGGGGAGATTCACAAAGAGTGGACTGCAGCTGGAGTGAGTGCTTCAAGAACCACCACACACAGACGTATGAAAGACATGGGTTTCTGCTGTCGCATTCCTTGTGTCAAGCCACTCTTGAACCACAGACAGCGTCAGAAGCGTCTTGCCTGGGCTAAAGAGAAACAGGACTGGACTGCTGGTGAGTGGTCCAAAGTCATGTTCTCTGATGAAAGTAAATTTTGCATTTCCTTTGGAAATCAAGGTCCCAGAGTCTGGAGGAAAAGAAGAGAGGCACTTCATCCACGTTGCTTGAAGTCCAGTGTAAAGTTTCCACAGTCAGTGATGGTTTGGGGTGCCATGTCATCTGCTGGTGTTGGTCCATTGTGTTTTCTGAGGTCCAGGGTCAACGCAGCCACATACCAGGAAGTTTTAGAGCACTTCATGCTTCCTGCAGCTGACCAACTTTTTGGAGATGCAGATTTCATTTTCCAACAGGACTTGGCACCTGCACACAGTGCCAAAGCTACCAGTACCTGGTTGAAGGACCATGGTATCCCTGTTCTTAATTGGCCAGCAAACTCTCCTGACCTTAACCCCATAGAAAATCTATGGGGTATTGTGAAGAAGAAGATGCAATACACCAGACCCAACAATTCAGAAGAGCTAAAAGCCACTATTAGAGCAACCTGGGCTATCATAACACCTGAGCAGTGCCACAGACTGATCGACTCCATGCCACGCCGCATTGCTGCAGTAATACAGGCCAAAGGAGGCCCGACTAAATACTGAGTGCTGTACATGCTCATACTTTTCATGTTCATACTTTTCAGTTGGCCAACATTTCTATAAATCCTTTGTTTTTATTGGTCTTCAGTAATATTCTAATTTTCTGATATGATGAATTTGGGATTTTCATTTGTTGTCATTTGTAATCATCAAAATTCAACAAAATAAACATCTGAAATATATGAGTTTGTATGTAATGTATGAATATAATATACAAGTTTCACTTTTTAAATGGAATTACTGAAATCAATCTACTTTTTCATGATATTCTAATTTTATGACCAGCACCTGTATGATCCCTTTCCAGACATGCAAGCTGCCCATGCCACAAGCACTCATGCAACCCCATACCATCAGTGATGCAGGTTTCTGAACGGAGCGTTGATAACAGCTTGGGTTATCCTTGTCCTCTCTGGTCCGGATGACACGGCGTCCCAGTGTTCCATAAAGAACTTCAAATCGTGACTCATCTGACCACAGAACAGTCTTCCATTTTGCCTCACTCCATTTTAAATGATCCCTGGCCCAGTGCAAATGGCTGAGCTTGTGGAGCTTGCTTAGAAATGGCTTCCTCTTTGTACTGTAGAGTTTCAGCTGGCAACAGCAGAAGGCACGGCGGATTGTGTTCACTGACAATGCTTTCTGGAAGTATTCCTGAGCCCATTCTGTTATTTCCTTAACAGTAGCATTCCTGTTTGAGGTGCAGCGGTGTTTAAGGGCCCGGAGATCACGAGCATCCAGTAAAGCTTTTCGGCCTTGACCCTTACGCACAGCGATTGGTCCAGATTCTCTGAATCTTTTGATGATGTTATGCACGGTTGATGATGATAACTTAAAAGTCTTTGCTATTTTACGCTGGGCAACACCATTCTGGTATTGCTGCACTATCTTTCTGCGCAACAATGGTGGAATACGTGATCCTCTTACCATCTTGGCTCCAGAGAGACACTGACACTCTGAGAGGATCTTTTTATACCCAATCCTGTTGTCAATTGACCTAATTAGTGTTAGTTGGTCTTCCAGCTGTTCGTTATATGCTCAATATCCTTTTCCCAGCCACTTATTGCTACTTGTCAAAACTTTTTTGGGATCTGTAGACACTGTGAAATTTTGAATCAACATATTTTTCCTTTAAAATGTTACATTTACTCAGATTAAACTTTTGAGCTGTCATCTATGTTCTATTACAAATAAAATATAGACATTTGCCATCTTCACACCATTGCATTCAGTTTTTATTCACAATTTGTTTAGTGTCCCAACTTTTTTGGAATCCGGTTTGTATATCTATATATATATATAGATATATATGACTTGATAAGAATGCAGACCGCTTCTACTTTGCGCAGGCTGTTTTTAACTACTTCTCCTGTTTTAAGCAAAGGTGTGACAGTCTGTCATCTGTTGACGAAACAAAATAAAAAAATGTGGACATAAAAAAAGTCCAGCAATCCCAACGCGTTTTCCTCGTCACTCACAGAGTTTCTGTCAGAGGAGGTTGGATCAGAATTTCTTTCGGATCCAGGGCTTTCTAGCAGGGCTTGTGACAGGAAATGAACCAGAGAGCAGCCTAAGCAGGGTAGGTGCTCTCCATAGATGCTTAGCTCAAGGAAGGAATCAGATGTATTTAGTCAGAAAGGGTTTTGAAAAATTAGGCTTAATCATTAACAGTGGGTACGAAAGATGCAGGTGTAAAATTAAAGATCTGTTAAAAATCCAGCTTTTTTAAAGGAAATCTTATAATAGTGGTGTCCTTTATCTATTTATCGCTAAAAGAGACAACAGTTTAACTACAGGGAAAGAACAAAAATTTAAAAAATTTACTTCTTATCAGAAAAAACCTTAAACTAATCTGTTCTAGCTAGGAAAAGGCTACAACACCTTAAGCTCTAATAACATGGAGTTGCTCCCAAGCCTGTTTTAAGTCACTCTGCAACATCTAGTAAAGATTAAGATCACACATTTTAATTACTTTAATTTCTGCCAGTCCCTGGGGAACAAACTCATGCAGTGGTTACCAAACCTTGCATTTATAAAATGTGTTTAAAATTAGTGGACCAAAATCTCCTCCATACCACTAGGGCAGGGGTCACCAATTGCCATCCTCTGGTCCAGGTCCGGACTCAGCAAAGCTTTTACCCGGACTGCTGGACGTTTCATGTGGTAAAGTGTTTTACTCAGAGAATTTTCTTCAGGCACAGCTTTGAAAGCCCAGCTGTGGCTCATCAGGCACTTTCCACGACCTACTCCAATCACATTGGAACCTGTTCGGTTTGTTCACACTCTAAGACAAGACAGAAGCTAGTCCTTAATTCACAAAACATTTGAGATTGCTGCTTTACAATTCTTTAAAAGTTGGAATATAAAAACGGGGCATTCAAAGACGAGCGGGCGGTCAAATATAGGGTTATGTAATGTAATACACTGATGAGTAGTTATAGCCATTTTAAATGGATATAAATGTGCATGTATTTTAAACATCTCCTCACTGAAATTCATGTAGTTATGAAAATGTTAAACGTTTTTCTTTGATTGTTTGATTCTTTTGATTGTTTTTTTTACACACATATTTCAATTTATTTTCTATTTTTATAAATACAATAGGTGTTCAAATCACATTTCCTTTTTTCTCTTGGCCAGAGCCTGGGACTGTGTGAGTTTTCTCCACAGCGTGCCTGTGGTCCCACTCTATTTCTTTACGTAAATGATAGTGCATAGCTGTCTCCACTTAGCTCATCAGCAGCACAGTATGAAAGCTGGGTGATGCAAACGTTTCGCTGAGTGTTCTGGAAATACGAATATATTAAACCTTCACAGGGGAATGCTTTTTGAAATCAGAAAAAATAGTTCCCCCCTTAAATATATTCCTTCATTTTGTATTTTGACATAGTGAAATGTTCCAGAATCAGATGTTAATATCAAGCAACTAGATTTCCTGTAGCCTTTTTTTATGATTTCATGTATTCAACCTTTTCCTTTTCAGGGATCATTGGAAGGTAAAAGCTGAAAGAAAAACTAGAGATAAAGATTAAGAAGAAAAATTATTTATACTAACCTGAACATATTTGAAAAAAATGATCCCCCCTAAACTTTATATCTGGGTTAGACAACCTTGATGGTAATGTAAGCTATTAATTGTTCATGGTAAACAATTGCTATTTGGAAGTTTTGTTCCAAAAATCCTTTTAATTTATCCAAATCTATGTCAAGGTTTAGGAGAATTAAAGGACCCATCAAATCATCTGTACTGGATAAGTTTAGACCTGGGTTAGGTTATTTTTTTTAAATGGAGCCTAAGTGGAAGTACAACTGAATAAACTGAATACTTGTCTTCATCCACCTATGACACAGCCAATCAGCTATGAACCACGACTCCAATAAAAGCCAATTAGCATCCAAAGATCATCTTGCAAAGGCCTCCAATCCACAACTGTTACCTGCTGCGCAGGCAGCAGATGCGCAGTTTGACTTCATTCAGATGACAATGTTTCAACCCACCTCCAGCCCCTCCTCCACCATCGTAGCTAAAACTTCAACAGAGTTCCATTCCTCCCGGACTCTTACTGCATTCCATGTCTCATTTCAACTAGTCTGGAAAAAGACCGCCATATTGAGCCTGGTTCTGCCAGAGGTTTGTCCCCAATGGGGAGTTTTTCCTCTCCACTGTCACTTCATACTTGCTCATCATGGACAGGTTCTCTCAGCCTGTGTTATCCAACTGGACTTCCATCTTCCAGTTCCCTGAGTGAAGCTCTAGTATCAGCTCATGCAGTCCACTGGATCTCCCCATAAAGCTCAGCAGACCGTCTCACTAACCAGCAGTCTACAGACTGACCAACTTCATCTATCTCCATTATAACACCAGTTTCAGGCCTGGGGGGGAACCAGTCCTGTTCTTCACTCCTGTTCATTGATATCAATCCAAATTCAGCGCTATGTTTCCTGCCAAGGTCTACGCTTCAAAGACTAAATTAATTGTATCAATAACACTTTTCTTTTCGCTCCGCATGAGTTTTTCAGATTAAAAAACCCTTCGGTCCTTTCATTCTTCAAGATCTCTGTGGTTTGATTTTTACCCAAAAAAATAAAAAATACTAGAGAAGACAGAATAACTCAATAAAATCTAAAACATGAGGAAAACATCATTAAACACCAAGTAATAAGTTTACTTTAAACACATGACTGATGAGGTATTTTGTAAACAGTATATAAACCTATTAAACCACAAAATTCTGTACTCTTATATCCATTAAACACAATTTTTTGTTTGTTTTGTTTTTCAATTAGGTTTAAGAGGCCATATTCTACATTAAAGGTGCAAAGATTGCTATCTAACCAAGTCTATTGATCTTGTATCTAGTCAAAAAGTAATCTTGATCTTAATTTCACATCGATTGAATTTTCAATTCATGATATACACTCACCGGCCACTTTATTAGGTACCCCGTGCTAGTAACAGGTTGGACCCCCTTTTGCCTTCAGAACTGCCTCAATTTTTCGTGGCATAGATTCAACAAGGTGCTGGAAGCATTCCTCAGGGAGTTTGGTCCATATTGACATGATGGCATCACACAGTTGCCGCAGATTTGTCGGCTGCACATCCATGATGCGAATCTCCCGTTCCACCACATCCCAAAGATGCTCTATTGGATTGAGATCTGGTGACTGTGGAGGCCATTTGAGTACAGTGAACTCATTGTCATGTTCAAGAAACCAGTCTGAGATGATTCCAGCTTTATGACATGGCGCATTATCCTGCTGAAAGTAGCCATCAGAAGTTGGGTACATTGTGGTCATAAAGGGATGGACATGGTCAGCAACAATACTCAGGTAGGCTGTGGTGTTGCAATGATGCTCAATTGGTACCAAGGGGCTCAAAGAGTGCCAAGAAAATATTCCCCACACCATGACACCACCACCACCAGCCTGAACCGTTGATACAAGGCAGGATGGATCCATGCTTTCATGTTGTAGACGCCAAATTCTGACCCTACCATCCGAATGTCGCAGCAGAAATCGAGACTCATCAGACCAGGCAACGTTTTTCCAATCTTCTATTGTGCTTGTGCAAATTGTAGCCTCAGTTTCCTGTTCTTAGCTGAAAAGAGTGGCACCCGGTGTGGTCTTCTGCTGCTGTAGCCCATCTGCCTCAAAGTTCGACGTACTGTGCATTCAGAGATGCTCTTCTGCCCACCTTGGTTGTAACGGGTGCTTATTTGAGTCACTGTTGCCCTTCTATCAGCTCGAACCAGTCTGGCCATTCTCCTCTGACCTCTGGCATCAACAAGGCATTTCCGCCCACAGAACTGCCGCTCACTGGATGTTTTTTCTTTTTCGGACCATTCTCTGTAAACCCTAGAGATGGTTGTGCGTGAAAATCCCAGTAGATCAGCAGTTTCTGAAATACTCAGACCAGCCCTTCTGGCACCAACAATCATGCCACGTTCAAAGTCACTCAAATCACCTTTCTTCCCCATACTGATGCTCGCTTTGAACTGCAGGAGATTGTCTTGACCATGTCTACATGCCTAAATGCACTGAGTTGCCGCCATGTGATTGGCTGCTTAGAAATTAAGTGTTAACGAGCAGTTGGACAGCTGTACCTAATAAAGTGGCCGGTGAGTGTATATTCTCAAAACAAGTCTTATCAGTTGCACTAGCGCGGAGTTCTTCACCAGGGGATCCGCGACCTCTGGGGGTCCACAGAGGTTCTGTATGGGGGTCGCGAAAGTTTTGGTTGATTCAATTTTTTTTTTTCATGTTCCCCACAGTAATTTCTTTCCACTAATTTAAATGTCTTTAAATCCACATTAACATGAATTGAACACACTGTAGTAAACAGATAAATGGAGGCAGAAGATGTCTTTCAGTCTTCAATGCTCACATTCAGCGACACACAGGAGGTCTTTCAAGCTGGGCACCGTTTCATTCACAACACCTGTCCCATCAACCAGGAATCAGAATCAGAAATAGTTTAATAATCCCAGGAAGAAATTACTTTAGTTACATTACTCCATCTGTTATAGAGTGACTATAGGACCAGTTTGATGTAACACTATTTAATACTATATATAATTAGGGGGTCCCCGCTCCATCTAGCCATCACTTTGAGGGTCCTTGGCCTGGAAAACGTTGAAGACCCCTGCACTAGCATATCATTGCACTTATTGTTGAGTTAGATTATCTCAAATGAAGATTAACAATCTAACAGAATCTAATCTTTAATAGTACATCTATCTCAAAACAAAATCAAAAAGACTTCTGGTAGATCTAAGATTGAAAGACTTGGTTAAACAGATAATATTTGCAAAATAAATGTGGAATGATCTTCTTTTTTCATTTCAAGAGACCAACGTTTTATATCAACTGTAAAAGATGTATTTTTGTCTGTATACACAATGTCGTTTTAGTTTAAGATTACCCCTAGAAACATTCATGCTTGAACCCAATCGTCAGTTTTAGGATAGTTTTAAATGTATGCATTGAATGAGACTCAATTTACCTGATATGCCAAAATCAAAGATGGCCAGGTTAACAGTCATGAGCTCAGGAGGCTTCAGTTTGGTCTTCCGTCTGATGGTCGTGTAAATGACGTAACCATTCCCTGTAGCAGACAGGATTCCTGTTAAGGAGAAAGAAACAGTTTTGCTTTAAGACAATGGTTTCATTCTTGTACATTGTATGATTAACTTTTTTATTTAAAATTGTACAATATTGATGTTTTTTATACTTAAGGCAACTTTTTTGAAAAGAACATTCAATGCAGCAAGAACCATTTTCAATGACTAAACCCAAACACCAATTTAACCAGACAAGGGTTAAATAAATAGGAACCAACCTCAGAGTATCAATTGAAGAGAAATTATGAGACTGACGTTCATTTTAAAGGTCGAAGTACACCTAGTCTATAAAGTTGTTACCTAGACAACAACAAGAAAAGGGCTGCTGCTGAACCACCTGCCAAAGTATGCTCCATGGAGATGGAGACCAATTCCCCAGCAGGCTTCCATAGATTGGACATTCATGTAGAGCTGAAGACAACAGCTTGATGCACACTACCTTAGCCTGCAAGGAACATGTGCAGCAACTTCTGTGCATTAGCTCAGGCTAAATGTCATAGTGAAACACACACCTGACATCAATCTGACTAGGAAAACAATTAATAATAATAATTCTAATAATATTACATTTTATTTAAAAGGCGCCTTTCTGGACACAAGGAAAGATAAAAACAATGGCAGAAACAAAGAGTAAAAAAACATTAAGAATATAAGAATAAAATAAACATAAAAAAAAATACACAGGCTGGGGGAGGGAACTTAATATTAAAGAAAATAGGCAATTTTAAACAGATTAGTTTTAAGTTGTGATTTGAAATGGAGAAGTGAGTCTTTATTTCTAAGTAGGGGTGGTAGAGAGTTCCAGCGGCGGGGGGCACAGCGGCTGAATGCTATGCTCCCCATGGTGGTGAGACGGGCAGAAGGGAAAGACAGGTGTAAAGCAGATGAGGATCTGAGAGCACGGGAGGGGGTGGGAACATGCAGGAGGCCTGACAGATATGGGGGGGGGGGGGGCAAGGTGGTGAAGGGCCTTGAATTTCAACATGACAATTTTATATGGAATGCGGAACTGCACAGGGAGCCAGTGGTGCTGTCGGAGGACCAAGTTTATGTGGTGGATAGAGGAAGTTCTGGACCAGTTGTAGTTTATCGAGTGATTTTTGAGGAAGGCCAAAAAGGAGAGAGTTGCAATAGTCCAGTTGGGACGTAAAAAGGTAATTATCTCCAATATTGGAGTCATAGAACAGAATCAAATTTTAAATTAATTAATAATTAGATTCCCAAAGTGGAGGGATGCACTTCCTGAAGGAACTTTTTTAAGAGGTACAAATAGGGTTGTCAAAAGTATCGATACTCAAAAAAGTATCGATACTGAAACGTTGTATCCGGATACAATACTCATTTTCAAAAGTATCGAGTACCAGTCGCACCTAAACAGTCATTCATCTAAAGTGCAGAATAGAGGAAAATGCACTTTCTGAACACTGTGTGATTGAATAATTCTGTGCACTTTTCAGTTTCAGACTTTTTTTGTAAGAAGTGCAGCTGCTGAGAATTATTTTTGTTTCTTAACTGGTTTGGCTAGTGTCATTGTTATGTGTGCAAAGCATAGCCAAGTAAGGAAAACTTCATTTTAATTTTGTAAGTTTTTTTATCAAGCTTGCTAAATACTGTGCACAGCAAACAAACTCAAAATGTTGTTCTTATTGTTTATTGTATTTATTTATTTATTGTATTTTAATTATTAATCAAAATATTTCTGTTGAAATGTTATCCTTGTGGTATTGAAAATGGTATCGAGTATCGAATATTTTCCTTAGTATCGGTATCGAGTTGAAAAGTTTAGTATCGTGACAACCCTAGGTACAAATAAAAACAACTAATAACACCATAAAATAAACTGTAAAATTATTACCTACCTTAAGAAAGATTATATCTAAAGGTAAAGCACAAACTCATCTCTAAATAGTCTACATGTAACCTGAGCATTGAAATGTGATCTATTTTTCAGTGCAGAGATCTTTTTTCTCCCCTTTTTAAACAAGTCTGAGGAATATTGCATATAAGATCAGCTATATTTTAAATTTAACTTTCCACACTGTAAAAAAGGACAAATGAATTCAAGTTATGCAACCTGTTTTTTTTTAAGCTGTTCCAAGCTATTATATTTGTCTAATAAACTATATGTACGTCGCAAAGCAATCAGGGAATTGGTGGAGGATGCACAAAAACGCAGTTTGTGGCTGTGGGTAATGAGGAGAGATAGAGGGTGGGGGCATTACACCTAGGGCATCAGCAGGGGGTGACATGGAGAGATCCCTGCCCTCGCTCCACCACCAAGAGATGTACTGGGGTTTAAGGAGTGAAACATCCATGACAGGTGGTCCCAGCTGGTGACTCGCTCAAACCCCGGGTTGTAAAAATTACCATGTTCTAGGAACTGTTGGAGGTGCATCAGGCAGCAATTCCCAGCAGGGAGACATCACCCTTTATTTTCAGTTATAAAGCAATCTGATGGCCAAAAAAATAAAGTTTATAAATGTACAGCTTTTTTCATATAGGGATCAATGTTATGAAAGGGTGGAACTACACTACAAAAACGGTTCTATAAATGACTCATAACTAAAAATTACTTTTATGGACAGAATTTGTAGGCGCAGCCAAGGTGTTGAGGGGATCTGTTTTGTTGGCTTCAGGATTGCATCTCTGTAATCGGCAGGTGATGTGGTTCTATTGGCTTCATGATCTACTGCATCACACTGAAGCAGTTCGCAGTCGAGTGTGATGCACCTGGGATGAGGATCAGTGCCTCCAAATCCGACACCATGGTCTTGAGCTGGAAAAGGGTAGAGTGCCTTCTCAGGGTTGGGGAGGATGTACTGCCCCTAGTGGAGGAGTTTAAGTATCTTGGGGTCTTGTTCACGAAGGGGAAGGTGGAGCAGGTGATCGATAGAAGGACTGGTGTTGCGTTTGCTGTGAAGCGTGGTCTGTACCGGTCTGTTGTGGTGAAGAGAGAGCTGAGCCATAAAGAAAAGATCTTGATTTACTGCTCGATCTACATTCCTACTCTCATCTATGGTCATGAGCTTTGGGTCATGAGCGAAAGAATGAGTTCCCGCATACAAGCGGAGGGACTATGTTCCTCGGCTGGCCTGAGAGCGCCTTGGGATTCCCCCGGAGGAGCTGGCCCAAGTGGCTGGGGAGAGGGGTGTCTGGGCCTCCCTACTGAAGCTGCTACCCCCACGATCAGACTCCGGATAAGTGGAAGAGGATGGATGGATGGATGGATGGATGGATGGATGGATGGATGGATGGATGGATGGATGGATGGATGGATGGATGGATGGATGGATGGATGGAAATTTGTCCTTAATTTAAGCAGATAAATGAGACAATCTGCCAATAAAATTAGTATTCTTTGCCTTGACATAAGATGCACTTGAAATGAGATAATGTAGTGTTTTTCTCTTAAATGTGGATATTTTATTCTATTTGCCAATTGTATTACTGATCTGCTCAAATCAAGGAAATCAAACTTTATTCAAGAAAATGTTATTTAGATCTTAATAATTGCTGATTTTTTAACAGGCATGTACCTGTTTTTTAGCAGGTAATATAACACCACATACTATAATACCTTACTGCACCTCATTTTTTTTTTTTATTTATCCATTTCTGAAATCACTCTTTTCTTCATTTATAGTATAAACAACAATTAATCATGACTGTTAGTCACAGTTTGCCAGTATGCACAGTAACTGCCCTTGTTTAGGCACATTGATAAATAATTTGATCCACTGCTCTACATATTACCTTATCAGTGCTTTAACACTTCTGGTTGGATGTAATCTGCATATCGCTGCTCTGCACTTGTGACATGCATTAACGATAAAGTTGAATCTTAATCTTATGCATCACATTGACGAACTGGCATTAATTAGTGGAGGGCGTGTGATGAACAAAGGGTTATTAAAGTCTTTCTACTAGCTGCTGTTGCCTGAAAATACCAGGGGTTTAATGAGCCCTGTGAGATTTGGGAATACAACAGAGAGCCATGAAACCAAATGAAGGAGCTGCAAAGCTGCACTGAGCTGATGTCAAGGGAATAATCTGGCTTCAACCTGGACATTTCATGTTACATGTAAAGAATATATTATAGAAAGAGAATCACTGTACAAAGTGAATTAAAAAAAATGATTATTCTGACATTGGCTCTTTTGCCTGAGGTTTCTGTTAAAGCTTTTTTTTGCTAAAAAATAGAGAATGAGAGGAACCATCTACTTAGCTTTGGGGAAACATGACATTTTTGGTGTTACATAAATATCATTGTTGCGTCACTTAATGTTTTCATATGGCTTGCATAAACTTTGAACATATTGTAGTTTTTTAAGGAGGGAATTATTATTTTTAATTAATCTTGTTTTGTTTCTCGATCAGTGCTGCTCCCAATTTTGGACATCCTTAACACATTTTATTTTGTTTTTTTTTTGCATTTTTGTCCCAGTTAAGTGTTAAATGAAATCAATAGGAGCATTAGTCCTGATTTTCTCTGGATATTGATTTGTTGACTGGCTTTTGAGGATTGTTTGATGTTCTTCTTCTTCTTCTTGTTCATGTAAGCTTTTATGGTGGTTGGCAAAATTGTTAAAATGCTTTACCGCCACCAACTAATAAGGAGTTAAACAAGGAAACAGGAAGCAAGATTTGCTCTCCCAAAAAAAATAATAAATGTATCAAATTACTAAATTAGCTTTCCAAACTCTTTAATGTAACCCAACATAATAAATATAAAATATTTAATCGAATTTGTCCTCGGGATTTCTAATTTATCTTTAAGTTATTGTAATTCTGCCAGTTTCTGATGGTCCTACTCGTTTTCCCATCATGCTTTCCAGTTTTCCCAGTTTAAATCTCTAACTTCAAGATACTTTTCTGCAGTTTCACTAATTTTTTTCTAAGCACTACAACTGACCACTTCTACCACAACCATTACAAAATCCTTCTTTTTAGCACATGTTCTTCACCTGTTTAAGGAAGTTATATTTTAAACCTAGATTGAGAAGAGCTGTGGCAATAATCAGAACTTCACCTTGTTTAAGTTACGCAGGTGTGATAAACCACAGATCAGACCCTTAGTAAATATATTAAATGGATGTCTCTTGTATGAGTTTTCAAGTTGCAATACTGTGTGCTGAACTTTTCTTTCTTTTTTCACATCAATGTATTTGCAGCGCGTCTACACCACTCAGCGAACGTAAATTCCAGATTAAATTGTTGTAATTATGTAGAATATCCGTGCTTTTATTTCCTGTAGACCTGCTGTTGTTGAAGTGGAAAGAGTAAAAAGCCTCAAGGGGATAACCGCCTGATAACAGCAAGACCAACTAATTATCACTCATGCTTACATCTAAGGCCTGACACTTAGTAAATGGATGTTGATGCTTTTCAGTGTGCACTGAAAAAACATAAGTGATTATTGAAGCAGTAATGCTGTTAGTTTGCTCTTAGCAATTACTGCACTACAATGGAAAGGGTGAGTGAAGTAAAAATAAAACCAACAATTAAATAGAACTCTTAACTCATGCTGAACCATACTTTTTACTTAACTAATCAATGTTATAATTAAAATTTAGTAAAAACCCAAACATTCTGGTTGTTTTAATTTATCAAAGTTGCTTTAAAAAACTTTTTTTCTTTTAGATACTGTCACTTCTTTCTTATTTCCTGAAGTTATGGCTTTACATGAAATAAATTATGTGGACCTAAACACAAAAAAACTAAGTATATTTGTTAAATGTTATATTCTGTGCAAGTTAGGCCGGACATACATTATGCAATATTTTCAATCGCTGTACGCAGCTACAGCTGAAATTGTAGGAGGAAACTGCAGGGTTTTAAGCCTCAGGGCTCACAATGCATGTTTTCATACTGTGCGGCCCGACGCACTGATGCATTCTACCTGCTCACACTGCATGTCTAAAAAAAACACGTCGGACTCAGCGCTGAGAGAAGGTGCTGGTCGGACTGGTCAATCTGGAAGAGGACTAAGATCTCCCTTGTTTGCACGTGCGTAGTCCTCGAGGTTCTGGTAAATCGGCTCGTAGCTCTGCTTCAACAGCAGGATATGTCAACAAACACCTAACTAGGGCTGACTGAATTTCAAACATGTTTGATTTTCTCCCAACTTTACGATTCCTAATCTTGAGGTGGTTGTGAGAGTCTAATCGCCCCTTATTACCCCCTGTATACTACACGACGCAGGACGCACAATGAGGCCAAAAGTTGGCCTGACTGAAAAAAATTCTCGCAAGACTGGAAAATCGGCCTGAAAAGGCCAAAAAATATCTTACATTGTATGCCCGTCTTTAATTCAATTCAATTCAATTCAGTTTATTTATATAGCGCCAAATTCACAACACGTCATCTCAAGGCACTTTACAGTTCAACCAGATCATACAGTCAAATTGATACAAAGTTTTCTATCTAAGGAAAACCAGTTGATTGCATTGACTCATTGACTCAAATACAATCCCCCACACTAAGCATGCTTGTAGCGACAGTGGAGAGGAAAAACTCCCTTTTAACAGGAAGAAACCTCCAGCAGAACCAGGCTCAGTGTGAGCGGCCATCTGCCGAGGCCGACTGGGGTTAAAGGAGACAGAAGCAGAGATACAAAAAGCAGCTGTAAAAGGCGGCCCTGTCCAGGAAACACACAGCCAGGCAGACGAGCTCCAAGGCAGCTCCCATGCCAGAGGATGAAGAGAGCACATCCACTCAGTCACGGTCAGAGAAACAGGACCACACTGGAAAACAGGCCGATCTCCAACATCTATTAACAAGGGTGTTGATAGAAGCAGCACAGCTGATGTTTTTTTTCCAGGATGACGTCACAGCCAAACAGGAACAGACGAGGCAAAGCTACTCTGAGGAAAAGCAGAGAGAGCAGAAGGTTAGAGATTGAACTAACAGATTCTGCAGAATAGGAGAACAGAGAGAGAATGAAGCAGAATGATGAAATGGGGGTCCCTATGTCCTCCAAAAGTCTAAGCCTATAGCAGCATAACTATAGAGATAGCTCAGGATAACCTGAGCCACCCTAACTATAAGCTTTATCAAAAATGAAAGTTTTAAGCCTAGCCTTAAAAGTAGACAGGGTGTCTGCCTCACGGACTAAAACTGGTAGTTGGTTCCACAGGAGAGGAGCCTGATAACTAAAAGATCTGCCTCCCATTCTACTTTTAGAAATTCTAGGAACCACTAGTAAACCTGCAGATTGAGAGCGAAGTGCTCTGTTAGGAACATAAGGAACAATCAGATCTCTGATATAAGATGGAGCTTGGCCATTTAAGGCTTTATATGTGAGAAGGAGGATTTTAAATTCTATTCTTGATTTAACAGGAAGCCAATGAAGAGAAGCCAGGATAGGAGAGATATGATCTCTCTTTTTCATTTTCATTAGAACTCTGGCTGCAGCATTTTGGATCAGCTGAAGGCTTTTAACTACAGTTTGTGGACTTCCTGATAGTAAAGAATTACAATAGTCCAGCCTTGAAGTAACAAATGCATGGACTAGATTCTCAGCATCACCCCTGGACAGGATATTTCTAATTTTTGCAATGTTCCTCAGATGAAAGAAGGAAATTCTAGAAACCTCTTTGATATGGGATTTAAATGACAGGTCCTGATCAAAAATAACACCAAGATTTTTTACTTTATTATCTGAAATCAGTTTAATCCCATCCAAATGAAGTGACTGGCTAATCAGTTTCTTTTTCAGAGACTCTGGTCCAAAGACTATAACTTCTGTTTTGTCTGCATTCAGAAGCAGAAAATTAAGAGTCTTCCAGGTTTTTATGTCTTCAAGACATGCCTGTAATCTATGTAATGGGTTAGCTTCATCTGGATTTATAGACAGATATAGCTGGGTATCATCAGCATAACAGTGGAAATTAATCCCATGCTGTCTAATAATTCTACCAATTGGGAGCATGTATAAAGTAAAGAGAATTGGTCCTAGCACTGATCCCTGTGGTACTCCACAGGTAACCTTTGAGCGTGTTGAAGATCTATCATTAACATGAACAAACTGAATTCGATCAGATAGATAAGATTTAAACCAGTCTAGTGCTGTTCCTTTAATTCCAACAAAATATTCAAGTCTTTCTAAAAGAATATTATGGTCAACTGTATCAAATGCAGCACTAAGATCCAACAGGACGAGCACAGATACAAGTCCATTATCTGAGGCCATGAGAATATCATTAGTGACTTTCACCAGAGCTGTTTCAGTGCTATGATGAGCTCTAAAGCCAGACTGAAACTCTTCAAAAAGTTCATTATGGTGGAAGTGATCGCAAACTTGTTTGGCAACTACTTTCTCAAGAATTTTGGATAAGAAAGGAAGATTGGATATAGGTCTATAATTGACCAAGTCATCTGGGTCAAGAGACGGTTTCTTAAGCAGAGGTTTAATTACAGCAATCTTAAAAGCTTTAGGTACATATCCCTGTAACAGAGATAGATTAATCACATCTAAAATGGAGGAGGAGATCAAAGGGAATACCTCCTTAAATAACCTGGTTGGAACTGGATCTAACATACAGGTTGAAGGCTTAGATGAAGACAATAATTTTGCTAATTCAGAGAGTTCAACTGGATCAAAGCAGTCTAAACCCGGTTCAGATTCCATGACTACCTCAGGTACAATCGCGGATAGAGGAGTGCTTATGATCTTATTTTTAATAAGATCAATCTTATTTATAAAGAATCCCATAAAATCATTGCTGCTAAGAGCAGGTGGAATGGACGGTTCAACAGAGCTATGGCTCTGGGTGAGTTTGGCAACTGTATTAAAAAGAAATCTAGGATTATTCTTATTCTCCTCTATTAATGAGGAGAAGTATGCTGCTCTTGCTTTACAAAGGGTCCTCTTATACAGCAGTAAACCATTTTTCCAGACTAGGAAGGACTCTCGCAGGCCTGTGGAGCGATATTTTCTCTCCAGTTTCCTAGCATTTTGCTTCAAAGTACGCAGCTCTGCATTAAACCAAGGAGCAAGCTTTCTATTTTTAACGGTTTTCATTTTCAAAGGAGCTGCGTTGTCTAAGGCAATACGCAGAGAACTAGCAACCCCCTCAACAAAATCATCAACCTGTGAAGGGGAATAAGCTAAGCTTTTGCACTCTGCAGCACTGCTCAGTGACACAGAGCAGAGAGAAAGTGAAGCAGATTCTTTAAAATTTATAACTGCACTATCTGATAAAGATCTACTAAAATTGAACCTTCTTTTGGGGGAGGAGAACTCTGTTAAAGTAATCCTGAAGGTTATTAGAAAGTGGTCAGAGAGGACAGGGTTGTGAGGAAATACTGTTATTTCTTCACATTCTATGCCGTATGTCAGCACAAGATCCAAAGTATGAAGATGAGAATGCGTGGGACTATTCACATTTTGAACAAAGCCAATAGTGTCTAAGATAGCATTAAAGGCTGCTCTTAAGCTATCGCCTTCAATGTCAGCATGGATGTTAAAATCTCCCACTATGATGACCCTGTCAGTATTTAATACCAAATCAGAAAGGAACTCTGAAAACTCATCTAAAAATTCAGAGTAAGGACCTGGTGGACGATACAAAGTTACAAAAAGAAGAGGTTTTCTTGCCTTGAAATTTGGATCAGGGAAATTAAGGGTTAAATGTTCAAAAGAGTTGTAGGAATTAATTGTTTTGGGAGTAATCAGTAAGTCAGACTGGAAGATTGTTGCTACTCCTCCTCCTCGCCCAGAACTTCTGGGGATGTGAAAATTTAAATAGCTTGAAGGAGTTGCCTCATTTATGCTCACATAATCCTCTTGCTGCAGCCAGGTTTCTGTAAGGCAAAACAAGTCAATGTGATTATCACAAATCAAGTCATTAACTAGTAGACTTTTAGAGGAAAGCGATCTTATGTTAAACAGACCGCATTTAATTGTTTTAACTTTTTCCCCAATTGGAGTTATTTTGATTTTAATTAGATTATCATGATTTACTCCTTTGGGAATCTTTGCTAATTTATTAGATTTTGGTCGTGGGCAAGACACTGTCTGGATGGAGTAAAGAGTGGGTAACAGTAGAGAAGCTGCAGAGATGTGTGTTAAACTACAACTCTGCTTCCTGGTCTGCACCCTGGGTGGTCAGGGTTTTGGAGGACTAATAAATGTGGCCAGATTCCTAGAAAGAAGAGCTGCACCATCCAAAGTGGGATGGATGCCGTCTCTCCGAATCAGACCAGGCTTTCCCCAAAAGGATTGCCAATTATTAATGTAGCCCACGTTGTTTTCAGGGCACCACCTAGACAACCAGCGATTGAATGACGACATGCGGCTAAACATGTCATCACTGGTCAGATCAGGGAGGGGACCAGAGAAAATTACGGAGTCCGACATTTTTTTGGCAAACTTACACACCGAAGCAACACTAATTTTAGTGACCTCCGATCGGCGTAACCGGGTGTCATTACCACCAGCGTGAATAACAATCTTACTGTATTTAACCTTATCCTTAGCCAGTAGTTTCAGGTAGGATTTGATGTCGCCCGTTCTGGCCCCCGGCAAACATTTGACTATGGTCCCTGGTGTCTCTAATGCCACGTTTCTGACTATGGAGCTGCCAATCACCAGAGTGGGCTTCTCAGTGGGTGTGTCACTGAGTGGGGAAAACCGGTTAGAAACGTGAACGGGTTGGTGGTGACCAGTGGGCAGAGATCCACGACTACGCTTTCTGCGTACAGTTACCCAATCGCCTGGCTGCTCAGGCACTTTTGGAGGACAGCTACGTGGGGGGCCTACTTCAACAGCCTGAAGCCTGGATTCTAACTCTGACACCCTCGCCTCCAAAGCTACAAAAATACTACACTTATTACACATCCCATTATCACTAAAGGAGGCAGAGGAATAACTGAACATCTGACACAGAGAGCAGGAGAGAGGAGAGGAAGAAGGAAGAGTTGGAAAAGAGTCAAGGGAGGGAGAGAGAGAAGCCATAGCAATGCTAAGCTAGCGCTAGCCTAGGCTAGCTACTTCTTGCTATCAGAAATAAAACCGTGTGAAACTGACAAGTGCTCAGTAGAAAAGTGCAGCAGAAGGTGCTATGTTTTAAAGTAGTCAGTTAGAGTTACTTAGATACAGAGATATCACAGAGAAAATAACTTAACTTCAGATGGAGATCCTCTGAACAGCTGCACACTCAGTTGCACACTCAGTTAATCCAAACAGGAAGTGAACAGGTCCAAACAGAAAGCAAGAAGCTTCCTTTAGAGATTAAGGTGCTGGGCCACTGACTGGACTGGACCGGTCGATTGTAGTCGACCAAAATCCCAGACAATTTTGAAATTCCCACAGACATTTTTTAGGTATAAAAAGAAGGACATGTCCGGGAAAGAGAGAACGTCTGGTCAGCCTAGCTTAAGTTATTATGTGTTTTGTAATTAGTAATAATTTTTTATTGTGAATTATTCTTATGATGATACAGGATAGACAAAAATAAGCCCTGGGGCTTCAGCCTATTCCTTTTTCAGTAGCTGTCTGATGGATTCATTTGTGAAAAATTATTTATTTTTTTGTTTTGTTTTTAAACCAAAATAAAGTAGTCATTCATTCATTCATTCATTCATTCATTCATTCATTCATTCATTCAAGAGTCGTACAAATTTCCTTCACAGTGATGTCAAAGTTGCAACATTTTTCCTGAATAAATGACAACGTTTAAAAACTGCTTTAGGCCTTTTCTGTTAAATTTCAACATTTGTAAATTCATCTATTCTCAGTCATACATATATCCATATGACAACACACAGATTGATAAACAGCTTGGGTTCAAGTGTCCTGCCAAGGAGCACGTCAACGTGGGTCAGGAGGGTGCTGGAATTGAACCAACATCTTTTCAAATGCAAGACAAGTTGACCGATAACATCATAATCACAGGTTAAGGGCAATTTAGCCTCCAACTCCAACCTGTTTCCCATCAGATGCTTCCCATTCAGCCAGTTTTCATCCACACAGACTTTCCTTTCACTAAACAAACCAAATTCATCTGTGTGGCTATATAGGGGCACTCGCGGTGAAATCAATTTAATAACTACCACAATGAGCAGACTGTGCATCTCCCCATTTCCATGTACTCATATGATACACAGCACCAGGAAGAAACATAATAGCGAATGGAGGCTCTCTGCCAACACTGGGCTGTGGGAGCATTCCCAAATGCAGTGGGTTGATGTGAAAGTTGTTTATTAAAATGGATAAACACTGCACAGACAGCATCAAACCCCCAAAGATCTACATTCTCCACATTTATCCATCTGTTCCTCTCATTTAGCTTGGCTAATTTAATGAGTCTGATAACGCACTGATACGGATATAAAGGAAAGTTACTCCAAGTCTTCCTCCGGTCCTCCTGAGCTCATGCTGTTTCAGTTAATAATGTCTGGTTTTGAGGAAACAGATGGGTTAAAAAGTTTGATTTCATAATTAAAATACAGTTTAGGGATCAGGAAATATTTCAGTCTATCTAAGTGATTTGAGAAACAGTGACTTCTAAACCTTTATTTGTTCTTACAAACACTAAAGGCTGATTTATACTCAGAAACGAGTTCGTCTGCATGTGTGTTGCAGTGAAAGCAGATGTGACCCTTCCGCAGACACTCTGGCGCACCTCTTCAAAACTGTAGGTGACTGCAGACGGAGCCGCAGACAAGAGGCCTCTGATTGGCCAAATCTACATCCGTTATACACTATGCGTTTCTCCTGTTTGGTACCTTACTGGCTTGTTTTGTTTGTATGACCGCCATTGGAGAAAACGACTCGTGAAGTTGGACCAGCTAGAAGAGCGAGGTACGCGAGAACGCTGGGACCCTTTTTCCACGTGGTTCCCTGCTGTTTTTCAACTTCATGTCCCTCCGTTGTTGAACAAACTTGCCCCCACTTCCTTACCACCTCGGCCGTATCTAGATCCACAGCTAATTCCTGATTGTCCCTCTTGCGTTGTGGCATGGAATAACATAGCGCAGACCACACTTCAAAATTGAGCATAAATGAAAAATATCTGCGACAAGCTCACTACAACACACTGCTGCGGGAGTATAACCATTGCTTAAGTGGAACACATTCAAATAGGAGTAAATGACACAGAAAAGTGCATAAATACAAAATGAAAGGGACAGCATCCATGGCTTTCACATTTTTTCACAAACAGAAATCTGAAGGTTTTGGCCTTTAATTTAACTTTATCTTATCTATAATTACAATCATCCTGCATGAACCATTCCAATGATGAATTAAAACCGCAAGCGGTATTGACGGCCCTCGCAGCTCGCACCGCCTGGTATGTCGCGACCGCGGGAACCAAGCGACCGCCGGCTCCACGCTCCTTCCCAGCCTATTCTCCTGCTCTTCAGCCTATGCCTGCTGCTGCTTCCCCTCATCGTTAAACAAAAAAAAAAATAAGGTTTCGTTTATTTCTTTTTTCAATGTAAAAATTTTTATTGATTTTTTAAAAAATTTGGCGATACCCACTTGACGGGCCCCCCCCCCCTTTTTTAAAAAATGCGGGAAAAACTCAAAAAGTTTGATAATTTTGGACTCCATCCTTATCTCATTTATGCAAGGGGAAGCCGATGGCTACCGTCCCTAGGGGATTCGGGTTGATGTAAAACAAAAATAAAAAGTGCCAAAACTTTTTTGACCTGGCCATTCCTTCCGGGGTTTTAACCATCCCTTGTAAAACTTTTTTCAGTTTGGGGGTTTAGCCCCCAAACTAAATTCCCTTGTGCTTGGGTTTCCCCAATATTAGGGGGCCTTTTTAGAGTTTTTGAAAAGCCCTTTTTTGGGATTCCATTTAAGTAAATTTCATAGGGGGACAATTTACTGCCAAGTTTTATTTTTGAACATCTAAAGCCCCAAAAACTTTTTTTTTTTGGGGGAGAAAAATAGAATTTAAAAACCGCGGGCGGTTTTGACGGCCCTCGCAGCCGCCCGCCTGGTATGTGCACCCGGGAAACCCAAAAGGGACCCCCGGTTTACGCTCCTTCCCACCCTTTCCCCGCTCTTCCCTTGCCTGCGTGCCCCCCCTCTCCTTTCATCACCGTGCTGCCCTCTTCTCCTCCCTTTCCCTCGGCTATCGCGCCCGGGGGAGGGAGCGACCCGCCCCTTGCCCTTCCCGGCCACGGAAAACCACCTTCCCCTTGGCCCACCCGAGACAACACATTTTTGGTGGAATTTTTAAATTTGGGATAAAAGAAAATTTTTTCCTGGGGAAATCCATTGTGGAAAAAAGAGGGCCCCCTTCCAATGGTTTTAAAAAAAAAGTTTATATTCAAAAAATAGAAAAAAAAGCCCCCTTTAATCCTGGTTAATATTAAAAAAACCCCTACTCAAAAACTAAAAAAAATCATTAAAAATCCATAGTTTGGCTTTAAAAATCCGGAAAAAGGGAAAAAAAAAATCACACTTTGCCCCAGGAAAAGGCTTCCTGTTTTATCCCTAGAATTTGTTTGAGATTTTTTATAAAAATTTAAAAAGAACGAAAAAACCCCTTTAAACTTGAATGCCCGATATACTGAGGGCAGTGGAATATCCCATAAGATGCTCAAACATTCATAGGATTACCAAAATTGGAAATCTTTAGTATAATGAAAATGGTAAATAAAATGTTCCAAACTGGCTACGATTGTATAAACATTTTAAAAGGAAACAATTTTGTTAAACACAAAACTTTGAAAAATCAAGTGACGTTTTAAAGAAGCGCTTTGCTTTGAAACCCAGCTTACAGCAGGCTTGGAAAGAACGTATTTTGAAAGTTTAGCTCATTTGGAAAAAGGCTTTTTATAAATTTTTTAAAAAGAGGTCCGTGTTTCCCCAAAGGTTTTTTGAATTAAAAAATGGCCGATCACCCCAAAAAAAAAAAAATCTTAAAAATCCATATTTGAATAAAACCCCGAAAAAAATCCAATGCAAAAAAAAACCCTTTTGTGTCCTAGTTTTTTTTAGATGATTTAAAAAAATTTTTTAAAAGAAAAAAAAATTTTTAAAATTAAATCCCTATATGGGCCCGTTAAAACCCCCATAAATGCCAACATGATAGATTCAGCCAAACTGGCAGTTTTTCTAAAAACAAGGGAAATAATTGTTCCAATTTTGGTTAGGGATTTTTTATAAAACTTTTGGGAAAAAAAAAACAATTTCCTTTTAAACAAAAACCCTTTGAAAATAGAGGACGGACTTTTAAAGAAGACTAGTTTGGTTTACCATCAAAACAAGAAGCCATTAAGGAATAATTCCAAAGTCGTAGTTTTTTTGAGAAATCGACTGTTTTTTTGAAATATTTTAACTATGTTTCTTTTTTCAAAAGGGGTCCGTTTGTTCAAAATGGCCGACTTATGAAGGTTTGACCAGGGCCCAATGAAATTTTTTGTAGGTAGGGGGCTCAACAGATGTTCCAAATTTCAAACCTGGGAATGAGCAGGCTAGGGGCTGAAAATTTTTCCCGGCTTTATCTTCACTTGGGCCCAACCTGGCGAACGCAAACTTTTGAAAATCGGGAGTGACGATTTTTTAAAAGAAGCCTTTGCTTTGAAACCCAAATTTTACAGCAGCTTTTAAAGAAGTTTTTAAAAGTTTAGCTTTTTTGGAAAAAAATCGATTTTATACAATTTTTTGAAAAGAGGTCGTGTTTTCCAACAAAAAATTTTAATTCAAAAGGGGCCGACTTCCCTTGGGGTTTAGCCTTGGGTCAAGAGGTTTTATTTGGGGCCTAATGAGAGAAAATGTTTCAAATTTTAATATTCTGGGACAAAAGGGTTGGGGGCGGTGTTTGAATTTTTTTTTTCTGGGGGGCGTGTGGGAAAAATTAAGCCCCCCCCAAAAAAATATTCTCTGGTTTTTCTGTTTGGAGTTGGATTTGTTATCTCTTGTGATTTTGGGCAGATTGATTTTAAAGGAAATAGAGCCAATGTATTTTCAGGGCAAACGCCCATTCCCAGGGCCCACGGCAACCCATTTGACTAAAGTTTTGTGCCTTAAACGAATTTGGACAAATTTTGTCTTTTGCTGAACAGTTTTGGGTTGATGAGGTCAAGAGGACGAAGGGACCTTCCCAAATAAAAAAACGTGACTTCCCGGGTTCGGGGGGCGTGCTTCATTATTAAAATTTTAAATACTTTTGTTAACCAAAAATACATACCAGGTTTCGTGTTTTTTCAGTTTCATAGAAAAATTTTTTCTTTTTAAAAAAATGTTGGGAGTCCAACTTTCGGGGGCCGGCCACCCCCCCTTTAAAATGCTGGAAAATCAAAAGTTTTAAAAAGTTTGATCTACATCCTTATTGTTTTCATCCAAAGTTTGAAGCCGATGGCTCACTTTTAAGGGTTTCGCGAAAGTTCCGGTCAAAAAAATTTGGGAAAAAGTCCCAAAAATCCCTTTGCCCAATGGTCTTCCTGGGTTTTAGAGCAACCCAAAATGTAACTTTTTTCATGATTTGAAAATCTACACCTGCCCCAATCTCAAATTTCTCTGGACTTACGGTTTTTCCCCAAAATCACTTTGGGGCCTGTAGAGGTTTGGGCCCCGCCCCTTTTGGGTTTCCCAAACAAACTAAATTTCACTAGGGGGGCAATTTTTGCCCCAAGTTGGTGATTTTTAACATGAAGCCCCCAAAAAACCGTTTTTTGCGGAGAAAAAAAAAAAAAAAGAATAAAAACAGGGAACAAAAGGCTCTGCAGCGTGATGCTCCCCAATAAACTACAGGAAAAAAACCTCGAGGGGGAAAAGGTGGGTAATTTTTGTTGGGCATAAACCAAAAAAAAAGTTTGGGTTAAAAATAAAAATTAAAACCCCCTTTTTTTGGGGGCAATACAAAAAAATGGGGGGGGCTTTTAAAAAATGTGTTAAAACCCCCCAACCTTTACCCCAATCAAAAAACCCCAGGGGTAAAATTCCCAAAATTTTGTTGATGGGTAAACAGGAAAAAAATTTTTCACCCAACCCAAGGGGAAAACCCCCCCCCCAAAATTAAAAAGTATTATTAAAAATACATTTTTTTAAAATTTATGAAAAAATCTTTGTTTTTAAAAAAAAAAAATTTTTAAAATTTGTTTTTAAATTGGTTTTGTTTAAGTCTTTTGAGTTTTCAGTTTCACTTTGATCCATGGTTTTCTTTGTTTTCTACTTTTATTGGTTTAATTCCTATTTTGTGGTGTTCTCTGAATGTGTTGGGATCTGGAGGTCTGTCCACCTTTCTCCAGCAGAGGGCGTTCTAGGTCTCCTGGAGCTGAAGCTGACCACCACACCTGCGGCTCATGAGCTCATCAGGAGACCGGCATTTAGGAGAGGCAGAGCAACACTCCGACGCCAGAGTGTTTTGCCAGTTATGGTTAGCAAGCCTGAGCCAACCTGCCTGTCTGAATCTCTGACTCCCCTGAAGCCTGAATCTGAACCTAATCTGTTTTTTGTCCTCTCTGCTTCTCAGGAAGAACCAGCCTGGAAACCTGAAACCTGGAAGTTTCTCAAGCGTGAAATCAAGCAGTCTGTTCTCTGAAGAACCTTGGAAATCCGAATCAGTCTGATACCTGCCTGCCCGCTCTCAGAAAGAGCTGAGAGAGAAGCTCTGAACCTGCTCTGTAAGATTTACAACTCAGCCCTGCCTCTGCCTAGCCCTCTGCCTGCTTTCAGCCTCTGGACCCTCCCGGTTCACCCCTTCTACCGCTCTGCTTAATCTCTGATCAGGTATAGACCTGCAAACACACAATCTGCAAGTTCACTGGAAGACTGCTAACCAATCTGTCCCTCTCTGCAGTGAAACCAGTCGTGACCAGACCCGGACCCGATTAATCCCAGAAATATTTGTGCATTTATTGTGAACTGTTCAAATAAACTTTGTGAACTTTTTCCCAGCCTCTGAGTGTTCTGCATGTGGGTTAGATCCCTGAAGACAAACATGACAGAATGTATTTGAGTTTCTAGGTATTTCTTACCTGCCCTCTGTTGCCCTCTTATATTGGTCTCCTTTTCCTTAGCTCCTTTATAGAATCCTCTCTTCACACCTGCTCCCAATCAGCTCATTAGTCCTGTCTTTGTTCTGTCTCCCATATATACTCTCCCTGTGCAGTTCCTCAGTGCTGGTTCCTCGTCTTTTCCTGGCTCCTCATGTATGTTTTTCCTGATGTCTCCAAGGTTTTGTTTTTTTCTGTATTTGTCATTTTTTTGTATTTTTCGGTTCCTGCCTGAGTTGCCTGTGAGTACTTCATCAAATCTACAAATCTGATCTCTGCCTCCTCGCTTTTGTATTTGGGTCCTCAAAACCTCAACCTAACCAATGCAATTGGAAAAAATGAAATATGCAAAACATTTCTGGACAAACAAAACTTGAGAAAACAACAAAGTTGCTCTCAAAAACCTCTTTTTTGTGTGTTTCTAAAAAAAAAGTGTTACAGATCTGGTCTGGATTTTTTTTAATCCTTTTTTTTATGCGTTCTATGTTTGCAACAAATATATGAAAATAATATGATAATGGAATAAAACGTTATCATCAGAAAAGCAGTTGTTGACATTACATAATGAAACTTCCAAGGGGTTAGTATTATTTTTTTTACAGCCAACTCTGGCAATGCCTACAGAACTAAACGAATGAAATGTAAAAATTTGCGTTTTTTTCTACTTACGTCCCAGTTTTGCTCTTTTGACACCACCTATAATTTTGGAATCACCTCATATGGACTGATTATAAAAAATTAGATCTGCAACGATGACAAAAATCAGAAACTTATTAAAAATATGAACTAATTGCAAAAGGAAATGAAATAAAAAATTGTATACCCTGATTAAATAGAAAAATAGGAATTATGAGAGTAAACTAGTCGAGGAGGGTCGAGAATAATTTTACTGAAAGGTAAGTGATTGTCGTGTGTGATATTCATGCTAGGCGGATGTATGTCGGCCGTGCAACCATGGAAGCTGGTCAAAGTCGATCAGAAGATGGATGAAGTTTAATACAGGCTTCATACTGGCTAGAGGCTTAAAAAAAAGACCTGAAATGTTAGGTTCCCAGTCCAGCAGGACAATTACATTAAACATATAGTGAAAACTATAACAACCACAACAAAACTAAATCCAATTGTTCTGCCAGGACTTGAACATGGAGGCCTGCAGCTGCTCTCCTCACTTAGCTACTTAACAACTATAAACAAGTTTTACATTCAGACTCTGGTTTGTAAAGCTGGTGTAGACAAAAACAAGAAGGCTGCACAAAGTAATAAAATAGGAGCACAACACAAACGTCGAGGGGGTGAAAGTTTCAAACCAGAGTATGAGTGCGAGATTTCTAAGAAACTGTTTATTTAAATCCACACTGAGGTATAGCCACATCTGCTTATCTTTGAACTCTGTATTCCAGTCACAGAGAACTAACCTTGTTTGTTTATTAATTTTCATGTCAGACTATTGGGTTTCTGCGTTGCACATCTTCATCCAACAGTTCATCTAAAGTCCTTTTCATACAGGGTAAATAGAAATAAGGCTTCAGCATATCGTTCAATGCTTATTACCTTGGTTCTTTGTGTGAGCCAGGACCTTGAATGAAAGAATTTCTTCACTTTTTCCAATGAAAAATGTCCTGAAAAATTATTGCCCAGACTGATGTTCAAACTGAAGTAAAATGAAGAAAAAACATATTTAAACTTTTCTTTAAATAACTTGACTAATGAGTAAAAAACATTGGTGGTTGGGATGCTCTTTGTTCCGCTGAATAAAGGTCCTTCAAAGACAGGACGACTGCATACCTAGGAAGGTGTGGGAAGGCAGTGTTTTGTTTTGTTTTAATGGGGGACACATGTGAAAATACGCTTTCTCACTCAAGTGGGCTTTTCTATCAGTCGGGGGGAGTTGCTATTCTGATGGATCAGTGTCCTTAAATAACCCACTGATTCTGATCCCTTTCTCAGGCTGGCGTTGTAACAAATCGACATATAAAGGCCTTATTTTCAGATACATTTTAAATGATCTTCCACTTAATCCCTTTAAAACATCTCATTTTATTGTGTTATCCATCATTACATTTGCTGTTTCCATTTGACTTTGCAGCTGGGATAATGAAACTGTTGCTTTGTTGTTTTGCAGGGAGGTCGGCAGACAAGGTGGAGGATGTGATGATTAGAGGGAGCTGCAGCCAAGGAAGAACCCTCCTTAGGTATTTAGCACATTTCCACAAGGTCTTTGATCAGATGCACTTTATTGGTGAAGATGTAATGATTAGACAGGATGGATGCTGGTAAAAGTTCATCTACTGGAGCAGCCTAACTATAAATCACAGTTAGCTTCTGCTTCACAAACAGGAAGGCAACATATCCTGTTTCTGAATGTTAGTTTTACATCTCTATTCATCTGTGATTATAAGTGTTTCATATGTTTTCTTTTATTCATCTAATTTTTTGTCATTTCTAAGGTGACATACTAAGTTCTGTTTTATTATATTCTATTAAAATGTCATTAAACACGTGTAAGAAACCCCACATCTTCAGTTCATTCAGTCGGTACTTAATATAGCAGGGACAATAAACAGTTTTCGGAAATAATTTTGTGTTTCGTTGTTTTAAATTCAATATTTTATAGAAAAAATAGTTATTGTTGATGAAAGATCCTATATCCATCCATCCATTTTCTGACACATTTATCCCTGCTGGGGTCAGGAGGGGAGAACCCGGAGAGAACCCATGTATGCACAGAGAGAATGTGCAAACTCCATGCAGAAAGACCCCAGGTCGGAATTCGAACTTCAAATATATATATAAATATAAATATGTGTGTGTGTGTTTTAATCACTTAGAATTATGTTTTTTGTTGTTGGCATAAAAATACTGGTCTGATAACTTAGTATATGTTTGATTGGTTTTTGGTCTATTTTGAATTTAACTGTTTCTGTCTGTAACTACCCCAATTCAGGAGCACAAACCCCAGAATGTTCAACCTTGGCATCATTTATTTATGTTGTTTTGGTTTTTTTTACATGTACATACAGAGTTTTGCCACCTGGGGTTGAAGCTCAATGCTCTGAAAAAAAAAATCATGTGATTCTCCTGACTGCCTTCAAGCACTAGTGAGACGCTCTGTTACATTCTATTAATTTGAAGTCTTTTTAACTAGCAAAAGACACAGAAGCTGAATTTATGGTCAGAAACTGATTAATTAACTGCTTAGCCTCTGGGGTTCCTCCATTTATGCTTCAGCTGTTGCATTGGGAAATATAGAAACATAAGAAAAAAAACAAACTCTAAAAAGCAGGCCATATCTAAGTAAGTTAGATTTACTTATTTTCCTTTTTGTAAGTAAATGTTTAGATTTTTTTAGAAGCTTTAAAATACATACGCATACCTATTTTACCCTGGAAGTATGTGGTAAAGTCTGAACATTCCTTATCCTATGTGAAGTCCTTGTAACTTTTCATGTTTTTATTCACAATAAATTACTTTAATGTGGATTTTTGTACTTTTCTAGTATTCTTTTAAGAAAGCTATAAATAATCTGAAACTTCATCATAAGTGAAAAAATTTTAAAATTCTTTTGTTTGCAAAAAGATGTTTTAAAAATGTCATTGTTACACTTAAGCCCTGGATCAAAAGGTGCCTTGCATAATATGTGGGAATCAATCTATAACTGTATTGGTGATTTCTTAGGTAAATGTGCACACTTAAACTATCTCCATATAAAAAATTGTGTGATTATTATAGAAATTCCTCTGCTAATTTATTTCACTGTTACATGATAGAACTACCAATGAACTGTTTCCACCATCTCTGCTTAAGACACCCCTGTGTTCACTGACCTCTTCATTATTTTCTTCTTTTTTTTTTTTAGTTCAGAAGCTTTCTGGAGGCCTAAAGTAATTTGATAATGACTTCAATATTACATAGTTTAAAAAAAATAAAGGGGAACACTTATACATGTCATAGATCTGAATGAAATATTCCCATTGAATACTTTGTTCTGTACAAAGTAGAATGTGCTGAAAACAAAATCACACAAAAAGCATCAATGGAGATCAGATATATTAAACAATGTAGACTAGAATTTGGATTCACACACAAAATTAAAGTGGAAAATAAGACTACAGTCTTACTTTGATGTAATGCCCTTAAAAAGGTACAAACATACATAGGCTCAGTAGTGTCTTTGGCCTCCACGTGCCTGTTTGACCTCCCTACAACACCTGGGCATGCTCCTAATAAGGTGGCCCATGGTCTCCTGAGGGATCTTCTCAACAAAAGCATCCGCCAACTCCTGGACAGTCTGTGGTGCAACATGACATTGGTGGATGGATCGATACACAATGTCCAAGATTTTCTCAATCAGATTCAGGTCTTGGGAACAGGTGGGCCAGTCCATAGCTTCAATGCCTTTATCTTGCAGAAACTGCTGATATACTCCAGCCAGATGAGCTCTAGCATTGTCCTGCATTAGGAGGAACCCTGGGCTAGCATATGGTCTCACAAGGTGTCTGAGGATCTCAGCTCGGTACCTGAAGGCAGTCATGCTACCTCTGGTGAGCATATGGAGGGCTGTGCCTCCACCTCACACCATTACTAACCCATGCCAAACGGGTCATGCTGAAAGATGTTGCAGGCAGCGGACCACTCTCCACACTTTCTACAGATTCTGTGATGTATGTCAAATGTGCTTGGCGAACCTGCTTTCATCTGTGAAGAGCAAAGGGCGTCAGTGGCAAATTTGCCAATCCTGTTCTCTGGCAAATGCCAAGCGTTCGGTATGAATTGTTGGGCACGGCCCCAATCTTTGGACGTTTGGCCTTCATGAGGTCAGTTTCTAACCCTTTGTGAAGACACATGCACATTAGTGGCCTGCTAAAGGTCATTTTGCAGGGTTCTGGCAGTGCTCCTCCTGTTCCTCCTTGCACAAAGTTGGAGTTATTGGTCCTGCTGCTGTTTTTTTTCTCCTCTTACGGCAATCTCCACATCTCCTGGTGTACTGGCCTGTCTCCTCGTAGCGCTTCCAGCCTCTGGACACTACGCAGACAGATATAACAAACCTTCTTGCCACAGCTCGCATTGACGTGCCATCCTGGATGAGCTCCAATACCTCAGCTACTTGTGTGGGTTGTAGAGTCTGACTCATGCTACCGAAAGTTTGAAAGCACCACCAACATTCAAAAGTGACCAAAACATCAGCCAGCAATCATAGGTGCCGAGTAGTGGTGTGTGACCCTGTTGGGAGCTGGAGAAGTTCCACCTTTCTCCAGCAGAGTCCACCGTGGATCCTTCTGAGGGAGCCTCCTGCACAGCTGCAGCCCATCAAGATCATCAGAGGATCCACTACATAAGCTGTCTTCAGACCTTGCCTCAACGCCGCAGTGTTGATCCAGTTGGTCAGCGCCTAAGCCTAGAACCTCAGTGTAACTTTGGGACTTTGAATCCAGCCTGGATTCTAATCTCTGTCTCTGTCTTCCAGGAAACCAGTGTCTCCTCTGTGAAGCTCAGGAAGAGCTAACCTGCCGAGCCGACCCTCTGAGCCAAACCTGAAGAATCTTAGAGAACCTCCATGCAGCTCTGGACAAAGAGCTGGAAAACCCAAACCCAAGGTCTGTTCATTATAAGACGTGAGACGCTGAAGCAGCAAGCGGACTCTGCTGATGAACTCCTCTCCAGATCCAACAGTGACTCTCCCAAAGCTAACCTCAAGAACCCTCAAGGTACAATCAGTAATCTTCTGGAAATCAAGCTTCGGCTTGCAACGCTAACTGAACTGTCTCTCACGCAGACTCCGGTGAACCAGTGTCCAGGCCCGAACCAGAACCAGTACATTCTGTGTGCTTGTGCAAAAATAAACTTGTTGAACTTTTATCCCTGTGTCCGTCAGTGGTGTTCTGCATACTTGGGTCGCTATTAGTGAACCCATCATGACAGAACACTGCGGCCAAACTCAAGGCCCAGCAGATCACTTCATCCGTCGATTGGAGGAACAGGCGGCCCAGATCCATGGGCACGGCCTGGCGCTATGTGAGTTAAACTCCCACATTGAAAGACAAAATCAAGCTATCCAAAGCTATGCTAATTACATGAACAGCGCTAATGCTGCACCAGCACCTCAACCATTTCCGGGTCCAGTTCCACCTCCGAGGTCACCAGCAGTGACGTCATCAGAGTTCCGTCCTAGTCTTCCAGAAAGATTTTCTGGTAACATGAAAGATTGCAAAGGATTTTTATTTCAGTGTCATTTGATTTTTCAGAACTCCCCTGGCAGCTTTTCCACGGATTATAAGAAAGTAACCTTCCTCCTCTCTCAGCTAACAGGAAGAGCCTTGGAGTGAGCTCAGGCAAGATTTGCCGCCGACGATAGCTTAAACTGCTATTACTCTGACTTCATCTCTGAATTTACTCAGGTATTCAACCAAGAAACAGACCAAACCATTGATTCTCGAGCTCTTTTTAATCTAAAACAGGGAAATTCCTCTGTGGCTGAATTCTCCATCAACTTCCGGGTTAAAGCGGCAGCTTCCGGATGGAACCAAAGCGCTCTGAAGGGAGCCTATTTCATGGCCTTAAATGAGCACATTAAAGATGAGCTTGCAACCCTCGACGAACCAGCTACCCTCGAAGATCTAATTCGTCTCTCCATTAGATTGGACAATAGAATTCGTGCCAGAAACAGTTCTAAAAAGCAGGGGACACTTTCTTCTGCCTCACATAACGTGACTGTTTGTTCTTCCTCCACAGAGCAGCTGCCCATTCAGAGACCAAAGTCCCAGTCTCTACCGTTGCCCATTCAGGCCTCTCATTCGGGCGAAATAGATGTCGAACCCATGCAGGTGGGACACACGAGGCTCACTCCAGAGGAGAGACAAAGACGTTTTCTAAGCAAATTATTCATTTACTGTGGTGAGAGTGGACACTTCATCGCTTCCTGCCCGGCTAAATCAAAAGCCTGGGCCCGCCAGAGGATCTGAGGAGTCTGGCGGGCCAAATTAACACTAAGAAATCTCCTCGACTGTTACTTCCAGCCATGTTGTTTTGTGCTAACCAAAGCCTCTCCTTTTCTGCATTCATCGACTCAGGCTGTGAACGGAACTTAATCGATTCAAACCTCGTCCAACAACTCCAAATAGAAACCATTCCTCTGACTCAGCCTCTTAGTGTTTCTGCGATCGACGGAAAGAGACTCCATCAAGTTACCCATCAAACTCAGCCCCTCGAGCTACTTCTGTCAGGTAACCACCGAGAAACAATAACATTTTTTGTTTTTCCCTCTGCATGTTCCCCTCTGGTGCTTGGCTTCGAATGGTTGGAGAAGCATAATCCTCACATTAATTGGACAGAGCGTCACCTGGAATCGTGGTCCATCTCATGCCATGAGACATGCCTTCGTTCAGCTGCCCCCTTGGTGGGGTCTCCTAGAGGTGGGGGGGAGATGGACTCTCCTGACCTTTCTTCAGTTCCTTCCGAGTACCATGACCTAGCTCCTGTCTTCAGTAAGGTCAGTGCGACGTCCCTACCTCCACACAGACCATATGACTGCGCCATTGAACTTTTACCTGGTGCACCACTACCTAGCAGCAGGTTGTATAATATTTCCAAGCCTGAAAGAGAAACCATGGAGAAATACATCAACGAATGTGCAGGAATAATCCGCCCTTCTTCCTCTCCTTTGGGCGCCAGGTTCTTCTTCGTTGGAAAGAAAGATGGCTCTCTGAGACCATGTATTGATTACCGAGGTTTGAACCAGATCACAAGAAAGAACAAATACCCACTTCCTCTCCTCGCCTCTGCATTCGAACCCGTTCAGGGAGCCACAGTTTTCTCGAAACTGGATTTAAGGAACGCTTATCATCTCCTTAGGATCCGAGAAGGAGATGAATGGAAAACAGCCTTCAAGACTCCATTGGGCCAATTTGAGTATTTGGTAATGCCTTTTGGTCTAACTAACGCTCCAGCCTGCTTCCAGGCCCTCGTGAATGATGTTCTCAGAGACTTTCTAAATGTATTTGTTTTCGTTTACATTGACGACATACTCATTTACTCCAAGAACCTCGATGAACATAAGAAACATGTCCGCCTTGTTTTACAGAGACTGCTGGAAAACAAGCTGTTCGTAAAGGCCGAGAAGTGCGAATTTTACCAGCCTTCAGTCACCTTTTTGGGGTTTGTGCTCGAGGGCGGCCAGGTAAAACCATCTGAGGACAAGATAAAGGCAGTTTTAGACTGGCCAGTTCCTGAGAACCGCAAACAGCTACAGAGATTTCTAGGTTTTGCAAACTTTTATCGTCGGTTCATCAGAAACTATAGCCAGACCGCCCTTCCATTAACTTCTCTGACCTCTGTCATACGCACCTTTCAGTGGACTCCTGAGGCTCAGGCTGCCTTTGATAAATTAAAATCTTTATTTTCCAGAGCACCAGTGCTAATGCAACCAGACCCAGCTAAACAGTTTATTCTCGAGGTGGATGCTTCAGATTCAGGAGTTGGAGCAGTCCTATCCCAGAGACTGGACACGGATCAAAAGATCCACCCTTGTGCATTCTTCTCCCGTAGACTTTCCTCCGCTGAGCAGAATTACGATGTGGGAGACCGAGAGCTGTTGGCCATCAAACTAGCGTTGGAGGAATGGAGACATTGGCTGGAGGGAGCTGAGCATCCGGTTCTTGTATGGACCGACCACAAGAACTTGGCTTACATCCAGTCAACCAAGCAAGCAAATCCTCGCCAATCCAGGTGGTCCATTTTCTTCTCAAGGTTTAATCTCATCATCTCCTACAGACCCAGATCCAAGAATGTCAAACCCGATTTTCTCTCTCGTCTTTACTCCGTCGATCATCCCGAGACGCCTGAACCTGTCCTTCCGGCTTCCTGCACTGTGGGAGTGGTCAACTGGGAGATCACTGACCTCATCAATTCTGCCCTGGCAACTGAACCCCGATCCAGGTAACGGTCCCACTAACCGAACCTATGTACCCTCTTCCGTCAGGTCCCGTCTCATCAATTGGATGCATGCCGCCAAGTTCTCTGCTCATCCAGGAGTCAGCAGAACAATAGCTCTGATCTCAAGACGCTTCTGGTGGCCCACCCTCCATAGAGACGTCAAGGAGTATGTGTTGGCTTGCTCAACATGTGCCCGTAATAAAACCTCACACCAACCTCCTTCTGGCCTGCTTCAGCCGCTTCCTGTTCCCTCGTGTCCTTGGTCCCATATCGCCATCGACTTTGTCACTGGCCTCCCCGTTTCTCGAGGTATGTCCACCATTTTCACCATTGTAGACCGTTTTTCGAAGGCCTGTCATCTCATTCCCCTTAGGAAACTCCCCACGGCCTTCCAGACAGCCCAGCTCCTCATCAAGCATGTCTTCCGTTTACACGGCATTCCCCAAGAGATCCTCTCGGACCGGGGTCCTCAGTTCATTTCCCAGGTTTGGAAGGCATTCTGTTCAGCTCTTGGCTGTAAACCCTCTCTGACCTCCGGTTACCATCCTCAATCGAACGGACAAACAGAGAGGATGAACCAGCAGTTGGAATCAACCCTTCGTTGCCTCACCTCTAACAATCACGTGGACTGGAGCCAATTTCTCCCTTGGATCGAATACGCGCACAACTCCCTCAGATCTGCCTCCACTGGTCAATCTCCCTTCCAGGTTAGTCTCGGTTATCAACCTCCACTTTTCCCCGCAGACGAGAGAGAGATTTCGGTCCAGTCCGTAAACCAACACATCCGCCGCTGTCAGAAAATATGGAGAGAAACCATCGCCACCCTCAACCGTTCTTCAGAGTCCAACAAACGTTTCGCCGACGCCAGGAGACGTCCCGCCCCCGAGTACACTGAGGGCCAGGAGGTATGGCTGTCCACTCGAGACATTCCCCTCAAGGGGATGTCTCGAAAGCTCTCTCCAAAGTTTATTGGTCCCTACAAGATCACCCGAGTCATCAATCCTTCAGCCGTCCGTCTTCAACTACCTCAGTCCCTCCGAATCCTTCCTACCTTCCACGTGTCCCAAGTCAAGCCTGTCACCTCGAGCCCTCTGTGCCCACCTTCCGACTCCCCTCCACCCGCCCTGGAGGTCGACGGTCACCCAGCCTTCACTGTTCGTCGCATCGTGGACTCCCGTCGACGAGGTCGCGGATGGCAGTACCTCGTCGACTGGGAGGGCTACGGACCGGAGGATCGCCAGTGGGTTCCGGGCTCGTAGATCCTCGATCCTGCCCTTATCGAGGAGTATGAGCGTTCCTGCCCTTCGACCTCTTCCGGACCGCCAAGGGGCGGTCGTTGAGGGGGGGTACTGTTGGAAGCTGGAGAAGTTCCACCTTTCTCCAGCATTCTGTGTGCTTGTGCAAAAATAAACTTGTTGAACTTTTATCCCTGTGTCCGTCAGTGGTGTTCTGCATACTTGGGTCGCTATTAGTGAACCCATCATGACAGACCCCCAATTGCAGAACCAGTCCTTTATTGAGTTTGCCTTGCTACTTGACAATATTTTACACCTGTTGTCTATTCGATTTACACACTTCAAAGGCACTTCAAAAAATGGAAATCTAAGTAGGTCCGTTTTTCTTAAAAGAAGTGCATTTTTTCTTGAATTGAGCAGTTAGGCGAGACATGTTGCCAATAGAATAAGACAATTTACATTTAAAATGTGAAAAAAACAATTCTCAGTTAATTATTACAAGTGCATAATATCTGATTATCTTATTTTAAGGGGAAAATGCTAATTGCATTGGCAGATCATCTGTTTTTTCTACTGAAATTAAGGGTAACAACACTGATATTAAGAAATGTTTACTCATTTTCAGAATGTTTTTGGCAGTGTATACAATTTGATTGCATAGACCTATTCTATTATTTCAAGTTACATTGTGTGGTTTACATGCTCCCTTTACAATTTTTAGCAATGTATATTCAGTTTCAAAATAATGCAATTCTACAAATACATATATATATATATATATATATATATATATATATATATATATATATATATATATATATATATATATATATATATATATATATATATATATATAAATATATATTATATCATTTTTCATAAAATTTAGGAAACATGGGCCCAGATCTTAATGGTAGTGCATTAGAAGTACTTCGAGTGAAAGTCAATGGCACAGATAAACAGGACACAGTCTGTTCAATTACTTTCATGTTTATGACAAAAACACTTGAAGAATGTGAAAATGAAATTATCCAGCCCAAAAATCACTATTTGTATACCCAAAAACAAAGAACTGGAGATGGAAAAAAAAGATCCAGGACAGTAAATGAGATGAGACTTCATTTGTGCAATAGTCGCCTCTTTTATAGGTCCCTAGTTTTATCTTATTAACTGGTTTGAAACACCACATCAACCACCTATCTATCATCAATGTGAAATCCTTTCCTTAGCTGCAACACATGAATACACCACTAAGTTTGCTCTCCAGACTCAAATAATGGGTCCCAAATAGGAGTAGTTAGAGCTTTAGTAATCAAACAAAGTGAGCAGTTCATTAACAGCAGGGTTAGTAATCAATAGGAAGCACAACATGTCCCTAATTCCCATCCGCACGTAAAATTTCTTTAGGTTTGTCTTCTGCTCTTTGCTGTCTGATTCACTGAAAAATAAGCTAACAATCAATTCAGAATCACCTTGGATAAAAGGAAAGAACACATCCAGTCAATGGAGCCCAGCAAGAAATTTCACTTTGTTGGTGAGTCCCACTTTGATTTAAAAAAAAAAAATGTTTTACATTCCCCTTCGGCCAACCTTTTTCACAGTTGAACAAACTATAGTGGTATAATTAAACTACAATCCATTTAAAAACACAAAACTGCCTCTTTTAAAGCATAATTATTTGAATTTAAAGTGTTTTTTTAAGTACAAAACTGAGTAAAAAACTTTGAACCAAGGGAGCAGAAATCCAGAGTTAGCACATTGGTGCAACTACTACAGCTAGAAACCACCGATTATGACTGAATTCTTGATGATATGACGGATGATCCAAAACGCTGCTGCCCATGTTCTCAATAGAAGTAAGAAAGTAGAACACTCAGCCCGGTTCTAAAGTCCTTCCACTGACTCCCTGTAGCTCAGAGAATAGACTTTAAAATTCTTCTGTTAGTCTATAAATCACTAAATGGATCAGTACCTCAATACTTAACAGATCTGTTGTCAGTGTATCAACCTCCCAGACCACTCAGGTCTTCAGCAGTTAGTTCCTATGCTCCACTATTATAGAAGAAACTCCCAGGAGATGGTTAAAGTGCTTAAGTTAAAGTTATAAACCCATTTTCTAGAACTGCCTTTGACTGTTAACTGTTAACCGAGGTATTATTTGTTTAAGTTTCAGGTCCAACTTTTCTATTTTCTTTACTGACTGCATTTGTCATGTTTTAAACTTTACTTTCTGTTGGGAGCTGGAGAAATCCCATCTTTCTCCAGCAGAGTCCGCCGTGGATCCTCTGAGGGAGCCTCCTGCACAGCTGCAGCTCATCAAGATCATCAGAGGATCCACTACATAAGCTGTCTTCAGACCTTGCCTCAACGCCGCAGTGTTGTTCCAGTTGGTCAGCGCTAAAGCCTAGATCCTCAGTGTATCTCCATGACTTTGAATCCAGGTTGCATTCTAACTACTGTCTCTGTTTTCCAGGAAACCCGTGCCTCCTCTGTGAAAGCTCTGGGAGAGCTAACCTGCCGAGCCGACCCTCTGAGCCAAACCCTGAAGATTCACAGAGAACCCCCAAGCAGCTCTGGACTAGAGCTGGGAAATCTAAGCCAAGGTCTGTTCAAGCTAAGACGCGAGACGCTGAAGCAGCAAACGGACTCTGCTGATAAACTCTTCTCCAGAACCAACAGTGACTCTCCCAAAGTAAACCTCAAGAACCCTCAAGGTACTATCAGTGAACCTTTGGAAATCAAACCCTGTCAGCAGTCTCTAACTGTGCTGTCTCTCACGCAGACTCCGGTGAACCAGAATCCAGGACCGAACCAGAATCAGTACATTCTTTGTGTTGTGCTTAAATAAACTGTTAAACTTTTCATCCTTTTGTCCGTCAGTGGTGTTCTGCATAACTGGGTCTCCTTCAGTGAACCCATCATGACACTTTCTTTTATTCTGCTTTTATTATTTCAAAGCACCTTGTACTGAATTAGCCTATATAAATAAACTTGCCTTATTTTGCCTTTTTTTTTTACTGTGTAGCATTATTCAGTTCATATCTAATCGCCCAGATTGAAAGAATGAATTGTTTGGTTTATTCCAATTTAACATCCATTGTTATGATTATAAACATTATACAAAGAAATTTACAATATTTGGTTATGCTGTATGATGCTGGAATTGGGTTAAAATACAGCTCAATGGATCTTAAAGATAATAAGTATTTATATGCAGATGTCAATTTACTGTCTTACTTTTAAACTACTCTTAAACACCCAGCCACTAGCTAGCAGTGCACTACCAATGTGCCTATTATTCAGCTGCTCTGCACCATCCAGAAATATTGCATCTTTCCTTAAAGTATCTAAATCCTATTGTGACACATGTACGGTGCTACATATTTTTTCAACAAATTCTTGCTGATTTACAGCCCTACTAATTAGTACAATTTGTTCCTTTAGTTTGTATTAAAACCAGTTCTTTTTAAGAACTTAGATTTCATATTTAAGGCCATACCGTTTTGATTATAAAAATCATTTAATACAGAAAGTTAAAGCCTATTTCTGTTCAAATCCTCCAGGTTTACTGAAATAGTGATTGAAAAAAAAAATCCACAGATTGCCAAGAGGAACAATGGATGGTTGAACAAATGCCTACAAACCCTGTAAATGTGTACAGCTTGTTTCCACTTGCTTCCATGCCCCAAGTTTAAATTTTCTCTTTTGATGGGCCAGTTTCTGTTCGACTGCGCGGCGTATTAATAGCAGGTTTTTCTCTAACGGCAGAGCATGTGTTGTGATACAGTTTAAGGCTTCTGGGTCCCATGGGACGTCTAGCTGATGTTATCAGAGCACATTTCATTTCTCCTATTTATCTTTCTTCACAAACAGTGTGCAGAGGGAGTAGGAAGGCTTGGTGGGGGTTTTATATGTGTATGTAGTTAGTTGCACAGCTGATTCCTTCATCGCATTGAAACTGCACATAAAGTTGTCTTTTTTACAATCTGTCCCCTTTAACTAGCCCCCCTCCCTATTAGATTTACTAACGTTCTCTTTGCACTACCACAAGAGTTAAGCACCAAAATAAATCTCCACTCCGTCAGGAACCCAGCAGACTTCCCTACTGACCACACAAAGTTGTTGTTTTTTTCTCAGAGAGATCATAGGCAATGGAACGCTGACAGGATATGAGGGGAGACAGGGACGTCTAAATTCTCAAAACTTCAGACCTTCAAAGAGATCTGAGGATTTGATATGTTCATGTTTTTGCAAACTTTGACAGTGTCTTACAAATACTGCAAACCCTTTTCAATGTTTTAACTTCACTTATTTTTTCTTTAATTTGGATTTTATGAAAGAGACTAAGATTGTGCATGATGGTGAAGTTAATGTTATCCAAAATGTGCAGCATGATGCTGCCACCATCAAGTTGCATTTATTAATAGGTGGGAAAAAAAACAAAAAATAGGTCTCATGGGTTTTTCTAAGCTTAATTAAGAAGTGATTTGTGAGGATCAAAACTAGAAGTTTTCCTGTTAGTAAATTAGTTTTATCTTCGCAGCGGATCTCAGACCTTTTTTTGGTCTTGTTATGATAGTATCTCCAGTTATATGTTAATTTATTGTGGAAAGACAATACCCCATAGGTATGTCTTTCACTTAGCTGCTTGTCTGTGAGATTATTTTGCACTGATCTGAGTAATGAATATGGGTAAGGAATCAGGGAACATGGCTGATAATTAAAAAATACACCAGATAAATTAAATTCAGTACATTCACATCCCAAGGTTGAAGATAAAATATCAGGAAACTACCTTTTAATACATTAAGAGCCTGATGTTCTGAATGTTAACGCACCTTAAAATAGGTGCAAACAGTAGACACAGAACAGAGCTTCTATAATGGTGCAAAATTAATTTGTGTTTTCACTTCAGCAGACGACATGTGCAAACCCATTTTTGTGCATGAGCCTTCATCAATATTCAGATCATGTTCAAATGACCAAACCAAACAAATTTATGAGTGGAGGAATCACTGATTACAAAGATATTTTCTAAAATGGAAACTCAGCTCAGTGCAGCAGTGGGTAGCACTGCTGCCTTGCAACATGAAGGTTCTGGATTCGATTCCCAGCCTGAGGTCTTTCTAAATGGAGTTTGCATGTGTTCTCTGGGTACTGCGGCTTCCTCCCACAGTCAACAAACATGACTGTTAGTTTAATCGGCTTCTCTAAATTCTCCTTAGCTGCGAGTGTGTGCATGAATGGTTGTTTGTCCTGTTTGTCTCTGTGTTGCCCTGCAATGGACTGGTGACCTGTCCAGGGTGTACTCCGCCTCTCGCCTGTAGGGAGCTGGAGATAGGCACCAGCACCCCTCAGGACCCTGCATGGGATAAGCGTGATGGAAAATGGATGGACGGATGGAAACTCAACTAGCCAGGTTATCGTAGAGAATAACATCCTGACCAGATGACTGAAGCATAGTACATGGAATAGAGCTTTGGTTATGCACTGTTAAACTAACCCAGTGAACAGGTGAATACCTAAATACTCTGGACCAGAATCATTACCACTCGGTGAGACTGGGGTTAGGGTGGGACCCACCAATAGGTGGTTCTGGAACAAAACATATCACAAAGAATGTGCTACTTAATAGACACCAGAATGAAGAGGGGTGCTATGCTTAAGCCCATAGATTTTGAAGACCCTATACGGGTTGTGATTAAAAGTTCCCAGACTTCAGTTCACATGCCTCCATTGTCGTGATGTGTGCTAGACTTGTGTGTCTGTTCGCCTGGCAGAAGAATGCTATTTTACAAAATATTTTTAGCACTAAAGTATTAAAGAAACAGGATGTGAGTTTTGGGTGAAAAATATCTGTATAACAGCCTTTTCATTACCCCCTTTATGACTAAAACAGCGTCTGATGAGCAAGCTGACTCCACAGTGGTTCAGCACCAATGCAACCCCGTAGCTTATTTTCCTGAATTTACTTTGAGTCTGAAGTTCCCGCACTGTTCAACGGATGTGACTTTAGGCCCTTCACTGTTAAAAGGCTCCTACTTAAAACATAATCTAAGGGTTCTATTCAAGATGGATATTCAGACTCAATCGGCAACCAGCTCAAACCAGACACCAATGGTAATTCCATGTAAGTTGAAAAAAGTAAGAGAAACCTTGTTAAGTAATAGCGCAAGCTCCGAGAATGAGCAGAAGATTGCTGCAGCTCTGTTTTGGCAACAGGTGGCAGTATCATTAGGAAACTCTGTAATGCCTCTTTATTAGCCCACTTGAATCAATATAGTATGTACATGAACTAGCCTTAACCCAACCACTTAAAAAGGGATCGTAGTAAGGAAATAGACCCTCAGGAAATGTGTAAAAAAAAGTCTGCTCTAGGAAATCAAGAATTTTTTCAACTGTATGAGGGCCATAAAAATGAAATATCAAGACTGGTATAAAACCTATTCTCCATATCCAGGTCCTCTTGTACACCCAGATAAAACCCTGTGCAACTAAAGATTTGGCAGTTACCTTGTAAATAACCAAAATAAAGTGTTATTCAATCATAGTCGCTGGTCAGGAATGGATTAATCAAAGAAGTAAAAAACTGATCTATGGTAACTCTGGAGGAGCTGCAGGAAAGGCCATGTTAAAGTTTTAGAAAATAGCGATGCCACAGCCAAAAAGTGCTGCTGAAAGCCTTTTTGTATCTTTGTAAAGTTTGACAGAATAAAAGAAAGAATAGTAATTGTGGAAGGGAAAAGAATTGAATATAAATTTAGGAAACTGAATCTAAAAGAAGAATCTGTTTGTGGTTCTTAGGCCAGCTTAAAAACCAGGAAAGGGAGCAATCTAAAACAGAGGCTCTCAAAGTGGGGGTTGTGAGATACTAAGTTTGGCAGGGTGGGGCCACAAGAAAATTTTCAAAGACATTGTGATGTGATTCCTGTAATATATGGAGGGTCAAATTATAGCAATATAAAAATGAATGCAAATGTCCCATAAAAAAAAAATAGATGTACCCTGAAATGTGAAGATGTGCATTTATTGCATATGAAGGCAAACACTAAAAGCAATAATAAACAAAATAATGCAAAATTCAAATGAGCACCGGTCCCATTGAACAATTGAAAAAAAAATGTAAAACTATGAATTAAAGGTTCATAATCATAGTTATTTCAGATTGTTTTATTTATAAACCAGTAGCTCATTCTGTTAACTTACAAAGTTTTTTTGAGAGACCATTATGCCCATTTGGATCAATATGCTAGTAAATAAAGCCCTTTTTTTTTACCTCCGCCAAGAAGGTTTTATTTTTATGAGAATTTCTGTCTGTCTGTCTGTCTGTCTGTCTGTCTGTCTGTCTGTCTATGTTAAAAAGTTATAGACTGATTTTAATGAAAGTTTTATTAGAGATGACCCTAATGCCAAGTACCAATCCATTAAACTTTGGTGATGTTTCAGATCATAATCTGGATACAGGATTTTTTTAAAGCATTCTCTGACGTAGTGAGATAGGGATATTTGGCCGAATAAGCAGTTCCTCACTTAACCAGAGGGTGGCAGCAGTGATAATTGACAGCCTCAGCATCAGACTCAAAATGTCTGGAGGTATTTTAATGAAGATGAAAACACAAGAAAAGGGAACATTGTTGGATTGATAGAAGGACCAAATGCAAACTTATGAACATCCAACCTATGAATATCCATCTTAACCCCCCCCCCCATGCACCTTTTTCTTCCTTTGGCACATTCTTCGTCTTTGACTATTTGAGCTGATGTAAGTAAATATCTGCACTGTGAGGTCAATAAAGTCAACCAATCAACCAATCAATCAAAAGATTTTATGGACTTTTTTTTTTTCAACCATAGTTACATTTCATGCCATTGAAAAATTCATTTGAATTTGGTAATCCTCCATATCATTCGCAAGTGTTAGCTGTAGCTGTAACTCACAATTTGGGACAAAAATTGCTTCTTGTTGAAGGTCTGCGCGCCCAGAATGCTTTTTTAGTTTATATTTACAAAAACAATGGAGGTACGATACATGTGTGCGGGGGGTAAACAAGGAAGCAGCCTACTACAACTGAGCTAGTTGTTTAGTAGTTACCATCTGGCCTTCTGTTAGTTCTCCGCTACTGGAAGCAGATTGTGACATGTCTGTTTATGTTTGCCCATCATGCCCTTTGCCTCAATTCTATATAAGCTCAAAAAGGACAATTGAAGCACTGTCAGGATTGACACTTGGTGTAAAAGGATAAATTGTTTTTTGTTTTGTTTTTTATATAGGAATATAATGAGACTATTCAGCGTTTTATGTCATATGCGAATGTCAATAGATTTATTTGAAAAACTAATGTAATTAGGTCAGTCAATAATTGTATTACAATAAGGTCACAGGATTTAAGAGAATGTTGAATGGGGGGCTGTGTAAGTGGATCGGGGAAATGTGGAAATGTTCCTGGACCTTGAGGTCTTTATGGAGAGTTCGGATATAACCATTCAAAACTCTAAAGGTTGTAATAGCCTGACATAGTTATCTGAGGTGACGTGGAAACTCTTTCTTGTATGATAATGGATGTCTCCTCAGGTGAAAGATGAGTTTTAAATGTGAGGTATGGATTCCTTACCTATATAAGACTTACCTATAATGCAGATGTAAAATGCTGCTATAATGTCCGCCTCTTTGGATAGCCTCGAAGCAAAAGGGTCACCACGCAGGAGATAATGGGGGACGTATGAGGGGTATGGCCATGTTGTGTTCTCCATCACCGCCATCAGTGGGGAATATCCTGTTAGGTGAAAGGAAGACGGTTGAAACAATGGGACAGCTTCCTCAAATTGAAAACAGCTCATAAAGATACAAGGCAGCAGGTAAGTGTTGCAGAAAAGCAAAACTTCCTTTTCTGGCAAACATAGATTGGGTCATGACTCTCTCTCTCTGTCTCTCTCTCAGAAAACATCCATCATACATGATTTAGAGCCGGCATAAAAAAACAAAAAAACAAACATATGTCAGGACAGTCAATATATAGCAAAACTGAAGAGGTTGACATTTTGCAGCCCAACAGCAAATGGTGTATACAACCTTTGTAAGGAGTTCTATACTGACTGTAAGATGTAAAATGGAAGATATGATATATCACTGCAAGTAGGAGTTTTTGATTTTTTTTTCTTTTATAGAAAATATAAATGTTGCATGCCATAGACACAAGAAAAAATACAATATTTTTTGTCTCTGAGATTAACAGGAACTGTATGTAATTTCATAATGCTGTATGTTTCAGCTCCATTAAGCTTGTTATTTGTTAGTGGTAATTTTTTTTTACTTGGGCTGGATGAAGATAATCTTGAAAATGTTGAATCTCCAGGCAGTTAAACTCTTCATGCAGCCTTTCATCGCATAATAGGAGCTTGTTCTAACACTGCCTTCCTTACCAGAGACAAATGCACTGGATACAGTGTATAAATCAGTGTAACTAAAGTTGGTTCTGCTGAAGAACAGTATCCATTAGAGTGCAATACTTCACTTAGCAGAGTTCAAGGCGGGTTAGATTGTTTAGCCTAGGGCAAAAGGTGAAGAGGCCTGTCATGTGGGGGGTGCAGAAATCACAGATGCCAAATGCTGGAAACTATGTGCACATATAAGTGCACACAGATATGCATACTATGTTATCCCACATCTTGTTGTGAGAATTTCTTCCCACACACTGGTCTCCCAGGCTGTTGCATAAGAATTGACCCATACACTCTGTCACCTTCTGGACTTGCCTTCCAATATGTCTTGGCTATTTGTCTCTCTTGGGTTGAACTCGTGGGTTAAATGAGGTGACAAATGCTCCGAGTGTCCACATTACTTCTTTTATGATTAAACTTAAGGAGCTATCTCATCCCTGACAGTGTCTTAAAGAATAAATTATTTAAAAATCAGTAGGCTGCATGTACTGAATACCAGATAGCTTCTGAAAAGGACCAATATTCTCTATTGATCACAAGCAAGTTTTTTTGTTAAAGAACAACAAAATAATATGCAGAACTGCAAAAATTCTGATAAATAAAATTATGTTCCACGTGGAAAGGAGCCAGCTGAGTTGGCTCGGGTATCTGTTCCGGATGCTTACTGGTCGCTTCCCTTAGCAGGTGTTCCAGGCATGTCCTATTGGGAGGAAGGCCCAGGACACGCTGGAGGGACTATGTCTCTGAGCTGCCCTGGTGTCGCCTCAGGGTCCCCCCAGAGCAGCTGGAGGAAGTATGTGTGGATCGGGAAATCTGGGAATCCCAGCCCCGGATAAACAGAACAAAATGCATAAATGAATGAAAATTATGTACCAAATATTTCACTGCAGTTAAAGACTAATATTTCAAATGAAATTTATACCAGTTTCACACATATATAATATTTTTGTTGCCCTATTGTCAATGTAATGTAACTCCAGCTTACTCAGAATGGACAGGGAGAGTCTGTAGATATGAACTAATGTGAGGCCACCTGTCAATTAATCCTGGAGACTTTTCAGCGATTGACCAGCGTTCATGATTTGTACCATACTGAAATGGCACTCCTCTACAGGAACGCTTTTGTTTCTTAATCTGTCTGACAGTGTTGAATGTTTTGCATTAGAATGGCAAAGCAGACATGGCAATTTTGTCAAATCAAACATTTAATTAAAAGCTAAATGATGTCAGTGGGGAACATGGTTACCTCAAAGTATTTAGGGGCGGATCACGGTGGATTTTATTCCCAATATGTACCAAGCCTTCATGTTGCTGAACACTAAGATTAACACCAATGATTCCAACACTAGTGCAAATTCAGAATAGAAGTGCTTTAAAAGCAACAATGAGTCTTCAAATACAAGAGAAAAACAATCCTTCTTAATAATTGTGTTAAACTGTGTTTTAGGCAGTTGATTTGAGACCGATGTCCAGAGCATTGTAGGTTGATCACAAAGATACTTTAAAGGAAAATTCCGGTTTTTAACACTTTTAGCCCATTTTCTGTAGTGTCCAGGATGAAATCGAATGATCGACACCAAAATTTTGACAATTGGTCCTGTCTCTGCTTTTTGGCTCATGCAGAATCCCCCCCTGGCTGCTCCAGAATGGCTTCCATAGAGCATGTCCGATAATGTCCTTAAAACAACCTTAAACGTTCTTTTTTTAAATATGCTACTCACCGGGTCGTCAGCGCTGTTCAATGATGTTCCAAAAAAAGTTTCGTAAAGAAAAAACGTTCCTGTAGTGTTTTATTTAGCATTTTGTAAATCCCATTGAGTTCTGTTGGAATAGTCAATATCCCTCCGCCACCGGAAACGGAAATGGGGCCTGTTTACACTTAGTTGTAGTCTTTTCGCAAGGCCCAAGTGTTTCTGCTTCACTCTGTGTACTCCGACGTCGAGGTGCTAACGTCTCTGTTAAACACTTTAAAAAACTCTGAAAATGGAATACGAAAGGTGGATTCTTAAGGAGGACATATTGGACTTTGAGTTTGACGGTAGAGGATACCGTCGCCAACTAGTGGTCTGGAGTGTGCAACGCTTCAGATTCGAACGGGAAGCGGAAGTTTATAAGCGGTTGTGATGTATCGGAAAAAATAGTTCTGGGATTTACAAAATGCTAAATAAAACAAGACAGGAACGGTTTTTCTTCACAAAACTTTTTTTGGAATGTCATTGAACAGCGCTGACGACCCGGTGAGTAGCATATTTTTTAAAAAGAACGTTTAAGGTTGTTTTAAGGACATTATCGGACATGCACAATGGAAGCCATTCTGAAGCAGCCAGGGGGGGATTCTGCATGAGCCAAAAAGCAGAGACAGGACCAATTGTCAAAATTTTGGTGTCGATCATTCGATTTCATCCTGGACACTACAGAAAATGGGCTAAAAGTGTTAAAAACCGGAATTCTCCTTTAAGCTCAGTAAGATCGTCAGAGTAGGAAGTTGCAAAGTGAACTTTACAAACAGCAATGCTTTAGAATAAATTCTAAAGATGGACATGCCTACTGTGATCAGCTGACAGTAATCAACTGAAGCAACCAGTTATTCATTTGTACAAAGGTGGCTATTATTACATTTTGTTTTTATCTTACTTACATTCTTCGCTTATCTTTAGTGGGAAATAAGAATGTGCTGCTAAGAAATTATGAACACATATTGTGACAATTAGCATCCAAGGCAATGGGCAACAAGTATTTATAGAGACACTGATTATTTTGGAATTAAAAGCATGCTTTACGTTAAAACTTTTCCTGCACTCGTCAAAAATGTGCATGCAGCAGCTTGCATTTCCACGTAGATGTCATATCAATTCAGTAGTCTTGATGCAAGCTCTATAGTAGAACTATTTATGGACTGTGTTTACCGATAATAGTTCAGGAGGTGAACGGAGGAGCACAGCAGTAGATCCAAGAAGAGACAGCAGCAGAGCTAGGAGATGCTATGGCAAGCTGGGTTTAGCTATAGAGGGAAACTGCAGAGGATTGAAGGAGCACAGCGAGAGATCGGATAGGTCTGCACTTCAGATAGCACTGCTGATGGCGGGGGAAAGGCTGCTGGTGACCAGAGGGAGAATAGCGTTACGAAGGAGAAGCCCCATGGAAAATAAAGCAAGAAGAGGCTACAACTGGCTAAGGCTGTCCTCTAGATCAGGGGTGTTCAACGTTTTCCAGGCAAATGACCCCCAAATTGATAGCGAGATGGAGTGGGGACCCCCTAATTATACATATTGTATGAAATTGTGTTATATCAAACTGGTCCTATAGTCACTCTATTATAGATGGAATAATGTAATGAAAGTAATTTCTCCCTGGGATTATTAAAGTATTTCTGATTCTGATTCCTGGTTGATGGGACAGGTGTTGTGAATGAAATGGCGCCCAGCTTGAAAGAGCTCCAGTGTGTCGCTGAATGTGTGCATTGATGACTGACTGATCTTCTGCCTCCATTTATCTGTGTTGAATTCATGTTAATGTGGATTTAAAGACATTTAAAGTAGTGAAAATAATTGCAGGGGGGAATAAAAAAAAAAAAAAAAGTCTTATCAAACCAAAACTTTTGCAACCCCCATGCAGTACCTCTGTGGACCCCCTAGGGGTCACGGACCCTCTGTTGAAGACCTCTGCACTAGAGGTTAACTGCTAGAGATGAAGGAGGACAACGAAGGTCAAACAGAGCTTTGTATATTTCAAATTGTATAGTGTACATTACATTTGTGTAATTTTTGGTTATTCTTTTCCTGAAGGCTGTTGTCCCAATTTGATCAGCATCATTCATGTGTGTCTTCGTTGCTTAATCAAATGTAAAGATAAAGACAGTCTGGATTTATCAGTCCGGAGCTCCTTTTCTACTTTGGATAGTGCTCTATATTGACCCCATGAGAGGTGATAGAATAGTATTGAGTATTTGAGGTGTTTTATGATCATTTAAAAGTAATTAATGCATGAGTTACTTTTAAATAAGTATGACCATTTTTTATGTAATCTTTTTGCTACTGTAAACACCAGAATTTCTCCATTGTGGAACAATAAATGGATTTTCTATTCTATTCTATGTTTACATGTTGGGACTGTGTGAAGACAATGAGGGATCAAATGTGTTCAAACAATTAGGTATAGACAAGTATAGAAATGTAGTCCTCTTCATCTGTCAGTGATTTGGTCTTGCCTATTTTATGAGGTGTACCCGCTGCCCTTTCATTCAAATATTTCCCCAAATTCCTTGGCCTCTGAGTTCATACCTTAATATTTGTCATTAATATGTAAAGGTTCTGCTTTCCTTGTCATAGTCAAGAAAACCAACTATTATATATTGTGTCATTAAATACTTTCTTCCTAACACAAGTATGGAAAAACTTTTCCTTTTGCTGGCTATGTAGGTGTGCAAATCTGTTGAGAAAATCGGAGGATGCATGTGGAATGAGCCTTTCCTTCCTGGTGAAAACACCGGGTTAGATAAGATCGTTTTCAAGATTTGCATCACTTGCTCCATTGGACCTCAACAGTGTAGGATAACTGTTGTTGTGGCTTGGGGTAAACAACATTTTTAGGTCTATTAAATTCAGAAGGAAAGAATATGAATAGTTTCTGGCTGACTCATGAATAAGAACCTATTACTGCAAACATTCTGTTTCTGACTTTTTGAAAAGCTCTGTCTGAGTAGTGAACAACACCAATTGATTTTAAATGACATTATAAAAAAAACGACTCCTAGAAACTGTTTGAATACTTTACAGATGTGGATAATCCAACCAAAAGTTGCCTTTAAAACAGTATTATTTGTCAAAAAGACATAAAAAGACTTCCAAAATGGAGTGAATTATTCCATTATTGTTGAAAGGAGAGAGCATATTTTGTAAATGAATAAAAAGCACATATTGTAAAATCTAATTCAAAACTTAAACTTTGAAAAATGTTTTAATAGTAACTTCTCTGTTTTCTAAAATGTTACTTAATTTGTTTTCACATAAATTTTAATCATTTAAAAATATTTTCCAAATACCTTTTATGTCATGATCATGGCTCTGAGGGCAGGCCTAATTGCTCATTTCATTCACCTGCCTAGCTCTGGCAAGTTTTCAATTTCCACTCATCTAATCCATTTGCTCCTGCTTCTATATATACGGCTCTGTCCCAGCCATCGGGGCCAGATTATTGATGCTGATGCTCTATGGTAGTTCATGTTCTTGTTCACCGTGGCCAGTGGAGAGAGGGTTTTTTTGTGATTCGTATTGTTTCTGAGTTCCTGATTCTGATTTGCTTCTAATCCACTGAGCCCGCCCTCTTCTTATCTTGGCTCAAGTGGAGAGAGCATTTTTTTAGCTTTCCGTAGTATTCCTGTTATCCTGACCTGTTCTGCCTCTCTACCACTGAGCTTGCCTGTTCCCATCTGAATGTTTCCGTCTGAACTCTCTGTAGACTCCTGGAACCAACCTGTTCCTGTTCTCATCGGTATCCCTGACAACGCCTCGGACTCCTGGAACTTCGCGCCTTCCTGTTCTGATCTTTTCTGCAGTCGATGCTAATCTGCCTGGGATATTATAAATAAATGCTTTGAATTATCCAACTGTTTGTCTCAGCTGAATTCTGAGTCCAACATTCTGAGCTTATGAAATTTTATATATTTTTTTTCTTTTCACATTTCTTTTCTTTTAGATTGAGTTTGAGTTTTAAGGATCACATTCTACTGATGCGCATATTGACAAATACAATGCTGTGTCTAACGTCTAATCGAACCGATACCAATGCCAAACTAATTCACAGTCACTCCAGCAGAAAGCCCAACCCCAGAAGTTAAGATAATATGATCTTGATTTGAAACAAATACAATTTGTAAAGTTCAATCTCAAAAATAGATTGTCTTCTTTATAATAAAATGTGAAAACGGTAAATCTGAAATACAAATCATGAAAGAAATCAGATAAAATAGCAAAGTTATTTCTTAAACCTTTTTTTTTTTGTTTTTCCTCAAAGTTTCTGTATTTTTAATTAACAAAATGTATTGGGTTTTTCTTATTTCAATTTTAAAGAAATGTTCTTTGCATGCAGAAATTAACTCTAAAAAAGATGACAGTGGGGTTAAAAAAAGGATGGTGCAAAGATCCCTGAAGAAGAGAACATTATACAGTTAAAAGGAGGTTTAGATGATCATGCAATCAGTTTTTAAAAGGGTCTGCCCTTGGGTTTTGGCAGGAATTCAGGCTAAATAAAGTATGATGTTCAATGATTTTACTGTGCTCTTTTAAAACAAGAACAATGCAGTACTAAGAGGAGATCCAGTCGAAGTAATACTCTTATATTCGTCTTTTTGATCTTACAAAAAGCATAACTCATAATCCTTATCTTTATATTTAACACAGCATCAATCAATCATATATTTAATAACATCATTCCCTAATACTTTACAAAAGTTGTGTAAAAAGGATAAAAACCTCTCAGCCAATCAGTGACATGCATAAAAGTCAGTGCCCCCAAAGAACACACACACACATGGACCTCACATGATCCCCCAAGGACTAACAAATGGTTACGGCCACAAAGGAAATGCTATCTAATTGTAGCTGTCTAAAATAATGAAATACTGAAGATACAGGTGCTGGTCATAAAATTAGAATATCATGAAAAAGTAGATTGATTTCAGTAATTCCATTTAAAAAGTGAAACTTGTATATTATATTCATACATTACATACAAACTCATATATTTCAGATGTTTATTTTGTTTAATTTTGATGATTACAAATGACAACAAATGAAAATCTCAAATTCATCATATCAGAAAATTAGAATATTACTGAAGACCAATAAAAACAAAGGATTTATAGAAATGTTGGCCAACTGAAAAGTATGAACATGAAAAGTATGAGCATGTACAGCACTCAGTATTTAGTTGGGCCTCCTTTGGCCTGTATTACTGCAGCAATGCGGCGTGGCATGGAGTCGATCAGTCTGTGGCACTGCTCAGGTGTTATGATAGCCCAGGTTGCTCTAATAGTGGCTTTTAGCTCTTCTGAATTGTTGGGTCTGGTGTATTGCATCTTCTTCTTCACAATACCCCATAGATTTTCTATGGGGTTAAGGTCAGGAGAGTTTGCTGGCCAATTAAGAACAGGGATACCATGGTCCTTCAACCAGGTACTGGTAGCTTTGGCACTGTGTGCAGGTGCCAAGTCCTGTTGGAAAATGAAATCTGCATCTCCAAAAAGTTGGTCAGCTGCAGGAAGCATGAAGTGCTCTAAAACTTCCTGGTATGTGGCTGCGTTGACCCTGGACCTCAGAAAAAACAATGGACCAACACCAGCAGATGACATGGCACCCCAAACCATCACTGACTGTGGAAACTTTACACTGGACTTCAAGCAACGTGGATGAAGTGCCTCTCTTCTTTTCCTCCAGACTCTGGGACCTTGATTTCCAAAGGAAATGCAAAATTTACTTTCATCAGAGAACATGACTTTGGACCACTCACCAGCAGTCCAGTCCTGTTTCTCTTTAGCCCAGGCAAGACGCTTCTGACGCTGTCTGTGGTTCAAGAGTGGCTTGACACAAGGAATGCGACAGCAGAAACCCATGTCTTTCATACGTCTGTGTGTGGTGGTTCTTGAAGCACTCACTCCAGCTGCAGTCCACTCTTTGTGAATCTCCCCCACATTTTTGAATGGGTTTTGTTTCACAATCCTCTCCAGGGTGCGGTCATCTCTCTTGCTTGTACACTTTTTTCGACCACATCTTTTCCTTCCCTTCGCCTCTCTATTAATGTGCTTGGACACTGAGCTCTGTGAACAGCCAGCCTCTTTAGCGATGACCTTTTGTGTCTTGCCCTCCTTGTGCAAGGTGTCGATGGTCGTCTTTTGGACAACTGTCAAGTCAGCAGTCTTCCCCATGATTGTGTAGCCTATAGAACTAGACTGAAAGACCATTTAAAGGCTTTTGCAGGTGGTTTGAGTTAATTAGCTGATTAGAGTGTGGCACCAGGGGCCATCAATTTTGAACCTTTTCACAATATTCTAATTTTCTGATATGATGAATTTGAGATTTTCATTTGTTGTCATTTGTAATCATCAAAATTAAACAAAATAAACATCTGAAATATATGAGTTTGTATGTAATGTATGAATATAATATACAAGTTTCACTTTTTAAATGGAATTACTGAAATCAATCTACTTTTTCATGATATTCTTATTTTATGACCAGCACCTGTATGCAAAAACCACCGAACTTAAGGTTACTAAGGGAGCCAAAATAAAACAATACAACCCAATACATCTGATAAGAATTAAGCAAGCAAGATCAAATTAATAAATTAGAATGAATTTAAACATACAAGTAAATTTAGATAAACAGATAGATAATGAATATTTATTATTTATTAATGAATATTTTGGGGAGTGTTTGCCTAGTGGTTAGAGCAGTGCGCCTGTGTTCTAAAAAGTTTGCAAGTACTCGGTTTGATCCCAACAGCCTGCACTCTGGGCCCCTGAGCAAGACCCTCAACCCCTGATTGCTCCCCAGGCGCCGCACAGTGGCAGCCCACTGCTCCCCAAGCGGATGAGTTAGTATGCAGAAGCGACTTTCTCCATTGTGAGATCAATAAAGTTCAACTATTATTATTAAATTTAAGAATACAATTAAAATAACAGGAATGACAATTTGGTGGCTAAATAAACAATCCTAAGTTTTAACAAATTTAACAAACTAAAATAAAATTAGGATTTGCAACATGTCACAATTTGCTTTCTAGTTTGAAAAATCTCTGTGTCCCTCCGATAAATAGGAAGGCAGTTACAGCCACGGACCAGAATGACTGAAGGATGCTCTCCACACAGTTTTTGGAGATCAAACAAACTCATATCTGCTGACCTTAGGGGTCTTGAAGTAGAATTGCTGAAAAACACGAAATACAAATACTTTGATCTAAGACAATAAGAACATCTTGAAAATAATCCTGAAAGAAACAGGAAGCCAATCGTCAGACTTTGAGATAAGAGTAATGTGAGCTTTCCATCTGGTCCTCATCAAAAGACAGTCAGCTTATTTTCTATTCATTTATTTTTTTGTGTAACTGTTTATATCTTAGGGCTTATCAAGGTATTAAGGCTCACTTCGGTTAAGTTTTTAATAAACGTTTTGAAAAATCTAACTGTTTGTCTGCCTTGAATACTGGATCCTTCTGTTCTGAGCTTGACACCGATTATTAATCAATGAATCGAAAAAATAATATACAGATTAATAGATTTGCAAAATAATCATTAGTTGCAGCCCTAGAGTCTACTTCTGGATTCAAAACCTAGTTTCCACACGGCAACAGAGCTAACAATGCACCTTCGACAGCCCAATATGAAGATTTTTTTATCGTAAATCAAAAGCTGGTGAAGATTCTCAGTCATCCAGGTCATTCAACAATAAAGAAAATCCCTCGGACTTTGTTTCCAAGTTTGAAGACATTTCACTTTCCATCCAGGAAGCTTTTTCAATTAAAAATGTCAGGAATAGTGTTGAGTTCAAGGTTTTAAACAGTTTTATACAGTAGCCATAATGGTGAGAAGTTAAAACGCAAAAGAAAATCGCCATCACAGATGTTGCTGGGAGGATTTTCTCCAAACACCAAATCCCAGTACATTTCGAACCTAACAAGACCCTTAGACAGAGCCTAGTGCATCCTAAGGACAAAACCCCCAGACCAAATATGAGAGGTGTGTGCAGTGAGGAACGCTCTGATCTTTATATTGGAGAAACCAAATAACTCACTCCGTAAAACTTTAAAAACAATCAACAGGACTTGGCTTCCAAGGTTTGAAGACGTTTCGCTTCCCCTCCTGAGAAAGCTTCCTGGATGGGAAGCGAAACGTCTTTAAACCTTGGAAACCAAGTCCAGTGGATTGTTTTTAAACTGTTACGGAATGACTATGACCTGGATGACAGAGAATCTTCATTGGCACAAATAACTCACCTTTTGGACAAAGGACATTCTTTTGAGGACCAGAATGTTCACATTTTGGATAAAGAAAATAGGTGGTTTGAGAGGGGGATAAAGGAAGCCATATGTTAAGAAAGAAAAACCAAGATTAAATAGAGTGGGTGGACTCAGGTTCCAGCTTTCAAAAATCTACAATACAGTAATTGAGTTGATCCCTTCCGGCTATCATCTCAGCCCCAGCCCCTGTACAGGAGAGTGGAGGACCTTGTCCAGCCAGGCCAACAATCCCATTTAACAACGACCTTTCATACACTTAGATGGGTATGGGGTATTGCAGTCTAACAAAGAAGTCAAATGACAATTCCAAAGGGGTGGACCCCTTCATCTGTTACAATTTGCATGTTTTCAAAACAAAAACAAGGCTTTGTTGGGCTGCTGTATAAAACCTTGAACTCAACGCTATTCCTGACATTTTTAATTGAAAACGCTTCCTGGATGGGAAGCAAAACGTCTTCAAACTTGGAAACAAAGTCAAGTGGATTGTTTTTAATTTTCTTTTTCTGGAATAAATGGAAAGCCAACAGTTAAAATCTGTACCCACCAGACTGTTTATGTGCAACGCACATCACACAGAAAACACTAAGCGTTTGTGGAGAGGTGAAGTATTGTGGAAAAACCCAGAGTAAAGATTTATCTGTTCAATAACACCCTGTGGATCCACAAATTAACCGAGAGATCATGAGATGAGATCAATATCCTCCTTTTAGGTCATATATTTCCATGTCTCATATGATCACGCTATAAATGTTAATCAAAATCCAGACTCTTCACTAGTGTCAACTCTTTCAATATATTTAGTTTTTTCAAAAACATTCAATATTTCTCATTTACACATTAATATTGGGGAATAGAGATTCCACCCTTTTGGGAATTTTTGTGTTTTAAAAATGATTTACTGTAGAATCTGAAGAGCAAACACAAGTAGAATGTAGAATATTATCAATCAATTACATCAACATTTGAAATATTCAAATGTAATTTAATTATGAAAAATAGAATCTTGGGTGAATAAAAAATTGCTAAATTTATCAACATTTTATTAAAACAATTGTCACTAAAAAAATATCTGTACAAAATACTAAAATGGATCCATAACAAAAAATAAAACGCCTCTGAGTATTTGGGACGGTAGAAAGCTTGTTTACTAGATGTGGTCAGGAGTCTAAATGCTGCATGGCTTGAAGGCAAGATATTGATGATTTGTCCACACTAGTAATTAGGGCGCTACAGTAAATAATAGTGGAGATATACAAACACATGTATATAACAAGGGAATACCTCTATGGTAGTTTTGAAATCTTAAAAGATAAGCAGGAATGAGTAACAGATTTAAAAGAAGCTTTGCTCATAGTCATTGTGGTATTAAAACTAGAATAATGCTGAATGGCCATTACCTAATCAAACAAATTGTTTGTTGAGAACGTTAAACAAACAATGTGTTGGTTGATAACATTAACCAACACATTGTTTGATATCAGACAATGATTTAATAATTCACGTTCATAGAGTGATCTTAAATATAACAACAGACCCACAACTGAACCCTGTGGAATGCCACACAGTGTACAGAGGTGAATTGCTCAGTTTTGTCTATCTATACCTAATTACCACTACACACAAAACAACAGTTAAAGAAAAATATAACAGCTGACGAAAAAAGGCAAAAATTGTCATATTCTTGCCTGTCAGCTAACCAACTTTACAACAGAACTCAACTTCGAAGTGTTTCCCAGAGCAACAGCACACAACACAGAATCTCTGTTTAGAAGGTAAATGGGGGTAAATTTCATAATGTGTCACTGAAGCTTATGCCAGCATGTCAGTTTCATCGAGTCAATTAAAGCCCAAGCCCTCTGGGTGTATGATTCATACAGTTAAGTCTGAAGTGTCAAAGTGACATCAGTAAAAACACCTTGCAGTTTGTCACTTTTTAAATATATCAGCCTAAAAATTTACCTTGCCACAGACGTTTCCTTTTTCTTTGTCATACTAATTAAAGTGAGCAGCACTCAGCAAACACCTTCTCTGACTCTTGTGCAACTGTTGGAGAGGGCAATTAAAGTTTGGGGTGAGAATGACTAAAATACAGACGCCTCTGGTGCAAGGTAGATAATCAAGCTTCTACCAAACCAAAGGAAAAAAAAACCTGAAAGGTCATCACACAGTAATTAAGGGCATGTCTTTTTTCTTATTCTAACACCCCTAAATTTACCTAGCACCTGATCTGACATAAGTGCCTCACATGATGACATACAAATGACTTGTATAGATTAGCACCGACAGCATACGTCAATCAAGTAATCAATGTCCTCTCAAAATTACTGTAGGAAGGAGGGAGTGGGAAATAAAATTATTCCTCTCAAAGAAAAGCATTAAAAGTAAAAGCACATCTAAAGATTAACTTTCTAATTGTAACACTTCAGCCTTTATTACTTGCAGTGGCCACACACACACACACAGGCCACCTAATCAGGTAAATGTCCAAGTGGTCGTAAAGGGTACAAAGCCAAGTTATTCAACATTCTTTAAATCTATATGCTAATAAATGATCTGATTGAGTTGTCTCTGTTAAGTGCCTCTAGATAACGTGAGATGAATTGGTACTATAAAAATATACTGAATAACTTGAATCAAACTGGACAGAATTATCACACTGATTATATACAAAGTTTTTTTGTACCCTGCTGAGCCAATTTCTGTTCATTTAGTTTTTTTTTCACTTTGATTTTGCTCATTTTTGTAAAATAAATAAAGTCCTTCCTATACATTTAACTAACTGAGGTACGACAATGGTAATGTTAGATACTGGGGTAAACAAGGAGGTACTGTAGCCCACTAAAGCCGGGCATACACTGTGCGATATTTTCAATCGTTACACGCAACTACAGCTCAAACTGTACCACAGGGTTTAAAAGTTCACAGCTTACAATGTATGTTCTCTCACTGTGCGGCCCGACGCTCTGATGCGATCTACCTGCTCACACGGTAAGTCTAAAAACAACATCGGACTCAGGTCCGCAGTGAGATGGCGCGACTCGGTAGCCTCAAGAGACCATCCTGATCTCGCAAGCTTTCAAGATTTCACTCGCTAATCAGTCTGGAGACTCTCCTTTGAAGAAAATTGGGGGCCCTTCACCAAATAAACATCAAATCAGCGTTGGCTTTGAGGCGGGTTTAGGTGTGACGCAACGAGACAGTCTAAAGAACATGGCGTTAGTGTGGCTATCGAGCAAGTTTTATCGGAATTACAGAGTATTTCTTCACTGAAAGAAGAGCAAAACACTGCTCTAGAGGCTTTTCTCAGTGGAAAAGATGTTGTTGCTCCTCCTCTCCTGACTGGTTTCGGCAAGAGTAGCCTGGCTGTTAGTATGTCATATGCTTCGTTAATCTGATTGGTTTATTTGGCCCTTCTATCACCAACATAGGCCAATCAGCTAACCAGTATTTTCGCCCCTTCCCAAAATTACTTCAACCGAAGGTTTCCAGATGGATATGTGGAGCAAATCCATCTGGTGGAGTCAGATTAGCGACTCGGACTCGTCTATCCGAAAGCCAAATGAGTAAAAGGAATATGAAGCTCACTAGAGTGAAATGTACTGCCTTGGCTATTTGTGCAATTTTATGCTCTAAAGCCCTAAAAAGAAGAAAAGGCGATGACGTATTTGGACGAAGAAATAGCTGAGCAAACGTGGCTACTACGGTCTGTCAATTTTACAGAAATAACTCAATTTCACTCGCACTCCCGTCATGCTTCTGTGTTTTCATCTGAGATGAAGAAGAAGAAGAAGAATCCTTGTTTGCCCACTGAGTGATTTGCCCATAATGGCCGACTGAATTTCAAACATGTTTGATTTTCTCCGGACCTCACAATTCCTGATCGGGAGGTGGTCATGCGAGGCTGATCGCCCCTCGTTTCCCCCTGTACACTACATGACACACGATCTGGCTGAAAGTCTGACCGATCAAAAAATGATCGTACGACTGGAAAATCGTCCCGAAAAGGGCAACAAATAAGCTCAGCTTAAGCCAGTTAGCACCTCAACCGCAAGTGTAACAAATATTGAAGAAAAGTTCAAGATCCATTATGAAAAAAAAACCAAAAAAATGTTGTTTACAAACAGGATTAGACTGGTACAGCTTTATGGAATATAGTATGAGCGAATGTGTTTCCTGAAACTACTAAAGCTACCAAAGCCTTTAAATATGGATGCTACGTTGATAGATACAGTAACGCCTTTGTTAATATTGATACTATCGATAAAAATCCCACTCTTAGTCTCTATGGTCTAAACAGTAGACTGATGAATTTATTTTATCTTACTTCCATGCTTTCTCTCTGTTTGAATTTGGTAGGATGCTGAATTTTTGTTTTCCTTTAAGTTTTGATAGGAGGCTATAGGGAGGATTCTCTAGAACTTTGTTAATATAGGTCAGTTCATCTAATCTTTGCTCAAATAATATAAAAAAGTGAGAGCTTACTTTGGTCTTTGACTCGCTTTACCATGACACATTGCAGGATGGATACTTGATGTATATAACCTTATTTTATAACAATCAAACAGTTTTCTGTCTTTTTCTGTATAGAAATATTTATACACCTTTAAACCAATCATATAGCAGCAATTTAACATTTTTAGCTATATGAAAGGGATGCAGATGACTTCCTAAAATTTGAAGGCATCAGAAAAGGGAACAAAGCAAATCATGCACTAACACCTCTGGGATTAACAGAGAATATTTCTATAACCGAGAGAAAAAATCTAGTGATCAAATGTTGTGGGAAGGAAAATTAGTTCAAGGACAGTGGAGAACAGAAGGACAGGTTGCAATGGACAATGTCTCGAATAATCTTTATCTGCTAAACATAAAGCTTCAATAAGCTGCCAATTGATGGCTGTCTAGTAAATATAAAAGCACAAAGAGCACAGAATTTCCTTCAGTTCAGTAAGGACAAGGCTAAAGGCTAAATTGGCATTAATCATCACACCAAACGCAGACATCACCGCTGCAGAGGACTGACAGAAAAATCCTCAGCAGGGTTCTTATTATATATCATATTTCTTCCTCAGATAGCAGACAGCTATTTTGCCCAAAAAAAATCGTTATTCTTTTGTTGAGGTAAACACAGCTAAGATTAGCTATATAAATCTGAACATTTCTTTTTGAAAAAACAAATATTTCTTTTTTATATAACTGTATAATTTAAACACACAAGCTCTCTCTGTTTTGTGTACTAGCAACTAGGTAGTGCTACAAAGAACACATCTTTGTTTATCCAATTAGCTCACCAAATTATCTGCATGTGGAAGCTGACCTTTTTCTTGTAATTGTTTTTTTATGAATGTGCAATAAAAAAAAAGCAAAACTTGACCACTGCAATGATTACCTGCATCCCCATAAAGAAAAGGCCTAGATTAATTATCCATCTCTGTCCTAACTATTAAACCATTAATATAAAACTCCCTTTAAGTTTTAAAGGTGATGTTCAATTAAGGACATTCATTTAAACTCATGGAAAGGTGACAACAGTTGTCAACATAGAGCGCCTTTCCTCGGTGGAATCAATTAGGCTGCTCTGGAGGTGATGTCTCCGTCAGTATGATTTAATGCCAGTCGACACACGTGGGCTTGAAACGAGGGCTCTTAAGCGTCTTCTCTGATGCTTAACAGCTCGCGGCAGCACGCGGCACTGCTCACAGCCCCCAATCAAACATCTAGAAGACCAATTCCTGTTTTCAAATTGATATGACGTTAAAATTGTAACCCCAGTCACTTTGAGATAAATATTTAATGCAAAATAAACCCGAAGGGGATCCCAGACTCCGTCTTTATTGGTTTGATAATTGAGACTTACAGAGGCAAAGACAGAGAGGTCGTTACGCCACAGCTGGAAACCCTTACACAACTCAAAGAGCTGAGATAACAGAGGAGGAGATCCCGGCAGGCTGCAGTGGAAGGGAGTTATCAAATAAATCATTTTTATCTGCAGGTTTTTATCAAAACTGTCGCTCTCTTTCAGCATCATCTGACAATAAATTTAGGCCTAAACTATTATTTCCAGGGGAGATTTTCTTCCTCCAAAACAAGACTCATATAACCTAAATGAAATGGACTCTACTAAAAAATAAATAAATAAATGTAATTCAGTAAATATAAAACCATTATATTCAAAGCACAGATAGAAAAACCACAGTCTGTCGGGAAATTCTCACTGCTGTTCATAGTGGCTGAAAGGGAATATACAATTTTTTTTAATACAAACCTTTTTTCAAAGGTTTGTGGGTAAAAAAAAACTGAGAGTACCAGAATATAAAATTGAATATTTTAAATTATATATATTTTATATATATTTTCCCAAGCAGGTTTTTGACATTTCTAGTCAATGTAGGAATTCTTAAGTGTTTTGCCAAAGCTCATTAAGAGAATATTTGAGTGTACTTTAAATGATCGCAGCTGTCACTTTTCTTTGTACATAAAAGCATCAATCCTCCTGTTTTTTGAGGTAGGCCATTAATATAGGATACATTTTTTTTGAGGTTTTTACGGCACTAATGGCAATTTTTTTGGACAGTAGGCTGACAGTAAAGGGGAATGAGAGAGGGGGAGAGACATGTTGCAAAAGACCACAGGTCAGATTCGAACACGGGTCGGTTGAGGATTTCTCCTGATGCTGGAAACGCTGCAGGACTCAATAATAGTAAAGTTCAAATCATTCCTCTGGACGATCCACTATTCTGTCTCCCATAGACTTTCCAAGTTTTGTGTGAACTCAACAAAACTCTGCCTTAATTGACTAATAACTAAAATAAATGGCATGGATAACATCCATTCCATCCATTTTCTGTCACGTTTTATCCCAGCTGTGGTCAGGAAGGGTGCTGGTACCTACCTCCAGCTGTCTACGGGTGAGAGGTGGGGTACACCCTGGACAGGCCGCCAGTCCATCGCAGGCATGGATAACATACTAAGACTAATAATTGGCATTTTATATTATTTAAGCAAGTCTGTATAATAAATGATTTGGGTTTACTCTATCTTTCTTCCATGTCAAAGTGTTGTTTGAGGCAATTGGAAACAGTTAAGTCTTCGAATGAACCCCTTTGGAATTTCTATATGAAAATATGTTGACATATTCAGACTCTCTGAAGGCCTTTAATGCATACTGTATGAAGAGCTTAGACTTTCAACATTCATATTGCACACAGGAAATCATTCTCAGCAGGGAAGGGACAGGATTGGGTTAGACCCATGTCTTGGTTCACACCACAGGTGGTGGCTACATGTATCCAGCAGGAATATCTTTCTATTTCTAATTCTAACACAATATACTCCTGTACATCCAGCTTCAAAAAACACTACTAAATCCCACCACCACCACCAACCCCTTACACAAAAGGAAAATAATCAATTTCCATTCATATTATATCATAGCTTTTATTCCAGATACACTGGTTGTTGTATCATTCCGATAAAATAAACAATATAAAACGTCCAATCAGATGTTGATTTTTTCAGAAAAGGCAACTATTTTTAAACCAGTCAAAGCCCTAAGAACATTTCCTAATAACCGCTACAATGCAATAACTGTCAATACACTGACTGTTTAAAAATGAAAGCTGTGTTTATCCTTGCATCCTCCAAAAATATAAGAATGTTCCTTGCACACGTTAAGGCTTAGAGAGGAAGCTCACTACCTTAGTATGCATAAGGGCTAAACACCTTGTTGACAGCTGGCATTTATGAAATCACTGCAGTACTTTTCCATTGGGACACTCTTACCTATCTGCTTACCTAATCCCAGTTGATGATTATTTTGGCCATGCAGTCTTGCTCCCGATTACAAAGAAGCACATACTGCAGGTTGTGTTTATTAGATGGACTAAACATCTGATCTGCATATACAATCAAATTTATTGTTCAGTGCTTACATAGACTTCTAAAGCACATAATCATAAAAAAATGCCATATAAAAACAAAATACTTCAATTTCAAGTGTTTTTAAAAGCTTAATTACTTTTGATTCCAGCTGAAGAACTAAGCCTCAATCAGGAACACCTCTCAGGTTAATACATAGCTGTCACAGGATGTATCACTACATCTAGGAAGGTTCACTTTGTTCTGTATTACCTCCATTTTTCTACCACTATCAGTAAAACTCTATGGAGTGAAATTTAATTGCATTATTGATGCAAGCATCTTATGATGGAGTATTAGGGCCAGATAAGAGATTATTATTATTTTTAAATAAAGTCGTAACATTAAAAGAATAAAGTTTTTACATTACGAGAATAAAGTTGCAATTTATGAAAATTAAGTCTTCATACAACAACCTGGCCCAGAAAGAAAGCTTTGAGCTCCGACCAACAGATGACGGCCGACCAGCTCCACCAAACAGCAACCTGTGTCCACTTTGACATCCTTCCCCCAATTTGATGCTGGTGTGCTTAAAGATTTCATTATTTATGAAACCAGAGGCAAAGTATAACTTTACATGATGCTCAACATTCCTCATTTTAGGAAAGACAGTGCTTCTTGTAAGAGTAAAATACAACTTGTTTCTCGCAATTTTAGGACTTTATTCCCGTAGATCACGACTTTATTCTCATAATTTTTTTTATTATATATATATATTTTTTTTATCTTTACACAGATTTTACATTTTTCATTAATTTACTTTTTTCAAATTGCTTTTACAGATCACATTCTCTTCACTTCAAGCCCCATACAATCATGTGCTCTCTGGACGCGCCCACTAAACAATGAAAATGTTGCTGTCGTTCTTGCAGACCAATAGGAATGTAACTCGTTACTGCAGATGAAAGCCAGCCCCAGGGGAGAGAATGTGATCTGTAGTACCCATTTTTATAAGAATGCAATTTGTAAAGCACAATTTGAAAACAGAAATATGAAAAATAGAAACTATGAAATCTGTAAAAAGACCAATTGAAAAAGTAAAATTTGAAAATATATAATCCACTAAAATTAATAGAAACTAATTTTGAAAATATAAAATTTGGAAAAAATGCAATTTGTAGAACTAAAATTGAAATTGGAAAAACAGAATCTGAAAAAAACAGCAAAGCTCTCTTAAATCTTTTTAATTAAAACCTTTTTCGAGGTTTCATTTCTGTATTGCACTTGTTTTTTTTTTCAAATTTCTATTTGAAAATATTTTCTTTCCTTGAAATGAAATAAGGAAATGGAATTCACTCCCTAAATCTCCATAGCACCGTACGGAGAAACAACTTAAAAACACGGTGCTTCAACTGAAGGTATCACCTATCAGCCTGACCCTAAATCATTCCGGTGGATTCAAACACTTCAATGTGATCAGTAATATCTAGAAGTTTTAAAGGGTTATCTCATCATATGGATCTCATGTGAAAGGTTTAGGCAACAGACTCCATTCTTCTAAATACTCTTTTTTTGAAAGGAGCCTCTGTTAGCTCTTAGAGCCCCTTTACAGCGTTGATAATGCATTTTCTGCTCTTCTCAAAGGTTCTCTGTTACAGGACCTTTGTGGAGTTCTGTAACGCTCCTGCTTATAAAAAACATCTGATATGTACAAGCTGACCCTCAACATTTATTTTCACCTACTATCACCTGCTGTTGGCAGCATTAACGTATATCTGGAGTGTTATTAGTTGGGCTTCCAGCTCGAGTTGCTATTCTGCAGTCCAGATACACTGATCAGATTTCAACATCTGCATATGTCCGGATATTGGAGAAAATTCCAGAATGATATCGGGCAAACTGGCAAAAACTTTCCTGTTTGATAAAGCTTATAGTTAGAGTGGCTCAGGTTATCCTGAGCTATCTCTATAGTTATACTGCTATAGGCTTAGTCTGCTGGAGGACATAGGGACCCCTATTTCATCATTCTGCTTCATTCTATCTCTATTCTCCCACTCTGCAGAATCTGTTAGTTCAATCTCTAACGTTCTGCTCTCTCTGCTTTTTCTCATAGTAGCTTCATCTGGTCTGTTCCTGTTTGGCTGTGACTCCATCCTGGAGAGAAATATCAGCTGTTCTGCTGCCATCAACACCTTTGTTTATAGATGTTGGTAATTTGTCTGTTTTTCAGTGTAGTCCTGTTTCTCTGACTGTGACTGTTCTCTCTTCATCCTCTGACATGAGAGCTCATCTGCCTGGCTGTGTGTTTCCTGGATGGGAGATTTTCCTCTCCACTGTTGCTACAAGCATCGCTTAGTGTGAGGGATTGCTGAAGAGTCAATGAGTCGATCCAATCAACTGGTTTTCCTTACTATAGATATAAAACTTTGAAACAATTTCACTGTATGATCTGGTGAACTGTAAACTGCCTTAAGATGACGTGTGTTGTGAATTTGCACTATAAAAATAAATGAATTGAATTGGCATAATAAATAATGAATTCAAGTTAGGTTAAAAGTTTTGTGAACAGGAAAGATTTTCCCTTTATGACATCTTTGACTTTTAAAATCCAGTCAGTTTAATACAGTTGATATTTGTTTTCAGGATGGAATTTGTCTGATTAAAACTATTTACTGTTTTTCTGAATTTCTTTTCTGACTTTATACTAATCTCAGTTTTTTTTTTTTTTTTTTTTGTAATATAGCTAGATATGTACATTCCTCAAACCTATTTGTATGATTAGGTATCAATTAGGGCTGAACAAAATGTATTGGATTAATTGTGACTAATCGATTGAAATAATTGTCAACTAATTTAGGAATCGAGTAATCGTTAACTGGAGTATAGAAACTCTAAAACATGCCTTTAGCTGAGACCCACTTAGAATAGTAATTATATAAAAATTGTAAATAAAATATAATTTTGCATTTAAGATAAAAAAAAAAAAAAATGTTTTCCTCTATCAATATGCTCTATCCAAAACTCCTCATGTGCAAAAGTTTTAGTTTCACCTGGTTTATTTAAATTTTCTTTAAGGAACCTCTGGCTATCTGATTATTAATTGATTAATCGAAAAAATAATCGACAGATTAATCTATTTGCAAAACAATTGTTAGTTCCCTAGTATCAATTAAAATGTCAAACATCAATTAGAATCCCATCCCCATGATTAAGAATCAATGTTTTTCGAACCGAGGTCGATCGAGCCTCATTCAGTTCGATCTCAAATTTGGATTGCTGATATTAAAAAAACATTTATTTAGTTATTCACCGAATTACATGACTGTGTGGTTATGCAACCCGCTGTAATAGTGATTGTATAATATCGACATTGAACAAAAAAAATCAATAAAGTTCTGGATGTTAACGGCTGTTGTAAAGACAGTTGAAATTCAGTTAAATTCAAAAATATTTTATTAATCCCAAAGGGGAATTTATTGCTGCAGTAATTCTCTTTTCAGAGAGTTTTTACAGTTGTTGATAGCTGTAAGCAGGAAGAATCTTCTGTATCGGTCTGTCTTTCACTGCATCCAGAGAAGCATCTTACTTGAGACACTTTCTTGTTGTTTAAAAAATCTTCTGAAGAGGACGCTCACTGTTGTCCACAATATTCATCATTTTATGAAGAAATCTTCTTTGTGAAATAATCTCCAGAGGTTGCAAATAAAAAAGCAAGTCCATCAGATGTGTCACTTGTAACTGGTCGACTTTAGCTTTATATCTTACAGTAAGCTATTATTTTAAGTAGCCTAGTTTTTTCCTGCCAGGCAGATGCAAATTAAGTAGTGCACACGACTGACATGCATTAAAGCATTCATCACGCAAATTAGCTAAATTAGGACATAACTCCCACATGCCTGTAATATGACCTTTTTCATGAGTGGAATAAGGATTTGGCATTATGATGAATTGAGACAGGAGACAGTTTAAGTTAAATACACAACAACCCACCATCTGCCATCTTTACTTTAATGTATTTATATTTCCAAACAACTAAATCTTTCAAACATGAATCCGAAACATGCAGATCCCTTCTTTCAGCCATCTGACCAGCAGTGCATAATGACAGGGTGTGTGAACAGGAACACTGCTTGACTTTATCCTCTGGTGCACCATAGCCGTCACACAGCTGAAGGAAATTCCCCTGAGTCTGGCACTTTTTCCGTAAGAATCATTAGCGATGGAACATGGAATCATTTTTGAAGCCAAATATTATTAAATCTTTAATAAACCTTAAAAACAGCAACCAAACTGACAAAACTGTGACTAATCATCTTTTAAGGTATTACAGCCAGCTGCGCAGCAAAACATTAAACATGGAGACAGATGGCATAAAGCCAACCTGTTAGTAAATATTCTGTTGATACAGAGAATCTCCATATGAAGACAAAAAGGTATAGCACTTTTTGTCCTTTACAGCTGCATTACAAAATGTATTTCTTCTTAGTCTTTACAAATAACAAAAAAATATATAATAATTAATCAGCTTAAAGTACAGAGACTCTTAACCTTATTTAATCGTTGAGAGTTTCTTTTTAAAAATAAAACAACTACATGTTTGGTCTATTATGTGATCTGATGTTTCTGTTTTATACAGTACAAACTATCTGCCAAAACAAATATAATATATTCTTTATCTTTTCTCTCAATTAGTAAAAAAACATAAACTGAATAAAAGAAAGCATGATTTAAAGCAAAGAGTAAAACTGTCCAAAAGTGAAGGTTTGGCTTTATAACTTACCCTCTGTTCATCGCTCAGCTGTCATTCCGCGGTAACTTTAGTGTCCTCCCTTTGGCTGCCTGTTTTCTCTGTTAAACTGAAATGAAAAGTGCGTGGATGACGTGATAGGATCTCCGTGGAACTCTTCCTGAGCACAAAACGCGCCGTGGCAGTTCACCGATGAGCGGCAGCGGACCGTGAGCTTTGCGCGCCGCGCCAGGCGGTTTTATCCCCGGCAGGGTTTGATTCCCCTCTGCGTCGGGAGCGCGCACTGGGCAGGACGAGCGGATCTCTTTGAGTGCGCCTCAAATCCAAACAACTAGACGATAAAGTAGAAATCTTCTTTCCTTTTGACAAAAGGGAAAAGATCATCATTGCTGCTACTTCGTCACGTAGGAGGGTTAAAACAGAAAATTACATTTATAGCTCTCACGTGGTAACGCGCGCGTGATTATCTAACCAAACAGAGCAGGTTTGCCTATAAGAGAATAACCACGTCTGTTTAAACGCCAATTATATAAATAATAACGCCTTTTGAAGAAATACATGATCTGCTTTCCATTTCCAGATGTTCTGCAGAAATATTTGTTTAAAACAAAAATGGAACACTGTTTACTTTAGGCTAGATAACCCACTTAAATGGATTACATGAGACAGATCCCAAATGCAATAAGATAAACACTAAGTATCACATGATTATTCTTCAGATATGTTGTTTTTTACAATCATTGAATCATGAAGCAAGAAAAGAGTCAGGAATCTATTAAAATATTAATAATAATCAAAGTTTTTATTGATTTTTCATATTCAAACAACAGACATCCCATCCAAAACATACAGAACAAAATAGTAGGTTCAAAATTTGCATCACAAAAACAAGTCAAAAACAGACAAACTAGCAACAAAACAGATTCTACCACTGTTCCAGACTCTCTTAGGTTGAAACCAAATACATATATTTCAATGACAATAATGAACACCCTGATAATAATTATGGAAAAGAGAAAATGGAAATTCACATTCAAAATAGGAAAGAAAAGGCTGACTGACCTTGAAATATCTCTTAGTATTGCCCTGTAAAGTAAATCTAAGATGTTCCAATTTAAGATGTGCCATCACCTCCTCTAGCTATCGTTTGTGAGTTGACGGCGCTGCCTTTATCCAATTAAATAAGATCAGTCTCCTGGCCAACAATGAAGAAAATACCAATGCTTTCCTTTGAGCAGTCGTTAATTGTGTTTCTTCTGGTGGCTATCAGAGGGACAGATTCAATGTTTTTCTTATAAAGTTTTAAGACTTTGACACAATTGCTTGAGTCTGGGGCAAGACTGGAATATATGAGATGTGTTGGCTGGCACTTGTTTACGGTACATCTAGGGCAATTCTGTTCATCTCCCTGATAGACTTTTGCCATTTTGTACCTTGTAAAATGGAATCTGTCTATTAGAATTGTAATGGTTTTAGTAAGCTGTCTGATCCACATGCATGAACATCTAACAGGAGACTCAGAAAGGGTTTAAGAATTTTATTACAATTGTGAAAAGATGATTTTGGGATCTGCTACAAAATGGTTCAGAAACTTGATAATCACAAGAGCTCTAAAAGAATAAAGGGTTAGTATGCAGTTGGGGGGTAGGTTACTGGAATAATGCTTCCAGATAGGCTGAACCTGGAATAAAATCCAAGAGCTCATCTGTTTCCTTGGGAGCAAAGCACACAAATGAGTTCCTTCACAGAGAGAAGTATAAGAAGCAGGTCCAAACTTAGATGACTTTTATTTTTTAAAGGAAAAGTCCGGTCATCAAGGAATAAGCAATGGCTCATTATCCATTTCCAAAACTTCTACTTCGTAGTGATTTAATAAATTTAGTGTAAATCATTGAAAAAAATAAAAACAATAATTTTCATCACAAGCACTGAGTCCGGGCATTTTTGACAATCAACAACATTTATTGAAGATTCCCAGAGGACTTCACCATTGAAATTCACCAGAGCTATAGTTAAACTGACAATGCCCACGTGCATGGCAGCTGGATATTGGAATACATCGGGTAAATTTGAAAAAACTGAGTTATTTCTCCTTTCTGATTCCTGATCCTCCACGGACGGGTTCATCGTTGGATTGCCAACTTGAAGAGGGAGATTTGCCATCGAACTTCTGGCCAGAGAAAAAACCCGTAATATGTAGCCAACATTTGGAAGAAGAATGTTTTCAAGATGACTTGGATAATAGCGCGTTGTGACAAACACCAGATACAGCACTGGGACTTGATCAACAGCCAATACCGCACCGTGACGTCACAAACCAGTAGGTGGCAGTAGTGTTCTTTGACAAACATGGATGCCTCCAGTAAAGCACATTTAATTGAAAATTACTCTGAATTAAAATACTTATAATCAGGGGCGTTGCTAGGCACAAAGCTTTACTGGGGCACTGGCCCCCATACCACATATGCCCCTCCTTCCATACACAAATACAGACAAGCACACTGCCCCACCCTGATAAATTCCTACCAAAATTACCAGTTGAGATATTAATGAGTGTAAGAGCATATTTGTTTTTACAAACATGAACGTTTTCAACATTGCAGCTATAAAAAATAAGACATTACCAACTTTAAAAATAAAAAGTTTCCTTATACACATTCTGAAGTAATCATTAATTCCTAGAGTTTTAGTTCAGGGGAAAGTTTAACTCAACCTGAACTAAGTTTTTCTTTTATTTTTTGAGCATTAAAGTGTACCTCCTATTTTTCATTTTTGCAAAGCGGTCAATCACTAGACTGTGACTCAGCTTAGAAAGTTCTTCCTTTTCAACTGATAAAATAGCAAGATGATGGAGCCTGTCTTGTCCCATTGTGCACCTCAGCCAAGTGTGGATCCTTCTCAGCACACTGAATGACCTTTCACAACTACAGCTGTAGTCTGGGATTGTGAGGGAGATCTGGATGACCTGTGTTAGTCTTGGGAACATGATGTTATCAAGCAAGTTGAAAACACACTGCATATCCTTGATGACAAGGCTTATAAAAATGATAAAAAGCTTTCAAACCATTTTGAATTAAATGAACGTTTTTTTTACTCCAAATTTGTCCTGAGGATGGTGGGACAACTTCACTTGTCTAGGACCATCATGCTTTCCCCCTAAGTCACTAATGTCCCCTTCTTGTTTGTGGAAGCTGGTTGTTGCTCCCTCATCACCTTCATGGTCCTGTCTCTCTCCTGTCTCTCTTGTCCTTCACCTGTCTCTTGCCCGTCAGTCTCGCCTCCTCCTCCCTTTCCTACTCCAGCACCTTCATTCTCATTCTCTACAGCGAACATTAAAAAACGTAAATTTATAATTATGTAAATATCTATCATATTGCTTATAACGTTCCTAATGTAACTGGTTAGCTTAAATCACTAATTCATCACGGGACCTTACCTCCCTCTCTCTCATCTTGTTTTACTGCTTCCCTGTCTCTGCTTCGTGTGAGGAATTTCCTGATATCCATCTACAAACCAATGCAGTCATTTTCAGTTAGTAGCCTATAAATCATGTGGTTTCACTGGGAAAATAATAAAATTGACAGGTAAGAAACGTTACCAGAACTAAAAATGCGTCGCGGCCGCACAGTGTCCCATCAACTCAGCTGAGAGCAGCGCGTTAATTTACCTGCAGTTCATGCAGTGACATGCGCTGACGTGGGGGCGCTAATACATCCTCAATTTGGATGTACGCATTTGAGTAGAAATATACGTCTCCTCCCATTATCTAAATTGATGCATTAAAAAAATGTATCACTGTTGCAAATATTCATGAGATTTATACTGGGGCACAGCTCATTTATACTGGGGCACGTGCCCCAGTAAATGGGGTCTGGTGACGCCGATGCTTATAATTTATTGAACAGTCATAATTTCATATTTAAAGTACTTTCAGGAGTTTGGATTCTGAATATGACCGGACTCCTCCTTTAACAAGCATGTCATTTTACTTCACGTCAGTGATTCAATGTGTGGAGAGTACCTAATTATTGGTAGAGCGAATTTTTTATTGAGTTTTGTAGAAGTTTTAGATTGTGTTTATTTATTATAGACTTTGTCATTTATTGAGTTTGTGGTGGTTGTACAAACTCCAGCCAGTCAGGACATCAAATTCACAGCTTTCCAAACAGGAAAAAAAAGAGGACGCTGGCTTAGTGTCTGGGTGCATTTCGTGCAGTGCAAAAAGCTGGACTTCACTTCTGCTTCAGCTAAGTGTGGCATGTCTTGTGTGGTGGTTATGTCAGTCCGGAAGATTATAATGCCAAAGATGTGATGCAGTGTAACATGGCAATATAAAAGAAAGGATCGGGTGTGACTTAAGCCAGGTGCTGTGCCTTCTGTCCATATAACACCTTCCTCATGATCAGCCTCTTGTTCTACAGCTATAGACAGTAGAAGGACAGACTCAACTAGGGTGGCCATTTCTATAGCACCAAAAAGGAGGACATTGTGCGGCATATCAATAAATTACTAAAAGAGGATGCTTGTGTAGCTGAATAGAACAAAATATTAAAGAAATGTAAAAAAGAGCAGCAGCATTTGTATTTATTTAATACATTGTGGTGTTTAAAAAGTGACCATTTTTTAACACGATTAATTTGCGCAGAACTCCTGCAATTGATCATAAAGCAGTTGTTTGGAAAAGAAGCTCGAGAAAGAGCTAGAGAATAGGACGATGCAAACTGCAAAAAGTGGCTGGAAAAGAGGAATTCATGACATGGCTGCAGCCTGTCGAGAGTAAAGATGATTTCACCATGTTCTCTATCTATCCATATCTATACATATATATATATATATATATATATATATATATATATATATATATATATATATATATATATATATATATATATATATATATATATATATATATATATATATATATATAAACTTCAGTCATGGAACTGTGCTTACAGCTCCTTATTTCATGTAAACTAATAACTTGTGTGCATGATACCCGTTGATGGCATTAAAATTATTTCTAATAGCATTGAAAGAGCATTAAATTAGAGCTCCTCATTCCTGTATAAAACCTGTGAACGCTTAATTTAATCTGACATATTAAAAAAATCCCCATCATCATCCAGCAGATGTTCAGTTTCTGCCCAAATATTTTCTTTCTGTTGTTGATTTTTGTAACAGGGATAACTAGGATCATACATAGTTTGTATGAACTCTGTTTATTCTCTGCTTCCAAACTCATCATCTCTTCATCCATTCCTGCAATAAGAATTTTCTTTTAAAGTTGTGAGATTCACTCTAGAATCTCACAACTTCTTCCTGGTCTGATTATTTAATTAATTGCTCTTAGTTTTTGGGAATATATACAAACTATGCTCTAATTTCTAGATACCGATCTGTTTTTACTATAATTTAATTTGACAAACCGGGTCTTCTCTACATTCTTTTTTCTGTTTGGTGCGATTGCAATAGCGGGTCTTGATCTGGACGGACCGGAGGGGAGCAAAAAATAGCTCAGCTCCGTATTTTGACGGTGAAGGAGAAGACGTACGTGGGCGGTGACGAGCGGAGGATGTGGAACAGCTCTCATTGATTTACATGACAGACAAGTACTCCGTACGTGAGCGGGGTGGAGCGATGACGGAGTATATGGAATCTGGGAGTAAAGGAGGACAAATACACGTCCGGCTGGGTGCAGCGCCGGACGCCGGACAGTGCAATGAAAATCCGGACTGTCCGCCCTAAAGCCGGACATCTGGCCACCCTAGACTCAACTCAATGCTGCCGGGATTTGTCCACCGTATGTGTTATTTTGTAACATTTCTTCATAAATAATTTTGTTAAAAAATTCTTTTTCGGAAATCAGAAGCAGTATATTTAGTAGATTTCCCAAGGCTAAGAGTGCAATTAAACTAGCTAATGTTAACCGGAGAAAGCAATGTCTTTGATGAGCATATTTCATGAAAAGGCGCCATGAGCTTAGGCCTATTGGTTTTTTTGTTTTTATTTGGCATTTTTAATGTATTTATATTGGTTATTCATTTGTGTTTCCAAAGATGTAGGAGGCATTAATAGCAATGCAGCTACAGGAGTGTAGCTTCACTAATTACGTTGAAGCTGTCCCAGAACAAGATCATCTGTGCTTCACTGCGGCTCACAGTGTAATTTCAGACCTTTTCGTCGATCAGCATGTACGTATATAGATCTGACAGTATAGTACCGGTATATACACTTCTGTTTATACAACTTTGTCTCGCCGCTGTGCCCCATCCCATCTGCTTTAGCTCTGTAAGCAAGATCAGCTGATCAGTTTTTATGTTCCAGCAATTTCAGTCTTTTTTTGTTTATTTAAGATGGAATACAGGAAATTAGCATTATGTTGCTGCAAAAAAAATAAAATAAAAAACAGCAAACCACCTCATTAGATCACCTGTTCTTGTCATGATCTTGGTGCTGATGTCTGGTCTGATTACTCATTTCGCTCACCTGTCTATCTCTGCCCAGTTCTCATTACTGCTCATCTGATCCACCTGATTCAGTCTCTATTTACCCAGCCTTCAGACCAGTCATCAGTGCCAGATCATTTGAGCCTGTGGTGAAAGTTCTCTAGCGTTCCTGACTGTTTCTGATTATTTGATTTTGACTCGTTGTTTCTCTGGACCTCTGAGCCTGCCTATCCCCATTCTGATCTGTTTGCCTGACCTGTCTTTGGACTCCTGCCGGATTTCTGTTTGTCTGTTAACTAAACCTGGAACTGTTTCCTGACTCCATTCTAGATTTCTCCTCAGTGCCTCTTCCGACCTCTGATCTCCTGGCTCTGACTACCAGAGCACGTCATCGACACCGGCTATGGCTTCGCCCTCTGGATTATCCTGCCTTCCTTCGTCTGTTTTGTTTTGATCTCCTGCCTCTTCCTTCAACCTCCGAGACATTAGTGTGTGGGACTCTCTGGGCAGCACCCGCCATGTCAATCGTTCCAAATAGACATGGTCACTAACCTCGCGGCTCACTGCAGTTTCATTTTTTATAAACGTTTTGAGAAATCTGTCTGTCTGCCCGGAACACTGGGTCCTATTTCTCTGAGCCTGACAGTTCTTTGGGGTTAAAAAAAAAACTTAATGTAAATGGAGGTTTCGAGGACAATGAATGATCATATTTAAAGGAGGTGCATGGAACAGAAAAAATTAGGTACAATTCATTTTAGGTCTAAATTTTGGTAAATAATTAGATGATTATTACAAATGAAGTTTTGATCAGATGGTCATTTTCTAGAAAGAGAAAACATATAATTTTGAATTTTCGATATAGATAACATAAGCATAGAAACAATTAAACAGCCTCTGATGTATTCTGTATACATTTTGTAAAGCGTAAAAGGTAGGTTAGATCATTTTACTTTAGACTTTTTTTTTCTTTTTTTGTAACATACTTTTGGCAGCTCTTCATTGTAACATCAATGACAGCCAACAGGATGCTCGAACCAGTGACACGGGGATGTGCTGTGCAGTTTACTACCCAAGATTTCAAAAAGGTGGCTTGGTGCTGTGTCCTTTCAAGGAAAACCCATCATGTGGGTATCAGTTTCTGTCAGCATCTAATAATAAAGGTCATTGGTGAATCAACAACAGTGGTATTGAGTGTGGTCTAAAATTTATTTTTCTCTACTTCAGGTGACCACAGGCACTGTGGGGATTCAGCATTGGTTTGTTCAGCTCTACTTTCCAGTTCCATTCATAAATATGGAAGAGGCTGTTAGTGTGCACCTTGCACAGAGGTGCAGATTTAAGGGACTTTGATGTGAAATCTGTTTTAGAATATTACTTTCAAAATGCACACACCGTTTTTACTTTTATCCTTGTTAAAATGTATTCACATTGCTGGGGATTGAGGTAGCTCTATTAGAAAGTATGGATTTCAGTGCTTTTTATTTTCAGATGGATCAATGGGTCTTTATTTTTTAGGGTTTTGATTTTGTCACCAACAGGTAATTTGCATATATTGAACAGCGACATTTTCAAAGCTTTAATTAATGAACATAAATATAATATAGGTTTATCAACCTATATCCTACATCAGGGGTGTCAGATTGGTTCCAGAAATGGCTGTGTGGCTGCAGGTTTTACACCCTGTCCTACATGAATCAACCTATTTTTTGATAATCATTTATTTTTCAAGCAATAAGACCTTTCACTCCCTTTATAATTCATTCCTTTCTCTGGAAACTGCTGTCTTATGGCAGACACAGGACAAGCAGGTAAGGGGTTCCTGACTGGCCAAAATGCTGTAGGTTCAGCGGAAAGGCTGTCTGTATGCAGTGAAGTGATATTGCCTGAGGATAAAGGTGAATTATTGATGTTAATATTAATGATGGCATCAATGAGTAATGATAGATATGTAGAGTATTGACCATCTCTAACTTTGTTTAGTACTGAGGTTGGACCACTGAGATCCATTTTATTGACAGGTGTTCCTAATATTATGCATAGTACTGTCATAAAATAATAGGAGCACCTCACAGTATGCTGCCCCTGTTAATTTCAATTTACACTCAGTTTATTTATATAGCACCAATTCATGACATGTCATCTAAAGGCACTTTACAGTTGACCAGATTATACAGTCAGATTGGTTCAAGGTTTTCTATCTAAGGAAAACCAGCTGATTACATCGACTCATTGACTCGAAGGCAATCCCTCACACTATGCTTGTAGCGACAGTGGAGAGGAAAAACTCCTTTTTAACAGGAAGAAACCTCCAGCGGAACCAGGCTCAGTGTGAGCGGCCATCTGCTGAGGCCGACTGGGGTTCAAGGAGACAGAAGCAGAGATACAACAGACAACTGTAAAGGGCGGCCCCAGGAAACACACAGCCAGGCAGACATTTAACAGTAAGACTACAATCCAGTATGATCTCAGGGCAGGATGGGTTACCCATGTAGGGGTGCAAGAGTGCACCAGAAAGCCAATAAATAAATTTAGTTTTTTCTTGTTCCTACGCCCGATTTCAGCAACATGTAGCAGCAAAATGTTGGGGAGGGTTTACAGTAAGCACTTTCATTCACACTGCAGCTGCATACTGAGCTCCTTCAGCAACAGGTTGCTGCTGAGGGATGCTTAAATAAAATTAACTTGTTCCCTCAGAGGGACAGATATCCCTGTTCTACCAGTCTTGATGCAAATCTTTGAGGAGAAGACCACAGTAAACAGGATATCCCGCGTGCAGGATCTTGCTAGTGGATCGCTGTTTGGGAACTTTAATTGGGGAAATGATAAATAACATGCTGTGCCCTGCTGCCTCTGGTATTAAAATCAGCTGCTTTGCTCCACCTGCAGCTTGTTTCTCTCACCAATTACCACGTGGCTTGCTTGGTAATAGATCACCGTGAAAAAAGAAGAAAAGATATGTCTCACTAGATATTTGAAATGTAAAAAGAAAATCTTGCTGTAAAATAAAGGATCTTTGTGTTTTCCCTGGTCTTTCAGCAATAAAAAGCGAAACAAAGCATGAATATATTGACCAACCCACCACCCCTCCAGGAAATTGCAAGAAATGGTTTGGTCCTCAGGTCCTGCACTGTGCATCAGATGCACTCTGTCAGCAGCAGTTTGCTAGTACTGGGGCTTTAGTGTGACACGCACATCATTTGCAATAGAGACAACGAATAAAACAAATGATCAAGAAAATGTGTAAATAAATAGCAGTGTTTTAAAAAGGTCCACATCTCAAGAATACAACTCCCCTAAATATCTAAGTCCAGTTTTCCAAAAGAAAACTGAAAGAAAGGAGTGTCGTGGGAAAAAAGTATTCAACTATTCATCCTAGTTAAATAAACGGAGATCGATGGTTTTCACTCAGTCGGCACATTTATTTATCATCTTTGCAAAGAGAGAACAGTCATCATGGCACAGCATTCTGCTCTGTTCTGACCTGGGCAGGGTTCGTTCCCCCCTAGTTACAACAACGGAAAAGCAGTCAGAGTCATAACAAATTACACACACTTTGCTTAACAGTAACATGTTATGAATGAACCTTGAGAAAGAATCTGGATTGTTATGGGAAGAAGCTATGTCTGGTCTACAAACAACATTCTGCAGGGAATGGTGTGGCCTTGAGAGAGAAACAGACTGAGTGAAAACTTTTATAGTGAGTAAATATGAATATTAATATATAATTAGAGAAAGATATAAATTTTCCCACAACAGGAGAAAGGAGAGATGGAGAATGGCATCCAATACCGTGACCCAGTTTTAAAGAAATTTTTGTTACCTGAAAAGTTCAAATTACCTGTATATTATTAACCTGTTGAGTAAAATAAGCTATCTATCTGCAGGCCAAAACTACTTAGTTTATCATCCTAAAGGTTGGAGCCAAATCACATAGATAAAGTCAGACGGCAAGGTACTGCTGTACTTCTAAACCCACCAGCTCCCCAATGACCCGTTTTAGAGTGTTTACAACTAATAACTCAGAATGCATAAAAAGTGCACTGGTAAAATGTTTACCAATATAGGAATGTTAGACATCATTGGAAAGCTTAGATTCTCCACAATTAAACCACCAAGTTCATTTCATGGACATAGTGAGCACCAAAGCACAATTAACACAGATATAGCAGCATGTCAAAATGTAAACATGACAAAGCAACCACAGCAAGCAAGCAAGTCTTTATTACTGCTGTTCAAAAAAGAGCTATTATTTTGGAGGATAGAAAAAAAAAAACTTTAAGTCATGTTTGAACTGATGCCGCTGTGCTTCACTCACTCAATTCCCATGTATTTATTCAGAAACTAGAAGGCGTTAGCTTCTAAAAGGTGTTAGCTTTTCAAATAATGTATCACACATGTACATTACAGTTCTTAAGTTAATTGCTTTTCCATTTGGGTATGCAAAATAGTCAAGATTTTCCAAAAAACTCTCACTCTCCACATTTAACCCATCAGTGTGGCCATCCAGGGAGCAGTGTGGGGTTCCACCGCTCTTTATATATATAGTGTTGAAGTGTAAATTTGTCCAGAGATCAGTAATTACTGAGATAATTTCTCTCTGTGCCTTTTTCCTTCCCTGGGCGTAAATTCAACTATAACAGTTGTGGTACCCACCTATCAATAGCCTCCTCTTGTGCCCCTGCTCCATCCATCAGCGAAGTTTCCCCCCTTACCTGAGATAATCATTGTTCACAAATCTGTATTTAATGCTGCAAATTTATCGATACTCTCACTGAACTGCAACCCTCCTCCCTTTCACCAGCTTAATTCCACTGGTCTCCGTCTACCTGCTCAAACTGATATACTGTACATGGGGGAATTCAGGGCCCCATGAAAGACATCGATATTGGAACCTCAACTCCTCCCCCCTAAAACAAAAATTTTTACCCAAGCTTTAAAACTGCTATTAAGATGCACTGAAAAGTATATTTTACATTGCAAATATAATTTTTTTTTTTTCTATACAGGAAAATTATCAGAACTTAAAAAATAAACTTAAATTCTAAGCTTTATATTTACATCGTATCAAAATAATAACAGCTTATTTAAAACAAAAAATACAGCTCTATCTATGTACACATGAATAGAAAATAGATTTAGGACTGTGAAAATATATTCCTATAGTTTCAACAAAGCTTAATAAATGACAGATTATTTTTATGCCCGCCCTGAGACCTTATTTTTCATTCATCCGTACGTGTAATGGCAAAACATGTATTTTTTATGTGGCTGCTTCAGGCTGCTGATGTGAATGATCCAATTTTATAGATGTCTTTTAATGGTGGTAATTTAATCTGAATATAAAAATCTAACTAGACTGTTTTAATATTGACACAGATTTTAATCCAGGCTGCTGGAGGCTACCCAATGCACTGCGGCTGTCCAATTCAGAGCTCAATTCATTTTATAGCTGTCATTATATATATATATATATATATATATATATATATATATATATATATATATATATATAATGGTAAAAAGAGGGAAATTCAAACAGACTGTACTGATGCAAACTGGCCTGTCCCTGAACACAATGTTATGTTTGTTATGTAGCTCATCTGTCACTGGAAAAGGGAGGGAGGGGGAGGGTTTGAAGAAAAGAGGATGCTGATGGATCATCTGTTTACATGATGATGGAGGGACCAAAGACATTTATTTAATGTAAATATCCTGCTAAACATCTACTAGCTTTTAGCTGATGTTAACCCTCTGAGGACAATGGTGCTTAACTGTTGCCTGCTCTGGTTGATAAAGGTAAATTCTCAGCTCTGTGAGCTTTCTGGCTTAGTTGTTTGGCCTCTGTGTTATTTACAGACACACAATAGGATCAATAAATGCTGGATTAATCCTGGTTTATTTTTTCTTGAAAATTAAAAATGAAACACAACAAAATAATAAAAAACTTGCAATCATGTTCCGTTTCAGACGCACCCAGCTGGGCGGCATCATTTATGATGTGATTCCCCTCCGACATTGAAGGAGAATAACTAAGTAGTTGTATCCAGCAGATAGCATTCTTATTTTATTCAACGGGTTAATAATCTATCTTTCATTTGAACCTTTTTGTGGAACCTTTCCATTCCTTTTTTAAACCCAGACTTTGGGGAGCTGCATTTTTCAGCCACAGAGGTTTTTACCACACTACTGCTTATTTAAAACATTTTTTAGTTGATTTGTTTATTCACTACGTCAAATATTGTGTGTGTGGCATTTAAGACTCTGTACAGGTGAACTTCTGACAGACGAGGAGAACTGATGCGATGCAGGAGCTGAGGACCAAACATTTTATTGCAATTTCTAGGTAGGGGGAGTGTCATTATATTCATGCTTTGTTTCACTGATTACTGCTGAAAAATGAGGGAGAACATGAGGTTGTTTATTTTACTGCTCGATAATACGGCGCCCCTGGTCAGAGGCTTCTCCAGATTTGATGCAACATAGACCCCTGCAGAAGATCCTTCGTGCCTATGATGAGCAACATTGACAGCTTATTGAAAAAAAGAAAAAGAAAAAAAAACTTTACGTTGCTATGGCATTAGTGTTACCTTTTGCTTAAAAAATGTATTTCTGAGTGGAATTGAATTGAAATAGAGAAGTTATATTTGTGAAGGTGTGTATTGAGTTTAGGTCAAGTTTAGGGTTAGGTATGTGCTGGTAATGGTTAGGGTAAGGGTCTTGGTTAGGCCATAGAAGTGAGTGTGAAATGACTGGAAGTCAATGAAAAGTCACAGGCCACGGTGTGTCAGTGTTTTACCTGCAACCAAAATAAAATCAGTATGCTTGAAAGCAATTGTAAATGAAAGATTAGGTGATTTCACTGTTGTCTAATACAACGTTAAATAGTCTGATAAACTTAGATCTAGCTATATAAATCCATGAAACCATTCAGTTGTGTATCTTTTTCTGCATGAGGTAACAAATTCATGTTCTCAACCATATAAGGCTCTAATTTTGCTAGTTGTTTTTAATTGGGCTATTTGTGCTTCTTCACATCAAGGCCTCTTCCATGAAATAGAAATCAATACTTTTGCATTAAATGTCAAAGAAACAAAAGCTGCTAGCAAAACATACTAGTATAAACATAGTTGAAACATTGGAACTTATGTTTTATACCACTATTTGAGTAGAGTGTGCTTGTGACTTACTGTGTTTGTTTGTGTCGGATTAGTTTCTAGTCACTCAAGCAAATCATACTCCATTAACTATATCTAATATGAAACATAAAGAATGGGCATGTACATGACTTCTTTATTTGGAGATACTAGAGTTATATTTTGCTTATAAAAGTCCTCCTGTATTTTTGCTAATGAGCTTTTTAAAAAAAACAATTTTTTTTTTTTTTTGGAAATGGTTGTGGTCGAAAATTTAGATTTTTCTAGTCTCATATATTTAGTTATGCTAATTATCCAGTGAAAAATGTTTTTACTCAATTTGTTTCACCTGCAAGGCCACAAAATGTCTGAGTGAGAAGTGTTTTGCTAACAATCAGTACTTATCCTATAACAAACCAAATTCTTTCTCACGAATTGTTGTTGTTTAACCAAAGTGCGTGTAATTTGTTTTGACTCTGACACAACCTTCATAGCTTTGGTAAGGGAGGCAAACTCTGTCTAGATCAGAACAGGGCGGATTACTGTGCCATAAGTGCCGTATGATGAACTGTTCTCTCTTTGCAAAGATATGAAAAGACAGTGCCGACTGAGTGAAATCCATCGATTTAAGTTGGGTAAATAGTTGAATACTTTTTTTCCACGACAATGGTGTAATATTTCCTAATTTATATCTTTTGCTAATCTCTCTAAAATCATTCTTTGGATATTTGACATATGACAAATGATAAAGAATGTTTTTTTTTATCCATCTTTCAATCCATCCATCCATCCATCCATTTTCTGACACGTTTAATCCCAAGTGGGGTCGAAATGGGATATCCATCATTCCAACTGATGAAAATTAAAATATATAAAAAAAATTTCCTGACAGAATAGTTCATAACAAACACAAAGGCTAATTCTATGGTAACAGTAACCAGGTAAGCATTATTTTGGTCAAACTTCTGGTTTGCAGGATGGGTCTTGACTGTTATTGGTGTAAAGGGGAAATCAAGATTTCACGTTGTTCAAAAATATGAAGTTAAGATTTTTCTTACTGATGGTGGTGTGGAGAAGATAGGGGTACCCATTGTGACGGAGTACTACAACAGTTAGAACAAAAAACAAAAAAAAAAACATTTGAAGAGTAAGATTAACAATTAGTTTCGCTTTAGGGGGTCAATTAAGTTTTTTTTTTTTCACTTGAATTTAATTGAGCTGATAGCACAGTTGGAACCGAAGTGAACCAAGGTTTCCTTAGGGGATTTTTTTTAGCTTTGATGGGGGACATCCTTCAGACCTCAGCTGAGTCACACACTCCTCATTTTTTGCAATATAACCTTTCTTGTGGTTTCCATGGTAACCGAGACAGCACCTGGGGAGTGTTTTTAACTGCTTGGCTTATCAACAACAGGTTGTTTCGGTTCAGTTCAATTCAGTTTATTTATATAGCGACAATTCACAACACACGTCATTTCAATTCACTTTACAGAGACAATTCAAACAGATGTTACAGGCAAATTGATTCAGAGTTTTCCATTTAAGGAAAAGCAAATGATTGCATCGACTCATTGACTCAATGGCAATCCCTCACACTAAGCAAGCTTGTAGCGACAGTGGAAAGGAAAAACTCCATTTTAACAGGAAGAAACCTCCAGCAGAACCAGGCTCAGTGTGAGCGGCCATCTGCTGAGGCCGACTGGGGTTCAAGGAGACAGAAGCAGAGACACAAAAGTCAACTGTAAACCAGCTCCACAGACGGCCCCTTCCAGGAAACACATCCAGGCAGACGAGCACCGACCCAGCTCCGACGTTAGAGGATTAAAGAAAACACACAGGGCCGGATCTATCAAAGGTTTCCGTGTATTAAAACGTGAGCTATTTCACTGCGCACGCTAAAAAATGTACAAACTGATCTATCAACAGCGTGCTAAAAGGATTTGGTCTTTAAAACGTGCTAAATAGTGCCTCTTATCCATTTAGTACTTTTTCTGCAATGAATATGCAATATGGGGCGTTTACACGCAAAAGTGCGTCTTGTGGGAGGAGAACATGTAAATATATTAATTTAGCACTCGCAAAGTGATTTATCAAACCTGAAAACAATTTTGGTAACGGTATCTGACTCTATATTTAACACGTTTCAAAAGAAGGTGCAAATGGTCTGTATGCGTAATTGCGCACACATGGCAGCGGTTATTGTCACAAGAAGGAGACATCGAAATGAAGCAAGGAGACGCAGAGAACGCATTTTTTCACTCCGTGTGAATATTTTTGAAATGAACGAGGAAACGATCATCAATACATGTTGTTTATCCAGCATTGCCATTTTGGAGCTGTTGGAGGAACTCCGAATGGATTTGGAGCCAGCCACAAGGAGGACCCACGCAATACCAGATATCACAAAACTCCTTGCAACGTTGCACTTTTTTGCATCTGGGTCATTCCAGCGTACGGTTGCAGCGAGAGCTGGGATCTCCCAATCTCGTTTTTCAGAGGTGCTGTCCGACAGGGTCGGGGTTCTCCCCCTGCGCCTGTGGAGCAACATGCCAATGCTGCGGGGATGCGTAATCTCATCCACAGTCACTTCTTGTGAGCCATTTGGTATGTGCGTTTTTCTACAGGCCAATACAAAACACCTGTTTTTTTGTTGTTGTTTTTTTTTTACTGCAGTGAAGTAGAAATTCAGCCACATACCACCTTAGGGAATAAAGGTTGCCAAAGTTTTTTCTTTATATATCGCTGTAAGATTTAAATTTCTTAATGCACTAGTTTGCACAAACTACAAACTACTTTGCCGCAAACCACAAAACGCGCAAAACCATCATTTAAATAGGGCGTCTCCAACAGTTTTGCACCTGCCACCAGTTACGCAATCGCTCTTGTTAAATCACCCGCAAACCATGGTCCAGCCCCTCGCTCAAAATTCCAGTTTGCGAGCGCAAATTACTGCACGCAAAATTGGATCTTGATAAATCCGGCCCATAGAATTAGTCACAGTAAGAGAAACAGGACTACACTGAAAACAGGCTAAGCTCCATCATCTATAAACAAAGGTGTTGATGGCAGCAGCACAGCTGATATTTCTCTCCAGGATGGAGTCACGGCAAAACAGGAGATGACGAGGCAAAGCTACTATGAGAAAAAGCAGAGAGAGCATAAGGTTAGATATTCAACTAACAAACTGATGATCAATGGTTCAATTTGCAAGTTAAAACAAGGCTTCGTACGGCTAATAAAATAAAGCTTGGAACTCAACGCTATTCCTGACATTTTGAATTTAAAAAGCTTCCTGGATGGGAAAAGAAACGTCTTCAAACTTGGAAACAAAGTCCAGTGGATTGCTTTTTAACTTTTTTTTTAGAACAACTATGACCTGAATAACTGAGAATCTTCACCAGCATCTGCTGAGACCATTTAAAAGCTAAAACTGTTAGGTTGAAACCGAATTAAAGATCAGGGTAAGGCTGGAGGCACCACAACATAAAACCTTTGAAACAAGCCCTGCTTATGGGTAACAGAACAGAGCAACCAACTTCCAGGAACAAACTTCAGTGTTTACTACATATTGACTTGAACTCTAAATGGGACAACCTGCGTAACTATGAAGCTTCTTTACAAATCAGATTTCAGTCCATTTGTCAGGAGTACTTTTAATTTTATTGTGTTTTATCATAATCCCTTAAGCAAATAGAGCATTGTGCTCAATTAAGAAAAGAGTTGATCTAAAAAAAAAAAAAAATACTCAAATGTAACTTGTCAGTAGATCAAAGCAAAAAGAGAATATGAAGAGGAGCTTAGAGCATTATATCTAAGTAGAACAACTGGTAATTCTTCTGGTATAAAAGCCCTTCTTGCTAAGCCAGGATTTACTGTAACATTTTAAACCTTTAAACCCAAAGGACCAGTACCTTTTTTATTTTATTCATTTATTTTTTATTTTTTGCAGCTTGGCTTGGATTCAGGAAAGATCAAACTTCCTAGAGTATGGTGGGATCATAAGAACATTTTGTGGCATTAACTGTTTCAGTGTTTAAGTAATCATCTAGGAAATAAAAAATAAAAAAAATAATAAAATAAATATCTGATATGAACAAATCTGTATCTTTGTATTGTAAGATTTTTAAGCTGGGAAGGTGGGAATATGTGATAAAAGCTTGTTGTGTGACTCTAATGGCTCAGAAAATAGAACCCCTGATTTAGGAAGACAGAACAGATATGAGAACATATGAGACACTAACCTGGTTCTTAGTTCTGGCCCTGCCCAGAGGAAGGAGCGATCCATTTTCAAAAACAGGCTCTTACCACAACGATCACTTTATGTCAACCCGCTCTGTATTGTTAAGTATAGTTAGTGTATCTTTTTATGATATTTTATCCCACTTTTTAATCACACAATATGCAATCTTCGTCTCGGCGATTCCGTGGTAAAGTTGAATCATAGACTATAACAGATTATAGGCACAGACAACAGCATAGGCATTGGCCTAAGTTTTAAGGCAAGCATGAATTTAAATAAAGTTGGAGCGAAAATCCTCGCTCCGGCCTTTGAATTGAAAACCACTCTGTGCTCAAACATATTTCTTCCACTCTGCTGCATCGCTCGCTCCTTGCTCCTCTCACATGCTCTGGTGTGTGGTTATAGTTGTGCGTCTCTGTGTTGCACTAAGAGAGACTGGAGACCTGTCTAGGGTGTACCCAGCCCTACGCCCAAGGATTGATTGAGTCAGGCACCAGCTCCAATGCAAACCCGACAGAAAAATGGGAGAAGATGGAGAAGATCTAGTGTGACCATTAGATGTCACTGAAAATTACACACCATCTATCCATCCATCCACCCATCATATCCATCTTCTCCCACCTGTCAGGGTCACAGTGGGGCCGGATCTCTGGCAGTCTATGGGCAGTCTATGTACACCCTGGACAGGTCGCCAGTCTGTAGCAGGGCCACACAAAGACACACTACCAGGAACACACACACTCACACCAAAGGACCATTTAGAGAAACCAATTAACAGTCATCTTTTTTGGACTGCGAGAGGAAGCCAGAGAACCCACACATGCACAAGGAGAATATGCAAACTCCACGCAGAAAGACCCTCGGTCAGGAATCGAACCCAAAACCTTCAGTGCTACCACCTGCTCCAACGTGCAGCCCCAATACACTGCTTTAAATTATCTGCTGGATGTAACAGGAAGCCAATGAGAGGAAACTGAAATAGGAGAAATATGACCGCTCCAGTAGTAATAGGAATGCTATCCCTAGTCTCTAATCCAGATGACTGCTTAAGGTCAGGCTTAATTCAAGGCTCATCAACAATACAATTACTTGGGAAATAACATTTTAACAAGGGAAGACCAAGAGCGACAAAAGCAACAGTTAGAATATTTTCTCGAGATGAGAAATATACCTTTTCTCTAGAATTCAATCCAGTGAAAAGGTTTTAGCCTTTTTTTTAATTATTTTAAATATTTCCACCTTATTGCTATGTCCCTGACTGCATTTGTTAAGAACAGGATTTTCTTTTTCCTTCATAAAAGAAAGATCCAGCGAGGATTCACTAGAAATCAAAGTTGCTGTTTATTTAATTTTAATTATTTACAATTATTTAATTAACATCAGTTGGTCTTTGATCAAGTGGTTGCTTGATCATTATAGGTCATTCAGACTCTATTAAGTAGCAGCATTGATTATCATTATTTGGCTTTTAGATAGAGCTACTGGCAGTAGATGGCGCCACCCTTTTTCTGTCAGTTTATCGTGCCTGGCGCCGGAATTCTATTTAGGCTAAAAAATTTATTAAAATATTATTAGGACAGATACCTTGTGTAGATAACCTTGTTTTATTGAGATCAAATGGTTCTTGGTCTTTTTAAAATGCATATAAAACCTAAGTGCACACCTTTAAGAATAGAGGACTGAAGTGGTGTTGGTCCATTGCAACTTGCATTAACTAAAAGTTTGACCCTTCAATGAACTTTAGCTGATAATTTGCCTGGGACCACTCAATAAATCCGACCAAAAGATGTTTGCTACTCCACTTTCAGCATAATTTTTAGGAAAGGGAAACATGTAATGATCGAAAGAGGTGACCTATTTATAACATCTCATTGCATCAGAAAAGTTATGTAAGAAAAACATAAATCAATATTGTTATCAGAAATCAATTCATTACCCTTAAGACTTTGAAAGCAAATATGTTTTGGTCATTAAACCAAATTTAAATCTTTACATTTTCTGTTTAGTCACACCCTTTCATGTGTTATAAGATCTTCATAATGTGCTCCATTCATTTTCTTACACTGATATCCGTCCATGGCAAATCAAAAGTACAGCTTGGTCTAGTATTGTTAGCTAGGTTAATATAGAACAGTTGTGTAATATGATAGATGGTTCTGAAAAACTTTTTTAATTTTATGCAGTAAACATTTGTTCATGTACACTATCAGAAGGTAGAATATTAATAAACTTTTAATGGGATCATAGCAAATTTTGAAAAGCAGTTATTCTATTCCCTGTGCTGTTTGTTCCCATTTAAATCAGACTCAATAAGCAGGCTGAATTTGTGTGCGTAGAGGTTTTATGTGTGTGTCTGTGTGTGTGCAGCGAAGCAGCCTGACAGAGACTAAGGGCTAGGTGGCTGAAAAAGAACAAAAACATTGAGCTTGTTAAAGACCAGGAAGGAAATTCCCTGCAGTGCTGGACACAGAGAGTAAAAGTTATTTTACTCTTTTGAGGCTTCTTGCATATCTGGAGAAACAAGGAAAATATGTCGCTGTATTTATCTCTGCAGTTGTTTTTCCCAACAAGACAGGAGCTACTTTATAAGGATCACTGGTTTGTGGACAAAAGTAAGATTTATATCTATGAATAAGCACACAGAGAATAAGAACAAATGAACAAATAAGAACAAATGAAACAGGAAAAAATCAGTCGGCATAAGTTTAAGCCAACATTTAAGAGATGTCATGATCTGCCCTGATAGCTGGCCTAAATTGTTAATATCATTCACCTGCTTTATTCTGCCCGGTCTCTTATCATCTCTGATCCCATCCACCTGTAGGTTCTGCTTTATATTCGGTTCAGCCCAGCTATCGGGGCCAGATCGTTGTTTGATTTCTGTTGGTCTTGTTGGTTAGATGTATTTCCAAGGTTTATATCCAAGTTACAGTGGGAGATTATTCTTGAGCCAGTGCCTTCAGGTGAGTTTATTCCCTAGCAAGTGGTGAGAGAGTTTCAGCATTTCCTAGTGTTTCTGATTTCCTGATTCCATTCCTTCTCAACTAGTGGTCCTGTCTGTCCCCGTCTGATCTGTTCGCCTGAACCTCCTTTGGGCTCCTGCTGGATTCTGCATGTCTTCTCCGGTATGTTTCTGTTTGAGCTGGTTGCTCCATGCACTTGACTCTGAACCTGCCTTTACGTCCTGTGGTTTCCTGGAACCCCAGATCCTTCTGTTCTGTTTGGGTAGGAACCTCTGATCGAGTGGAGGTCCCCTGGATTACCATGAAACTGCCTTCATGCTCTGAGGATTCCTTGAAGCCTGGATCCCTCTGTTCCTGTCTGGATCTGAACCCCTGATTGAGCTGGGAACTCCTGGATCCCCAAACTGTTCCTGCCTGATCTTTTTTCCCCTGACCTGGATCGGCTTCTTCCATGTCGTCCGGGGCTTCAGCATCGGGGAAACTCTGGGTCGCATCTGGACTGAACTGTTAAACCAGGTAAGTGACTCATTCTGATAATTATCTCCTGTCCGATGATCGTGGGCACTTACTTGTGTTTCTCCCTCCAGAAAGTCAGTGATTGGGCGATGCCGCCCCCCCCACGCACCTGCTGCTGTGAAATTTCCACAGCTCCGCACTTCAGTTCTGTTTTTCTTTTTTATTTAAATAAACGTTTTCAACATTCCTACTGACTGTCTCACCTTGAAAACTGGTGAAAAAATTGAAAAACTCCATCTGTCCCATTTTATGACAACAGATTACAATTGTCATGATCTTGGCACCATAGGCTGGGTTTTACACCTCCCCCTCTCATCTGCTTTTCTCCACCCCGGCCTAATTATCTCTTATAAGATCCACCTGTTTATTGTGCTATTTATGCCACCAGTTCCCAGCCCATGGTGCCAGATTATTCAAGCTTCCAGCGAGTCTAGTTCTAGCGTTACTCTGTGTGTGTTTGTTCTGCCTGATATTGACCTGTTTCTGCCCCCAGACTTCTGAGTTTAGCCACCCCTGCTCTGCTCTGTTTCGCCTGTTCTGTTTCTCTGGATTTCACCTGTTGCCAACCTTGGACCCATCTCCTGACCACGGATTTGATTATCCCTCCTGGATCCCTTGTTTTCTCTGTGCTCTGGCTGCTGCTGGTCGCTGCTCCTCTACCCTGCTGGATCTCTGCTTCAGAATCAGTTTCATGCTGCTGAGCTTAGCTCTATTAGCATCCATAGTAGTGCTGTCAACAGTCGAGAGGCGGGGTAAACCCTGGAGGGGTCGCCAGTCCATCGCAGGGCAACATAGAAACAGGACAAACAACCACTCACACACACAGAGAATCTAGAGAAGCCAATTAACCTAACAGTCATGTTTTTGGACTGTGGGTGGAAGCCGGAGTACCCAGAGAGAACCCATACATGCTCAGGAAGAACATGTAAACTCCATGCAGAAAGACCCTGGGCCGGGAAACCAGAGCCTTCTTGCTGCAAGACAGCAGTGCTACCCACTGCGTCAATGAGCAGCTCACAGTATTAGCAATCATACTTATTTTTTAAAGTGCAAAGTGAGTCACAATGCAGGAACTAATTATATAAGTAGTATGTTGACTTTTAAAGGACATTCAGCAGTTTAGCATTTCTTAGGATAAATCAGTTTCCAAGGTGACCATACATTTTTAATAACCTTTTTCAACTCAATTAAATTCAGTTTATTTATGTCGCACCAATTCACAACACATGCCATCTCATGGGGCTTTACAGAGACAATTCAACCTGATCATAGTCAAACTGATTTATTTTAAGGAAAACCAGTTGATTGCATCGACCCATTGACTCGAAGCCAAGCCCTCACACCAAATATGCATGTAGCGACAGTGGAGAGGAAAAAACCCCTTTTAACAGGAAGAAACCAAAGTAAAATCAGACTCAGTGTGAGCAGCCATCTGTTGAGGCCGACTGGGGTTCAAGGAGACATAAGGAGAGATAATTTAATTTGAATGGTAAATGATTTTTGTAGGACAATATGACTAAATACAATACCTATGAAGAGACATGATTTTTACAGAAAGATATCTTTATCCTTTTTATTTGACTCTTTATTTCTAAAACATTGATGAGTAGACTGATACCTCAGTAGTTCAGCACCAATGCATCTATCAGCCTGTAGCCTGTTTTCCTGAAGTTAGTTTGGGTCGAACGCTGTTCAGAGGATGATGTCAATGTTAAATGGGTCTAACCTAGCAAACAATCACATTTTTACATTCAAGATTAATTTTGTGGATACTCAGAAGCGACCAGCATCCAGCCCAAATCAGACAGCAATAGCAACTCCAGGAAAAGTGAAAAACGAAAAAGAGCCTTGCAAAGTACGAGCATGAGCAACGAGAGAGAGAGAGAGCAAAAAGTGCTGCAGTTCTGTGTCTTGGTATAATTAGAAAACTCTGTAATTCCTCTTAGAGATATTTAGACCTTTTTAACTTTTGAAACTTTTACCTTATTTTGACCAAGCTTGATGAGTTGCTAAGTTGGTTAAAGAAATACAAATAGTATAGAAATGACAAAGTAACATTAGTGTCAAATGAAAATTGGAAAAGCATGTTTTTTTTTTTTTTTGCAGCCTTCCTGATTAATTACCTCAGACCCCTCATGCTGCATGTTGTTCTGTTTATCAGGTTTGCAGATCCAGCATATAATTTTGCCCATTGTTCTTCACACACCTGATAGAGTAAACTCTATCAGGTTATTTAAAGGCATCTTTGTACATTTAGGTTTGCAGTAAATTGCTTTTTGGATGTAGATTTGTGACTAACTGGATGATTCTAGCCCTGTCCTAAGGACCTTGAGGTGAGTTAATTATTTTTTGATGCGTCCAACAGGTTTCCTTCAGAGATAGTTCCATTTACCTTGGGTTATTTTTATCATTAACACAAGGGACATCTGTAACTAATGGCCGGTGTCCTTTTTTTAATTATTTGAGTTTAGTGACATGCACAACATTGTGTTGGTCTTTAACATAGAATCCCCCCAGAAATACCTATAAGTAAAAGGAATAAAATTTGTATTTAATAAGGGAATGTAATTTTATTCACGTCTTGTATCACTGTACCAGTGTTGGCTTGTTTGGGACTATGGGAATGCTGAATTCAATCCCTAAGGGTAATGTACAGCTGCAAAAAAAACCTAACATGCATATCAACGGTAGAAGAAAGGAAACCAGTAAATCCAGAGAAAACCAATGCACATGCAAACCTCTTACAGCAAAACATTCTCTACTCTGAGTTAATAATGAAAGCTTGGTAATCTATACTATGACCAGGACATATTTTGATTTCTTGAGGTGATTAGGTAATTACAATATTATTTTTATAAAGCAATATTTGTGTTAAAAAATAATAAGAGACTCATTTTTAGTGGATAGTATGTCTTTGTTTGGAATTTTCTTAAAAACAGAAAGCAGATATTCACATTATAATAGCTTCAAAGCATAGAGAGAAACACAAAAGTAATCAAAAATCAAGGAAATATGAATCTATCAGACTAGTTTTTAAAGCTCATGCATGGCAGAAACATCAGTTCGAGATTGTCAGTCTCTAAAGTCATCTTTCCAGTTATCCTTTCCATCAATTCTAGCTGGAAACCAAGTGATGCCAAACAAGCCATATCAAATAGTCTTTCCAACAATTCAAATTAACTAAGATCAACTTGCATTTAGTTGAAGCGATATTAATCTAATGTTTTCTCATGAGCTTCACTCCTCTAACTCCTTCAGCCTGGTTTAATCGTAACGTGTCTGAGGTCTGGTTGGCCAAATTACATTATAATAGCATCTACGCCTCTCTGTGTCGAGTTCACAGGGCCAGATTTTCTCCATTGCACACCTATGAAAATGTGTAACTATAAGGACAGCTACATGCTAAAGATATGGCGGATAAGCAACAGGTACTACTGGTGAAGCTTGTAGTAGGAAAAAAGTATTCAAATATTCACCATTGTTAAATAAACAGAGATTGATGGATTTCACTCAGTCTTCACGTTATTTTCATATCTAAATAAAGTGCTGACTCTTTTCATATATAAAGAGAGACCAGTTCATCATACAGCCCTTACTGCTCTGTATTCATCCCTGTTCTGCCAGGGCAGAGTGTGTTCCCCTTACCTAAAACAAAAGAAAGTAGTCAAAGACAAAACAAATTACAGACACTTTGGTTGACAGTACACTGGAAAAACGATATAGAAATAAGTAAACATGTCTTAGATTAAGTGTATTTACCCTTAATTTTAGTAGGTAAATGAGATGATTTGCCAATGGAATAAGTATTTTTACTCTTAAAAGAATATATTTAGATAAAATGCACTTGAAATAAGACAATGCAATTGTGTTTTGTTATTTTAAGTGTAAATTGTCTTGTTTCATTGGCAAAATGTCTCTTTTACATTCTCAATTCAAGAACAAATGCATTTATTTTAAGAAAAAATGATTCCAGTGTAACATGTTATGAATAAACCTTGAGAAAGAATCTGGCTTGTTTTGGGATGAAGCTATGTCTGGTCTACAAACACCCTCACACAGGGGAATTATGTGGCCTTGTAAGTGAAACTGACTGAGTGAAAACTTTTATAGTGGTTAAATAGGATAAATTAATATATGAAATAAGAGAAATCTAAATTTCCCGACCACAATCTAGCAAAGTTTTGTGATCTAGCCCATAATTATCATTACATTCAAGGGTAAAAAACTCTTGGAGAGGAATCAGTGTTGTATCACAAAAAGAGACTGCGTTATCTACTTCTACATGTTGTATTGTAAGCTGCACACTCCCACCTAGAGTTGCATACATTGTCTCCACATGTCTCATTTCTGAGAAAGACAAACGTGCATCAAACATAACTACTTCTTTGCTATAAAGCATTTAAAAAGGTTCATGAACCCTCATTTTTCTGAGCATAAACCTGAACACACTTTCTACTCCTCTAGCTTCTGAGAGTCTACTTGCAGGTGTAACACCTTTCCTTACATTGCAAAATAGATACTGAGACACCAGAGCAGCAACTAGTCTTCAGATCCCACAACTTAACAGCTACAACTTTCCCATTTCACAAGTTGCATTTTGTATCTAAGACAGAAAGATTTTATTGACTAGTATTAAGTCCCAAGGGTGTTGTTTTAACATGTACAGTTAAAACATGTACACTCTTAAAAACTTATGAACCATAAACCAAGACAATTGTACCAGCACTGAAGAAATCAACGATAAAAGAAGTCAAATCGAATGTCCACAATTACTATAAAATGTTTATGCTTCTTTAATTAGTAAAGCTTTAGTAGGATTAGGTAACGCCTGGTAATCAGCTGTAGACAATAAGGAAATTATAAAATAGACTTAATCTAATCAACTTTTATGAGACTCTTAATGGAGGCTTTAGGCAGGAAATTGTCTTTTATGCCTCTTATGGAACGGCTCTTATAACAGATACAGTAACCATATAGATTTCTTGGATGCGAGCCAAACTGTGGCAAAGGCATTCTCTCTTAAATTAGAACTGTTCTGAGGTCCTTTGTGTTGATGATCTGGAGTGTGCTGAGTCCCTGGTGTTGTGAGGAAACTTCAAAGCTGGCAAGCAGCTCACCCAGGCAGTTCATTGATTTCTTAAGTGGAAGACGAAGGCCCACCAGGTCAAGAGAAGACGAGGGGCCACCAGGTCAAGACCCCGAAGCTTGTAGCCACTCCCAAACCTCCAAGCAGTCAAGGCCAGTTGGAACAGCAAACTGTGGAACAGTCAGGTTTTTTGATACAGTGTTAAATCCTTTGGGTTATCTCTTCAAAGCTGCAGAAGAAAGAGGTCAAATCTGGAAGCACAACTTTTTAAAATGGCAATCGAGTTTATCCTTTGGGTGAAATGGCATCACCTGTCCTTTCCTTGGCTCTGTGTCTTCTCCTGGACTCTTCTTGACCTTCAATATTGACTGAATGTATGCCTGTTTCTATATTATTTTGCTCCTTACATGTCTTTTTTCAACAGCTAGGAATGATTTGACTCTCATTATTCAATATTGCTTTCTGATTGGTCATTCTCTAAGGACTGGTCAATTCTTGGGTTCGAAAGCTTTGTTTGGCTTAGATAAGGCATTCATTTGTAGTTAACAAAACAAAGTCCTTTGTACCCACGCATCTCATTCTATTTGGCAGGGCCAATTGTCTTATTCAGGAGTTGGCAATTCCAGTAACTAATGACAAGTGTTCTCCTACTTTCGGAGTCCAAGTTGGTCCAACACACCTTATTGACATGGTTGAATTACCTCCTCAGTATGAACGCAAATACTACCTCTAATTACTTGATTCCTGTGTTTTAGACAAAGGGCACTGTCATGAGTTGTAGAAGTTTGTAGTTGGACCCAAATAGAGAGGCAGAGGCAGAGATTAGTTCTTGCAGATTTAGCATAACGTTGCAGCTAAAGTATAAATGCAAAAGTAAACAGGCAAGGAACATGGGAACCAGAACAGATTACACCGGAGGTGACTGAAGGGAACTAGGGAAGACAAGAAATAAATCTAGCACTGAGTGGCTTCAGCAAAGGGGTATAAATGCTGACGAAGAGACTAGTAGAGCAATAACCGGAACAATTAGCTAACTGGGAGCAGGTGTTTAGAGAAAGGGAATGAAACTAAGGGGAAAGAATGTGGCACCAGGGGGAAACCACTGATCTCTATTTATTCACTGAAATGCTGTACAGGGTGCTGTGAAGTCACCAGCTGCCATATTGGTACTCCCTGGTAAGACCGGGCGTAATGTAAACAATGGAAGAGCATGAGATTTTTTATCTCAGGGTCCTGATTTTGACTCCATTGTAATGCAAACAACATACTAACTGACTTTTCAAATTTGATGCAAGGAAGATCCAGCAGTGTTTTACATTAACCCAATACCAATGCCTTCTTCACTTGTACGCATGCTAGAGCCTTTTAGCCAACTTTCTGGAATAGAAGGTGGCTTTGTCCAAAGCTTATGGTTAAAAGTTCACATAGTCGTTGCCCTTTACACCAAAGACAAACTACACACTGCTTTCTCATTGTTGTGCACCTCAATATCTTCAATGCACCAGATCCGGTACAGTGATGAGTCATCCTCTCCAATTATATGCTGCACTTCATTGAATCAACGTCAGGATGACTGAGTGGTCCAAGGTGCCAGACTTAAGGCAATGCTCCTTATCTGTTTAGAGATGTCTGGTCTCCAATTAAAAGTGTAGGTTCAAATCCCACTCCTGACAGAGGTTTACCATTAAGGCTCTAAGTCACATTTACATTGCATTATGCCATCTGTCTCTCTGTTTCTTACCCTGAAAAACTAATTTGTGCAAAACTTGTTTAATTGTTTTTTTCATTAGTGACACTGCTCCAATACTAACTAGCTAGCTAACTAGCTAACTTACTAGCTAACTGACTTTCTGTATGTCTGTCTGTCTGTCTATCCATCCATATAACCAATCTTCTCTGCTTTGTATGTAAATAACCATGTTTCAGTGCTTGGGTATTTGTTGGTACTTGTAAAAATCTAGAACAATATGCCCTGGCTATCTTGGATGGGAGAGCATAAGACTTTTAATCTCTGGGTCTTGGGTTTGACTCCAGTGTAATGTAAAAAAAATACCTGTTGATTTAAGACATTGCATAATGTCATATGTTGCTGTTTTTCTCACCCTGAAACATTAATTTGGGCAAAACTTTTTTTTTTTTTTTATTTGGTCTGTCTGTATTGCCTCTCGCTCACCATCTCGTCTTTCTTCTTTTGTCCACCAATAGGACCTTCATCTGCGTCAGAATTTTGTCCAGGGCCCTGTTCGGCATTTGCCTTTTCGTGGATCCCCCTCTGCTGCCACCCACTGAAATAAATGAGTATGACATTATCTGCCAAAATTAATTACAGCACAGACACCAAACAATTGTAAATCATGTGATATTAGAAAATTTCCCACGGCACACCTGGCGATCTCTCAAGGCACACTAGTGTGTCCACTGGTTGAAAATCACTGGATTAACAGTTCACATAGTTGTTGCTGTTTATGCCAAAGAGACACTACACACAGCTTTCTCAATTTGTGCGCCTCAATATTTTAAATGCACCCAATCTGATACAGTGAAGAGTCACCTGCTCCAATTATATGTAGCACTTAACTGACTGTTAAGATGGCCGAGCGTTCCAAGGTTACCGGATTTAAAGCAATGCTCCTTACCCATTTAGAGATTTCTGGTCTCCAAAATGCTCTAAGTCACATTGACGTTTCATTAGTTACACTGCTCCTATCTATCACTGCTTTAATGTGAATAAGCATATTGGAGTGCCTGGGTGTGTGTTACTCTTTTTTTACAAGTTATTGTCAGCTACTTACATAGCACTTCATCCATTCTAGATCCAACTTCTGTACATAATACTGTAATTTCCTTATTAATATATTGTGTGAAATGCTCGGTTTAGATCAACAAACTGACCAACGGCAAACTTTGTTTCTATGGAGTTTTTATTTTTTTTAATCTTTTCCTTTTTTTTACAGACTGTCAAAGCTGTGGATCTCTGTGATCTAGGTCTATACTGTCTTTCAGAAAGTGGTTTGCGTTTTTCAATAATTTTTTCTGGTCAGCTGAAAAAAACGTGTAAAAATTATGGAAGTTGAGAAACAGGCCTATAATTTGTAAATTGGTGGGCAAGTAAATTTTTGCAGTTTTTATTTTATTTGGAAATATACCCATTTGGAAGGAGAGGTTACATGCATGAGTCAATGGTTTACAATATCATCAATAACTCTTTTTACTATTGTCATATTAATCTCATTAATAGCTATGATTTCTGCTTCTTTAACTATTTTGGGAAATGTTAAGTTTATATATTGTTATGAGTGCCTCATTGCAGCCTTCTGTTATACTAGGGTCAGGGATCTGCTCCATCAGTTTTTGGGAGACATTTACAACATTTTCAACCACTACATATAATTAATAATTAGCTATATCGCTGCTTATGAAAATATTTAAATCAATACTTATGGGTCTTTTCTAATGACATTGTTTATTAGATCCCTTATGTTTTGATCTTATCGAAAGGCCAGAACATACCAGATCCTGATTTTGTTTTGGATTTGGTTGTGACATTTAGTGCTCATTGAATGTCAATGGGGATGATTACACCGAACATGATTTTATGCAAGGGGGATTGTGTAGGTGTGACTGAGATGGACCACTGGTCTATTTTAGTCGGACTACGGAGCAATTCAGCGGCAATTTCATGGGTCTGACAGGAAGAGAGACGCGGTTACAAAGTAAAACGCATTTGCTTTGGTGGAAAATATCAAATAAAATCTGTTAAACACACTGGATAATGGTCAGCTTTGGAATCTGGTTTTAGAGCTCATCATAGCACTCAAACAGCTCTAGTGACAGTCACTAATGATATTCTCATGGCCTTAGATAATGGCCTTGTATCTGTATACCTGTTACGTCTCCCTCCTCCATTTGATACAGCTGATCATAATATTCTTTGAGTAAGACTTGAATATTTTTTAGAAATTAAGTGAACTGCTCTAGCCTGTGTACATATTTCTATGTGACAGATTTCAGGTTCAATTTCAATTCAGTTTGAAGGTTGTTTACATTAACCTCTTAAATCCTATTGGGTCGCTGGCGACCCGGTGGACCTTAATTGTAAAACAAATATAATACAATAAAACCTGGTTTTTCTCAAGAATATCTTTATTACTGCTGTTCAAAAAAGACCTATCATTTCCGAGAATAAAAAAAAAAAAAAACAACTTTGAGTCATGTTTGAACTGATGCAGGTTGGTCTGTGTACTTCTCACCCAATATTAATTTATATATTAGGAAACAAGAGGGTGTTAGCTTTTAAATAATGTATTGCACATGTAATTTGGGCTTACACTTTCTAAGTTATTTGCTTTTCCATTTGGGTATGCAAAATAGGCGAGGATTACCCAAAATGAGGTGGATGTTAATGATTAATGACAAATCTTCCTCATGCTCCAGGTTTACCTGTGGAGTACCACAGTGATCAGTGCTAGGACCTATTCTCTTTACTATATATATGCTCCCAATCTGTAGAATTAATACACAGCATGGGATTAATTTCCACTGTTAAGCTGATGATACTCAGCTAAATCTGTCTATAAATACAGATGAGAATAACCCATTACATAGATTACACGGATGTCTTGGGGTCATAAAAATCTGGACGACTCTTTACTCCCTGCTCTTGAAGGCAGAAAAAAAAAGAAGTTATTGTATTTTTCATTATTCTGCTTTATTATATCTCTATCTCCTATTCTGGAATACTCGTTAGTTTAACCTCTAACTTTTTACTTTGTCTGCCTTTTCTCATCATAGTAGCTTCATCTGGTCTGTTCCTGTTTGGCTGTGACTCCATCCTGGAGAGAAATATCAGCTGTGTTGCTGCCATCAACACCTTTGGTTATAGATCTTGGAGCTTGGCCTGTTTTTTACAGTGTAGTCCTGTTTCTGTTATTATAACTAACTGTGTGTGCTCACTTTCATCACATGACATGGGAATGGCCTGGAGCTCGTCTGCCTGGCTGTGTGTTTTCTGGACAGGGCAACCTGTGGAGCTGGTTGACAGTCACCTTTTGTATCTATTCTCTTTCTGTATCTCTGCTTCTGTCTTCTTGAACCCCAGTCCACCTCCACTGATGGCCGCTCACACTGAGCGGTTTAATCCTATAGCAGCATAACTAAAGAGATTGCTCAGGATAACCTAAACCACTCTAACTAAAAGCTTTATCAAAAATGAACGTTGCCTTAAAAGTAGACATGGTGTCTGCCTCACGGACTAAAACTGGTAGTTGGTTCCACAGGAGAGTAGCCTGATAACTGAAAGATCTGCCTCCCATTCTACTTTTAGAAATTATAGGAACCACTATAAGCTGCAGACAAAACAATTGAGACTGAAGTGCTCTGTTTGTAACATAAGTAGCAATCTGATCTCTGATATAAGATAGAGCTTGGCCATCTGTTCAAATCAGAGCCAATAAAGTAAAACAAGCTGGTGCAAGTATAAACTTGTCAATTTGAAAGACATGATCTGTAAACTCGTTATTTTTCAGTTGGATTCATAGCATCTTAATTAACATGTGCATCTCAATGAGTTAGAATATAGATTTAGGTTATCTTAGCTTATTTTAGTAAAGTAAATCCAAAAGTGAAATGATAGTAGCTGCATCACGTGCATGATGTGTTGTTAAGAGTTTCTTCTTTTTTATTTTTGTAATACAGCCAATGAAAACACCAAAAATGTCTATAGTAAAAAATGGTCAATTCATAAAGGAACACTGGTTTTCTGATAATACAGTCCAGTCAAGGCATTCCGAAGGCCAGAACACACTGGGCACGATTTAATGTCCAATCTAAAGCAAAATCGAAATGAAGTTGTAGTAGAATCAGAAAGAGAGATGAAATTACATGCCTGGTCTTGGACTACATTGACATGTGAGAGGAGGAAGCTGAATTTAGATTTAAAAAAGTTTTGATTAAAAGATGAACATTTAATGTTCTTCTATAGCATGAATTACTGTATCAATGTCATGGATGCAATCAGCCTGCTTAGTTGTAATCTAATCCCAGTTTGATTAATTGGTTCTGATATCTCATCCTTATCTTAAAATAAGATCCATAGATTCTCTCCTGGGTTCCTGTCAGTTGCTATTTGGAAAAGCAGAGGAACCTTGACATGATTGTGAGCAATACCAGATGTGATACTAATGTATAATATGTCTTCCAACACATTTTTAGCATCCAAACAGTTTGCTTTCATTTACCTCAGGAAATCTTTGATCCCAAATAAAGAACCCTTAATTGTGTGGGCTGAATTTATAAGAAGCTTATCTTCGTTTTATCCAAACCCCCTTTATTTGACCCGACCTTCAGGAGATTTAACACCGTTTATAATTTTTTATTTTCAGCCACTTGTGTTTTCCTTATTTCATATGTTTCAATGTTTCTTAAAGGATTTCTATAAATACCACATCCTGGGAGAATGTGATGTGAGGCATTGGGGGTCTGGATTTTACATTTCTGTGGACACTGTACTCCCACTGGTTTATGCATGCAGATGCAGCTGTTAGAAGAAGTATGGTAAGGGAAAGAGAAAAAAAAAAGCAGAATTTGGACAAAAGCAAAGATTTTTTGTTTCCCCAGACCAGGGAAAAAAGATACATTGAATACATTGTGAATTTACCAGCAATATCTGTGGAAGTTGATGTAAGATTATCAATAAGTACATTAATTTTAAATGTCAAATTACTAATTAATTAGTTACATTACACCCCCCAAATTATTATTATTATTTGTTATTGTGCAGAAATTAAGCAAAAATATATGAAAAAGTAGGCGAAAAAAGTCATTTTCCCAAAAAGAAAAAAATGGAAGTTTTTCATCAAAATCATCATTAAAATAGGATAGCATAAATCTGACAAAAAATATAGAATCAATACTTATCATTGAAAGCTCTCTCAACGGTTGCATCAGTCAATTGTTTGCCCTACATGTTATTGTCGAGTTTAATAAAAGTTGAAAAGGGCCCTCAGTGAATATTGTAATATATAGAAAGAAATAATGCAAATGACATAGGAAATATGGCCAAAACAGCTGCACCACATGACAATTTTACAATTTAAATATTTGAAAGAATTACAAAAAAAGTAATGTATTCTAAATATATTCCTGAGCTATCTCTATAGTTATGCTGCTATAGGCTTAGACTGCTGGAGGACATAGGGACCCCTTTTTCATCATTCTGCTTCATTCTATCTCTATTCCCCCACTCTGCAGAATCTGTTAGTTCAATCTCTAACGTTCTGCTCTCTCTGCTTTTTCTCATAGTAGCTTCATCTGGTCTGTTCCTGTTTGGCTGTGACTCCATCTTGGAGAGAAACATCAGCTGTTCTGCTGCCATCAACACCTTTGTTTATAGATGCTGGAGATCAGCCTGTTTTCCAGTGTAGTCCTGTTTCTCTGACCGTGACTGGCTGGATGTGCTCTCTTCGTCCTCTGGCATGGGAGCTGGCTTGGAGCTGGTCTGCCTGGCTGTGTTTCCTGGACGGGGCCGCCTTTTGCAGTTGCTTTTTCTGTCTCTGCTTATGTCTCCTTGAACCCCAGTCGGCCTCAGCAGATGGCCGCTAACATTCTGCTGGAGGTTTCTTCCTGTTAAAAGGGAGTTTTTCCTCTCCACTGTTGCTACAAGCATGCTTAGTGTGAGAGATTGCCTTCGAGTCAATGAGTCGATGCAATCAACTGGTTTTCCTTAGATAGAAAACTTTGAATCAATCTGACTGGATGATCTGGTGAACTGTAAAGTGCCTTGAAATGATATGTGTAAGGTACTACTTATATGTTTTGTAAACTAAAAAAAATTATTAACAGATTAAACCCTGCTAAGGAGAAAAGCTGCAAACACAGGAAATAAAGTTAAGTTAACAAAATTAAATAACTAAATACAACCTTCGATGTAGATTATGTGTAAACAACCAACAATTAACAAAGTTAAGAGAGAGGATAAATATGGTTCAGAAAGTAAAAATCTTTTTCTTGTTTTCCTTCGTTTTGTTCATTTAACCAGGTGATTATTAGCCTGGGTGCCAGTCAGAACTTAGTCCCGCCCACAAGGTTTGAGTTCGGGGAAGTTCGGTCTGGCTCTGCTCCATAGTAGTGCGAGTACGATCGCCCACTGTCAGGCGATCCAATCAAATTGTCAGGGCGGGCTTTATACGATGATGGACAGATGACAAACAGTAACGTTATCAACCACATGACCAAAGCGCGCTTGGGTGACAACAATAATGGCTGCCGCTGGAGAGTTGAGGTGAGTAGATTCTGCTATTAGGTCTGTTCTAGAAGATATCGACAGCAAATTAATTTTAAAAGAGGAACAGAGAAACGCGATCAAGTCTCATCTTCTTATTCTAGGCGTGAAACTGCACGCTTTGATTTTTGTGGACAACAACTATGCCTCGCTTAACATACGTCACGCACTCCGTTGCTCTTATTGGTTGTAGGTCTATCCAATTGAGTGCAGAGGCATTTTTTTTCCTGGTTCGTTCGAAACACGCCCCATAATCACAGCTCTATGGAGCAGCATCAGACTCATATTCTGACTAGAATTGAGTTGGACTACGTCAGGCTAGGTGATTATTCCCTCAGGTGATCAGTCTGCTTTGTGAAGCTGGAAATCCAAGTGGTTGGAACTGATTTCTGTAAAGGGCTTTTACTTTCTGGACCTGGATGATCCACCTCTTCAAGTTAATAAAAGCTTCAAACTAGCTTTGCTTAGTCTGGGAGCTCCAGTTGATCATCAACTCAATGGCTATGGACCAGATATGTTGCAGAACAATAAACAGAATGCCATATGGAGCAGTTGAAGGGAAGAAAGATCCATTTTTCCTTTTAGTCTTCTTTAAGCACTTAATCCCTCTGAGCATCCCATTGCATTTACTAAGAGCCTATTTCCATATAATTTCATGAGATTTCTCTTTGGTATTTTCCCTACAGTTTCTCTTGCCTCTCTTTTATTATTTTTTCCACTTCAATAGGGTAATTTCTACTGATCACATTTGCCCCATAAGCTGTCCAAAGCTTGGCTTCCTGCTCTTTCAGATCTCTTTGTGTCTGACATTCTCTGCTTGCTACCTTTTCCCCTCTCCAGCTTTTCCACAAATTTCCATCAGCCTCCTTTTCTTGAGCTTTTCTCTGGCTGTTCAATAACGGCTCGCAGTCAAGGTAAGAATTCGATTCAAAATATTCTGTTTATATTCAAGGTCATCCACAGCCTCTCCCCTGCATTCTTGTTGGATCTACCCCTATCTGTTCGCTCAGATCTTCTTCAATCCGACTCTCGGTTCTCCTTTTCCACCCTGGTGCCTTTGGGAGCAGAGCAACAGAAAGCTCTGTTCCCAAATTCATCTGTAAAATCCATGCTTTACCTCTGTTTAAATCAAACACACCCATTTAAGCCTATTCTCTCTGACTGTCCCTTTTTTAAGGTTTATGTTGTTCTTATCTATATATGTACAGTGACCTTGAGTGTTCCCAAAGACCTTTCTTAATAAAGATCTATTAAGAAGACTTTTATTATGGTTTATATTTCACCCTGACTGATAAAGAATAATTTGAAAATAAATATTACGACAGTATTTCATTAACTAAATGTATTTCCTGTCTCAAGAATTTTGCAGCTGCTTATATGTTTTTTTCCCGATATTATCTGCAGTTATGCTGCCTTCATGTGATCTGCTAAAGTGGAAATTATCAGTGCATTGTGTCAAAGTGCTTCTGTTGTGGTAGAGAAGAGCAACATGTTGGATCCATGGATCAGATTAACCTGCTGCCTGGGTAAGATAGACTTCCTAATGCATCTCCTGCAGGAAGAAGAGGATGCATCAAACGCAGTGACTTCTAGCGCGCATCTGATAAAAACAAACTCATTTAAAAAATGACAGGTTTAAATGGTGATGTATGTTTTTTTTTATATGTATTTATGTTACAGCATTGTGTAGGCTACAAACACAACAGGAGAGAGCACTTAACTCTTTATATGGCACTCATTGAAATCTTTTGAAAATCCAAATTTCAGCAAATAGTGTTATTGGAATCCAGGACAAGACCTTATCTTTGTAACATAAAAAAAATTTTTGGATATTTTGATGGCAGAAATGAATCAATGTAATAACAAGAAACTTCAATTTGCCAGAATATATTAAGAAAAAAAACAAAAGTGCTTCTATAAGAAATTCATGAAAAAACCTCTGAGAGTGAAAGAAACAAATTTCCTTTGGTCCAACATAACCTTAGATGCATTGATGTTGATACTGGCATATTTTTTTAGTTTATAAACCTAAATATATTTGTTAACTAGGCTTAATAACTTTTCAGTCAGCTTTTTTTCCCAACTAAATTTTTTTTTATATAATTACGATACAACATGAAGGCACCATCGGGTTCAACCAGCTTTAAGAAAAGTTTCGACATATTATGATGCTGCACGCATGTTTCTCCATTAGGAAGGTGGATTTAGGGTTGAGAGGAGAGTCAGTTTTTTTTAGCCACGGAATGGAACTTACACGTTTAAATATTCTATTCAATTCAGTTTATTTATATAGCGCCACACCGAGCATGCTTGTAGCGATAGTGGAGAGGAACAACTCCCTTTGAACAGGGAGAAACCTCCAGCAGAACCAGGCTCAGTGTGAGCAGCCATCTGCTGAGGCCGACTGGGGTTCAAGGAGACAGAAGCAGACACAGAAAAGGCAACTGTAAGAGCACATCCCGCCAGTCAGTCAGAGAAACAGGACTACACTGAAAAACAGGCCGATCTCGAACATCTATAAATAAGGTGGTTAATGGCAGTAGTACAATAGAGAATGTTTAGCTATAGCATCATCTCTCCGGAGCACTAACAGTACATCGTCATGGTTACTGTCTCTCCTACATGGTTTGCGGCAAACTAGACAAATGTTTGAGCTTTCTTTTCCCATCAGTTCGACCCCTCTGCTAAATTATTGATAATCACTCCTTTTGCTGGGTCCATCAGTTTAGTTTGAGGCTACATCTTGGTAATTAAGCATTCTTATGCGAGATGCTCTAAGTCTTATTTCCAGTTTTTTCATGAATTTTGTGCCTTCTCAGGGCAGATGTGCACCAGATTTTATTTAGGTATACTGCAGTAGAGAGGAATGTATTCCTTTTATTAATCCTTTTAGATTCATTTGAAGTAAGACTTTTCTTTTACTTTAAAGGTTTGTTCTGAGTCTGTTTTCACACTTTAACTAAAATTGAAATCCATCAATGATGTTTTTTTAATAGTAATCTCAGAGCTGCACACACCCACCTCCTGGGAATTTTAAGGTGGTTAAGAGCGCTAAAATAAAACTCCAGCCCACATAGAAGGTCAGATGCCAGAAACACTCGACTGAATCTCTGCATTTTATCAGAAGCTCCCCGGGGTTGGAGTCGATAGTTTTCACTCAGTATTTTCCATGAAAACTATCTGCATTTCCCACATGAAAAGACCTAAAGGCGGTACGTCTATCTTTACAAAACCAACCAAAGAAAGAAGGAACAGTCTGGGAAGGGGAATAGAGATGATATTTATTCATTTCTGCAAAGAACATCAGCTCATGCAAAGATACCACTTTTGTAAACAGAATTCTCCATGTAGAACAAGTGGAAGCTATTTTCTGGTACAGTTCCTCTTTGCCAACAAAGTCATTATTTCATTAAATTTCCAGGCAGGTAATTGTCTTTGAGAGCACAAAGGAAACGTGCCTAATGGCGTCATCGGTGCACTGCATGAATGTTGAACTCAGTGTGGTCAGATTTCACGTGGCTAAAACACCCTGGAGCCCAAAAGTGTGAAATCAAAGTAAGAACACCAAGATATGCTTTACAAGAAACACCGTACTGTTGTGCTGTAGACGGGAAGCAGATGCATTTTAGCTGGAGCTAAAACATTACTACAGCTTAGGTTGGAAATACAGTTTGTGATTCTCTTTTTCAGGTTTTTGATTCCAACCATGAATAGCAGAAAATTCCAGAACTTTCTGTCTGACAAGCAGCGAGGAGTAAAATTAGCCTGAGGAGGAACCTGAAGGCAGAATTAGGTCCCCAATAGAGATGGTGTTAGAAACAGCTTTTACACCAATTTGGTCTTTAAAGTTTATTCACAAGATTTCAGAGGATGTTGGGCAGCGGAGGTCCCTTTAAAGAGCTCCTCATACCTCACTGCTGGTCAGCTGGCTGAAAGAAGGCTCCAACATGTCCCTCTGGTGGATTTCATATTTCCAGTTTAGATTCTAATGGATTGCTTTATTTTAGCAGTCTTGTGAATAACTACAACTCAATTTTTGTGTTTAAATATGATACAGTGAGAATCTTATATTAAACATTTCCTCAGTGCAGAAAATTAAGGCCTTGGTTTAAAAGTTCAGGTTAGATTTATTTTGTACAGAGATTCAATCACCAGTACACCAATAAAACAATACAGAAGTGAAACAGTATTTTAGTTTTATCCTGACTGATGGCTGACTGATATCTTTAAACCGAGGTTTTAATTTTTTTATTCAATAAATGCATCCATTCTCAGAGGTTAAGAGCCCAACGCTTTGATGGACTAATGGGATAATTGCGTGTTTCCTTTTTTCCTGTTGGACTGAAAACTACCTCCCGATAATAACCTGCAGCAGTTTAAATCCATCTCGTTACAATAGAGTTGGAATAAACTATGAAAAGTACAAACTTTGAAACTTGCAAAAAAAGTTTGTCTGCTTTAAAACAAAACAAAAAAACAGCAAAATTGTCCAAAAAAGGAAGAGAAATAAAGACGGAAGGATCAATCTTCACACCGAGACGAATTTTTGCTCGTTCCAAGTGGTTGGAGATCTTTGCATTCACCTGCAGTCAGTGCTGCCAAATCAAACCATCAAACCGTCGGTGTTTGAATGTGTTTTATTGCTGCCGTTCTGAGCTTCCAGTTTGTTTATCTCCTGTACTGGGGACGTAGGAGGGGACCAGCAGGAAGACAAAGATCCAATCAGATGATTCACCTTGGATCAAGAGATGCTCACACCCCTCTGATTCCTTCCAACTTTACAAATTTTATTTTTTTTTTGCACATCCGTGTTCTATATATATATATATATATTATAGCTATGAGAACATTCTCAGAGAAAGTGTCACAAAAATAGAAGAGACCAGCACAGAAAAAGGCCCACTATATAGATTTTGACAAATCCATAGATTTAAAAATATACATATACAATAATAATCATGATGCAAGTCTTCCTGATCCCAATTATAAACATTTAATATACTTTAGTTTCTGTATTTAAGCAGGCACAGTAGTGTAACCCTGGATAGAATTGTTAGAAAACATAAGACAAAAAAAAAAACAGCAAAAAGCCCCATAAAGCTCTGCAGCCACAAAGAGACAGCTGCCATGGAAGAAAGAAACCATTTGAATCCCAAGATCTCAACTCAAACCAGCTCATAGATCCAACTTTAAAAAAAAAAGGAGAATCAAAGATGTGTGCATCATAAAACGATGAGAGAAAGGAAGCTAGATGAGGAGAAGCAGCCTCTGCTTTGGGCAGTCAGTAGTTCTGAGAGCGAATCCCGTCCCCGAAGGAATGCTGGAGGGGCGAGCAGAGAGCAGGGGGCGGAGCCGTCCAGCACATTAGTTTGAAGTAAGGCCTCAGTTATTCTGTTTTGTGTTGGCAAAATTAACAAAACACAGAAACATACAGCATAACTGTCAATTACACCTAGCTTGAAAAAAAAAGATATGTGCAAAAAAAAAAGTTGTACAAATATAGTAAGAGTTTTTTTTTCTTTTTTTTTTTGAAGATTGTGGAGAAGGAGGTTGGTTGGATTGTCCACCGTCTCTTCATCCCATCAGCCGCCGGTCCATGGCCGACGCCACGGTCGGCAGGCTGGCAGCTGAGCTTCAGGCTTGCTGTTGATCCGACGGAACGCTTCACGTTGAATGGATGACCCGCTTTAGCTTCTCTACCTCTATCTGTGAGGAAAACACAAAGAACCGAAACAAACTCAGCTTCAGGACGGCGTTAGGATCCACATTGAACAGGTTTGTTATTGCCATGAACCAATCAGAAACGCGCAGGTCAGAGGTGGTCAGTTAGGAATCAATCGTCTACCAAGTCGTTTCCTTTAATAATCATGGTAGAGGCCACTGACTGCTGCCCCTGCCCTACCTGTTGCTGCACTGTTTGTGTGCTCACTAAAGCTGTCCCCTAGTTGGTGGTTTATCTGCGCTCGTCTTTACAGGCCGTGTAGAAACTCTAAAGGTGGCCTAAACAGGGACTGATGGCAACGCTCTTCAGAAAGGAAGCTGTTACTGAGTGGAGATTTGGCTGTTTTAGAAGAGAAATGCATAAGGCTTCAGATCTTTACAGCAGTGGCGGCCGGCCCATAGGGGGCGCTGGGGCACCGCCCTCCCTGATAAGAAGAGAGAAACGTAAAATATATTTTTAGAAATTAAATCATAAATGTCAGTTTTACTCTCTAGACTGTGTACCTATAAGCAAAACAAATTATATAAACTACATTTCCCTATCTACTGTCATTAATTTGTGGATTTCCACAGACAGACTCCTACCGTCTCTGTTCTGGGGGCGCTGATCAGACTGACCCACATTTGCAGAGAATCTGTCAATCATGTACTATTGCTAGGTGAATTTAATGGCCAATCAGCGTCTCGGAACTTTATGGTCTTGGGGCGCTGAAAATACTGCGCTTTTACAGGCTTCTGAACCCAAGCGCAGGTGCAGACAATTAGAGGGACGATGGCGAACGTAACAAGGAAGATGCAGCTTCCACCAAATTCGGTGAGATCCTTATTTATCTACCCGTTTGCCAGAAGAACATCCCTGTTGTAGGATATGAACATTTCATGTCATGGTTATTGTGACTGTGATGAATCCACCTCCTCGCTTAAAACAACCTCTCTAACTTTGCGCGCCACACACACGTTCCTGTTATACTGCGTTTGTGAGGACCAATACACTCGCGCTGAGCCCAGTAGCTCCATGAACTTAAAACACACAAGCTGTTCCTGGTTACCTGCTGGCGTATTGAGGGTGCACACTTAATATTTCAGTGGGGTTAGCCGTGTGTGTGTGTGGTATGTGGGGGGTGTGGGTGTGTGTGTGTGTGTGGGGGGGGGGGTGTGGGTGTGTACGTGTTTATGCTACGGGGACTTGTCATCTTCAGTCTGGCGGCGTCTTTGCTGGGTTCAAACCCAGTTTGGTGTAATTGAATAAGTCAATGAATCTGTGTAAAAGAATTAAGTTGTAAAAATTATTTGTTTTTGTAAATTAATTGTTTGTGGAGGTAATATATGGACAAAACTGATTAATGAGAAGAAATCAGAAATAAGAGAGCCTGAGGTGAGGGGCTTAAACTATTTAATGAGGGCTGTGGGAAGAAAAGCGGCAATTTTTGTTGTCTGTTTCTTTGTTACATTGCTGGTAACTGGAGGGAGGCTGAGGCCCAGAGTATCTGGTATATGTTTAGTTTCTTTTGCACCCTGTTTTGATTTTTTGAGCTCAATAAATCAGCAACACCGGTAACCCGACTGAGCCTGGATTCTTGGAGGCCAAAGAACCCCGTCACAGTGACCCAAATCATCACTGTTATTATATAGTAAATTAAATCATTACTGTTAAATTGTATGTATTGTCCAATTGTTTAATCAAATTCTTATTCCGGATTAGTTGGAGACATACACTAGGCTATATCAGCCCCACCAAAAATATTTTTCACCAGCCGCCACTGCTTTACAGGACACTGTAATCCTCAAAGTGTCTTAATGTAATTCTGGGATAGAAGATTTGCCACATATAACATGAAGGGCGAGTAAAGTAGAGCAAAAAGGCTTTCTCTGGGTTAAACTCTCAACCTTTGATATCATTTAAATGATGTCTGCCTTTAATTATTAAAAGAGTCAAAGTTTTTGAAGGTTAATCAAAGAAAAGTCACTTGAAGTAAAACCTGAAAAAAATTACAATCAGAAATCTCCCACTTAGAATGTGTTTTTACAACTATTAACTATTTTATTTTTTACATTTTAATTAAAGTAAAAATTTTCATCTATAATTTTCTTTTTAAATTGATTGTTGATTCAGTCCAATTTTAACACTACTCGCTGCAATTACACTGAGCCCCCCTCAGGGGGCGCATGCCCCACTTTGGAATAAAAAAGGTTTTTAAAAAAAAAAGCCTTTTTTGGTCAGAAAAGTTATGCTAACCATGCTAATCTTTAAGGTAAGATGCTAAATCCAGGTTCAAATATCACATCCAGAATGACTCCATGATTGTTTCTAGGTAGAAGAAAATCTTTTTTTTTTTTTTTATGTGTGCTCTAAGCAAGGCTAGAACCAAGCATTAAATGCTGGTTTTTAAATCTCCTTTTGATCCTGAAACGGAAAATAAAGACAAAAGTCCCCGCTATCACTCTTACTGTGATAACATGGACGGCTAGCTATGAGCAGCTTAGCATTGGCCGCTCAGCCCCTCAGATATGAAAGAAAGCTTTAATGCCTGAACCATGGCTTACTGCACCAGATTACATCAAAGGATTTAGTTTATGGATATTTTTTCATGCCATCTAAATGTTTAATTTGTACACTAACAGAAAATGATGGTCGTTTTTCAATATGTGTACTTGTGCGTCCGAGGCTAATGGCAGCCAGGGCTAACGTTAGCCCGTCTGCAGCAGCCCTCTCTGCATAACCGTGTGTGAAGGACCACTGACTCTGGTGGTGGATTTTTTTTGCTTTATTTGCCAAAATGTTCATTTGTTCTGTGTTTATCTGACTGTGTTCATTATTATTATTATCTTGAGACTATTAATAACAGGAGGTGAAATGCAGCTCCAGACGAGCAGAGCGTGTGGTGATGTCATCAGTACGCTTCTGTTCCAATTGACCCATATTTATGCTGCGTGCTCGGCGGCGGATGTCTTCTTTCTTATTAACTTCTACTTGCTCTCAGTAGTGTAGGCTAATGGCTAATAGAGCCACACCTGTCAACAGTTAACCCTTTATAGGGTTCTCAGTGAAATACTTTGAAAATTAAAATGTCAAGCCAATAGTGTTATTGGAATCCAGGACAAGACCTTATTATCTTTGTAACATTAAGAATAAATGGATATTTTGATGGAAAATATGTATGTAATGTAATAACAAGATACGCCAAATTGCCCGAATATATTTAGAAAAATAACAAAAGTGCTTCTATAAAAAAAAAATCATGAAGAACACTCAGAGAGAAAGAAACACAAAACCTTAGAGGCATTAATGCTGATATTGGCACTTACATTTTTTAGTTTATAAACCTAAATATAATTGTTTTAACTTTTTAACTTTCCTTTTTATTTTTTCAATTAGCTTTTTACCTTTTTTTCTTGGCTTTTTTACTTCTTTTTTTTCCAACTTAATTTACAGTGGGTAATATATTATTAAAGGGCTCATCTAATTGTTCAAATGCCAAAATAAGATGTACAGCCATGTAGCAGCATCTTTGTTGAATGGCTGGATATAGATCTTGTGCTTCTAGAGCTCACTCAGGGATGAGGGGAGTCAATTTGTAAGGAGTATGCAAAAAGGTAACTTGCCCTATAAAGGGTTAAATTAAACTGCAGTTGTAAATAATCACCTTCATTTTTCATGAAATTTGTAGAACAAATTTCTCTGCTGGATCAAACCTATTAGCTTAGAGCGCAGTGAGCGGCTTTATGCTGCATCCTGAGGATAAAGCTTTAGCTCAAAGTCCAAGAGTGGCAGCATATGCTTCTACCTGGCATTTATTTTTTATTTATTTTCCCGCAGTTGAAGAAACGTCAGATTTTGCGATGGAGGAAAAGGAGAAGATCTCTGATATGCCAGAGTGTGTGTGGTATCTGAAGCATAGATTATGCTCAGCAAGCATAAACCAGTTAACGCAGATATGCTCCTGCCCTGATTGTAAATATCACACGTTTAAAAAGCCCCACGCTGCAAATATCATGCAGGAGGGGATCAGACTGACTGTTTAACTGATCCTCATGTTTTGGGGAATGTGGAACAACAGACATCAGAAACCAGAGCCAATAACTTCTTTTCAATCTATATTCTGATAAATCTGGTATTAGAATAATTTTCATCTTCCACCTAGACGTGCTGTTGGACAAAACTCTGACCCCCAGCAGCTCCCTCTCTGCTGATCAGTGAATGAAGCGACAGCTAAGTAGTCAAAAAATCTTGACAATAAAGCACAAAATTATGAGCATTGAAAAATGGTTGGTCTTTATACACTGAAGGAAGAACATTTTCACAGCTTGAACCCTTTTTGGCGATTTCTGACATGGCGTCTCATAGACGACTGGGAGAAAATAGGAGGTTAGTGACGTAAATGCTCACAAAAGGCAGATGGCTGCTACAGAGTACACTTCTAAGAAGTGATAATCCCTGTTGGAAACAAACTGAGGGACCATGACATGTTTGTTTCAACAAACTGAAGGGAAATAAACCCAACAATGCATTTAGTGGAAGTGTGACCCAAAAAAAGCATTTTTTCTGGGTTTTGGCAGTGCCATCCGGGTCGCCATGTCAACAAACACGGCTGTATGTCTGACAGTTTACTCCTAAAAGGGGCTGAACAGAAGCTCTGTCTGCCTGCAAATCTCTCAGCTCAAAAAGCGGAAGCATCACTTTCAGAGACTAAATATTTCAAATACTAACCGGTTAATCAGAGCGTTTAAACTGATCTCATCTATAAAGCATTTCATCCAAACTGTAGGAATGTTTTAGGAGCTATAAAGTGCATGGGTTCTTCCTATTTGAGGTGGACTATTCCTTTATTAACACAGAATTTTCTCTGCAGAATTTATAAATTTAGTATGTTATTCTTATACAATTTCCTAAGGTTCACATTTGTAGGACAATGTTTTTCTATAATCTTTTTGCTACTATAAACACTAGATTTTCCCCATTGTGGGACAATAAAGGGATTTTCTATTCAAAACTATGACTAAATGTTTATAAATTTTTAGAAGATGTGACTAAGCCAGAGCCATAAGTAAATATTCAAACCTTGCTATGTTTTTTTATTGTTTGTTTTTATCAAGTTGCAAACAGAAACGTATGGGTTTCTATAGGGATTGTTAATATTAAATGTACTAATTCTTGACTGATTAATAATTATAAACATGTGGCCATTTTTCTTTTAACCCTAGCTTATTCTTGTATTTCCATTAACAATATGCAGAATGAAAAACATTTTAGTATATTATTACTACTTATTGTGTCTGCTATATTAAATACTGATTGAATAAACAAAAAAGATTCTTTCATACATATTATGAAACTAGACAAACTTAAAAGATAACAACAGGAAGTCATTAGTCTGCTGCATAAAACAATTAAAAAACAAAAGTGAAACACTTATGATTTCCATTGTAGAGAGAAGTGAAACTATAATTAAAACACAGGTTAATTTGCTCTGACATGCTGTCAGACTATTAGCCACCTTATTTTGATGAGATGGTTAAGCTCTGTTTTAGTTTAATCCAGGTGCTGGGAGAGACTTTGTGCTGCTAGCAATGTCTTTAAACAGGAGGTTTAATAAACGATATTTAGGTAAAAAACTCGAGTTTAGTTTTTTTACAAGCAGATCAAATCAAATCAGATTAAGGATTTGGCAAGACTTAAAAACATGGATGCTCATTTATGCTGTACATCCCATCTCTGTGAGGTTTAGGCATTTAGTAAACGATGAGCAGAACTTCCACAATCTAAACCTTTTTAGTTTACATTAGAAAAATGTCATCGTATTGTTGCTCTATTATATAAAATAACAGTTAAAAAACTTTATGGCTACATAAAAGTACTGATTGTTTCCTCTGTCCTTAAAGCTACAGTGTGTAATAATTACAGGGATATACAGTCAGAAATGTAATATATTATACATAACTATGTTATTTATCATCATCTACGAGCTCAGCCTCTTAACCTTAATATTTGTGTTGCCTTAGAATTATTTATTTATAATTACATAGGAGCGGGTCTCGCAGCCATGGAGGCAGACATCTTTGCGCTACGGCAGCCCAGAGCCAACAAACTAGCGATTGTGAGATCGCCCATTACGCTCGAAAGTAACTACGGCAGGTTGAGAGAGATGAACTGAGACGGTACTGAACAGTAGATGGCAGTATTAAAATTATCTATGTAAACAAACCTCATCACTTGAGAAGGTAGGTGATGCGGACGTCGTGGAAGGCATTTTGTCCCGTAACGCTCGCCGTACTGTTGGGGGGGAGAAGCGGTGGGGGGGAGATGTTCATGTTGCTACAGTCTGCAGTCTGACCGCTAGATGTCGCTAAAAATTACACACTGTAGCTTTAACTAATCTCCTGTTTCCACCCAAACGCTCTACAGGAAGGCTGCTCAAAACTCTCCACTGTCTCAGTAACATTCAGGATCATTTTTACTTTAGCTGCTCTGTGAGCGCGAATAAAAAGCATCAATATTTGTTGAAGCTGACGGCTTAATGAATGCAGACAGCCCAGCGTGTGGGCCTTGGGGCGATCAATGCTACCTGCAGGGCTAAGCGCTTCAGCCGCTCCTCATCCACCTCTCGTCGCAGCTCTGCTATCTCTTTCCTGGAAAAAAGACAGACGCACAAACAAACCGATCAGGATGTGTCGGCAAACTTCTGACTCACAATATAAACCCGCTCTGTTCGTTATTAATCCCTTTTTTTTGTGTGCAAATCAAAGTATTTTTTCTGACCAAAACCACTTTAGAGTTCTCAGTGTGACTAATATCAATTTAACGCAGATTTCATTTGAAACATGCATTATCAAGGTTATAATATTGGTTTTGTGGAGTTTCCTGGGCAACCCCAGACTCAAACACATCCTGCTGCCTTACATTTGCTGGGCTTTGAGCAGCTCCACAGACAACAGCAGCTCTTTTATCTGGTACTTCAGTTCGTTCTGCTCCTCCGGCTCTGCGTGGAATTTGCTGTTCTGTGAGATGATGGTGTCCATGTTGGGGGTGGGCTTGGCTTCAGAGGGCCTATGGAGGGGCGGAGACTGGTTGGAAGGCTGCGAGTGCTGAAGAAGAGGGACAGAAGACAATTATACTGTAGATACTTTTATCACATTCAGAGTATTAAGGTGTAACAATATTGGCATATTTAAAAAAGAGGGGTGAATACTCAACATGTTATTGATTGACTTCTTCATTATAAAAGAAGACAAGGTAATCGGTAAAGCTCAATTTTTATGAATCACTACATCACCCAAACTCTATTGAAATCTAAAAACTGAAACCTGAATTTTATGAAGATTTATTACTCACTACACATAAAATTTAAGGGGTTTAGTTTTGTGGAGTGTAGAAAATCTGAATATTTAAAGAGCAAAAGAGCCATAAAATGATAAGAGGGTCGATGAAGTTTTGCAGGAATAGCGGAGTTGGAGAGCTTGGTTTGGAGGATTCACTTCAATTCAATTCAGTTTATTTATATAGCGCCAAATTCACAACACATGTCATCTCAAGGCACTTTCCAGTTCAACCAGATCATACAGTCAAATTGATACAAAGTTTTCTATCTAAGGAGAACCAGTTGATTGCATCGACTCATTGACTCAAATACAATCACTCACACTAAGCATGCTTGTAGCGACAGTGGAGAGGAAAAACTCCCTTTTAACAGGAAGAAACCTCCGGTAGAACCAGGCTCAGTGTGAGCGGCCATCTGCCGAGGCCGACTGGGGTTCAAGGAGACAGAAGCAGAGACACAAAAAGCAGCTGTAAAGACATCAGCATACATGGCTGGTCCCCTACAATTCCGTTTTAAACATGAATCTTTCTACTAAAATATTCTGTCTTGATTTGTGGACATTAAAGAGAAGCTTTATCTCCTGGTCAGATCCTGTAGTTCAGTGAAAGGGTGGAGTCAGAGTAAAGAAATATGAGAGGGGGTCAATCCAGGGGCTGGAAGTTGGAGGGGATTTTGCTGGGAGTTGCAGGGAAGTGGGCTTCCTTTCGTCTGGCGTTTGACTGGGAAGGGCCATAATGAATGCTACCATTACTGCTACTGTACAGCTCTGCTCCATGATAGAGTCTTATCAGCAGTCATTACAGGAGGTGTTGATTAATCCTGGCTGTGTGTCCGTCACTCTTCCTCTAGACTCTGGGACCTGGACTTCCACGGGAACTTCAATTCCTACAGACCTCTCAGCAACAGTTCACTTCTTTCTCTTCTTAGTCCAGGCAATATATTCCTGATGCCTCTGCTTTATCAGTGGTTTAGAAGTATAGTGGAGGATGTTCTTTTTCCAGTTGCATCATCTAAATAAGTGGTCCTCCTAATTGTCCATCATTACCGGTGGTGAGTCTGACATAGTGGAAACATTGAAGGTAAGCTTGTATGAGCGATGCAAACAGCAACGCAACTTTTAAACAGACCATGCACGAGGAGAAATAGGCCTGTGCACGCTCTCGCATGCATTTAATAGGTGTTCCCTCTCGGGAGCAGGTACAGGGTTATGCATGCGTTTGTTTTGTTTTTCCTAAGAAGAGTTTTCAAAATTTCGCAAAAAGTCCTCCACTATATCTTTGACATCAGGAATGTTACGGGAGTGGCTCATGTCTATGAAATCAGCATTTTGTCGTCATGGAGTCCATCCTGTCCACCTTCATCACTACCTGGATAAGCGCTGCCACCATCAGGGACCAGAACAGGCTGCAGCATAGCCTCCCCTCTGAAGAGAGGATGATTTGCTGCAGTATTCATTCTCTTCAGGAACCGTACACTTCCAGGACCCTGAGGTAGGCAGGAAGGACTGTATCTATAAGCCTTCCTAAACTGATTATTTTAGTGTTGGGTGATAATGACTGTCCAGTCAGGTCAGCAGTCTGTCTCACAACTTTAATTCAACCATCTCATGCGATACTCAGATCCTCTGGTAAATACATCTTAAATTCATCTTTAGTGTGTAAACAGCTACCTGAGTTTGTCTTTAAATAAGCCTCGTAATTAAGTGAAAAATGGTTGAGTTTTCCATGTAGTCTGATGGGTTGCACAGCCAAGCATGCCGTTTGAGTCTCATATTACTTTGCATTCAGAGCACTTTTGTGCATTGTGTAGAGCTGTAGCTGGAAATCAGCTCAAAATGACTCATACATCGATTATTGTGTAATAATGAATTTCAAAAGACTGAATGTATCTGAGATGGTTTGGAAACAACAGCAGAGCCGTCAATGGGCTGTTTCTTTCTCAACTATTACCTTACTCTGTGCATCTTTGTTTATTTACACATAAACTGAGAGCGGATCCCTCAGAAAGGGCCTCAGTGAGAGGTGTGAATAGCTGAAAAGGTGCAAATGGCTTCTCTAATTATATCAGACTTTGAACCTGTTTTGACCTGATAATCTGCATCCTGATGTTATGGTTAAGACAAGCCTGTGTCGCCTTTTGTGAATTGGAAAACAATAGAATTAGAACAGTGCAGATATATTTATTTGACTAAAGATCAACTTGTTATAAAGATAAACTTGCTTTAATGTTTTGCTAAAACTGATCATTACTCAATTTAGAAGAAAAAACAGTTGATAGCAACTGTGAGATGCAAGTAGAATAAATGATTGAATAATTGTTTGATTTATTTTGAAATCCTTCACTTCAACTTAATGATCTAAATTCAAAAAGGATTCTTTTGGTTTTAGCCAATTCAACTCCTCCACATCATTTATACAATGTCAAGCAGGGTTAAAATGTTCCTGTAAAGCAAGGTCAGAAGATGGAGGAGGATTCCATCTGTTGCAGCCAACGCTTCTGACTGCAGCGCGTTTGGCCCGTCTGCAGCCGCTCAGCCTCCAGCTCGGCAGCCACATGTGATGCGACTGAGCTGACCATGACCAATCCGGACCGGATAACATCAGAGACCGTTAATTAAAATGCTGAGGTGGAGGATGGAGCTGCAGGGGGTGCTGCTTCGTCCTCCTCCTCTACAGGCTCCCGATGCCGCTGGGGATTACTTAACTGGTCAGTGTGATTCACGCTGGTGGAGAAAAACCTTTCGATACCTTTAGAGTTTTTCCAACAAACACCGCTGCCATGTTAAGTTAGAAACTTCTGTGACTCAAACAGCTCAGAAGAATAAAAAAAGCAATCTTTCATAAAATAAAAATATATCTAATCAAATAAAAAAATCTTTTTTAATTCTGTATAACACAGCATAGTTTATGTACACAAGAAGCAAAATATTTACCAAACTAAAAAGGCAGAATCATTTATCTGAACAGTTTGACTAAGACGTTATCAGTCGGGGTAAGTTTCATCTAAAAGGGGGTCTTGTCAAAAAAACATACATAAAATAAAGCAATGCATGCAAAGCGTATTTCCTGATAGCAGTTACTTTTACTTTCTCAACTTTTAAAGATTGTTTTGCACCAGGCCTCACCAGCAGACAGACATCGTTGCCCCCATCTGCTGGCTGTATCGACTCACACATCCTTTCCTAAATATTCAAGCTCTAGCTCATATCAGGGATCTGATCATTCCTTACGTTCCTAACAGAGCACTTCTCAAACAAAAAGTAAAATTAAATGTAGAATAAAAGGCATATATTTTAGTTATCAGGCTCCTCTCCTGTGGAAACAACTACCAGTTTTAGACTGTGAAGCAGACACCCTGTCTACTTTAAAGGATTAAAACATTCCTTTTTAATGGAACGGGTACCACTTTCCATCAATCTACTTTATTCGATCTCTATTCTCCCATTCTGCGGTATTTATTAGTTCAACCTCTAACTTAAATGGGTCATAGAATGCAAAACTATGTTTCCATTGTAATAGATGAATAACAATAATTCAGTGGGTGAAATGGACGTACAGAGAAATTCAAATCCCATCGACACCTCAGAGAAAGGGGAGCATTTTCATAGTCTTCCCAAGGGTTGTTCCAACCGTAAGGCTATCACAACCGCAAGCTGTGAGCATTTATTTATTTATTTGGGAATGACGTGTTGACTGCTGAGCCGCTGACTGGACCGGACCTCAGCAGAGAGCCAAAGCAGAGCCGTTCCCAGCAGACCGTTTGCAGCTGCTCTGCTGCCATCAACACCTTTTGATTAGAAATTATAGAGTTGGGCCTGTTTCTCAGTACATAGTCCTGTTTCTCTCCAAGCGATAGCTAAGGGGCTAGCTTTGACTGCAACTGTACGTAATTTCTTTAATCACCTTTTACATCAAAACCAGCTTAGAGTTTATCTGCTTAATAGTTTCTTAAAAGAGTCCCCTGTGGAGCTAGTTTACATTTACCTTTTCTAAAATAGAAATGTATATATAAAGCCTTAGAGCCTATAAGAAAATTGATCATTATAGTAATAAAAAAAGTGACCAAAGCATTGGCTTGTAGTTCTAGATATCTAAATATTAAGGGAATGTTTGAACATCTTTGAATAGAAAAAACTATGTTCTAAAATAAGAAATCTTACCACAGCCAAATGCTGATTGGTTAGCTGGTCGACCCGTGTTAACCCGCTGATTTCAGATAAACAGCAGTTTTAAGTTCTAGTAAATCTTTCCCAGAAACTCCTATCCAAACATTAATGAAAAGAAAATTCATGTTCCAACCAAATGCTAACAGAGATACATTATTAAGGTAAGAAACAACCAATCTATATAGAATTTCCTCTGTTCCTAAACCGGAGAGACTAAAAACAGCATTACTATCACTATATACTGTATTATTAAGGATGTTTAGTCACACATCCATTAACTTAGCAGCCACATCCAAACACCTTAGCAGCTTTAGCTCCTGCTTCAGTAAACACAAACATTCATACTGTATTCACAGCATCGTCCCTGTTTTATACCTCTGCTATTAAAATACATTTTTCCATATCTTAGACTTTTTGTTCATTATTTCCACACTTTTCTGGGAGGTGCTAGCCATAGAAGCCATAGTAGGGTACTTGTTTACTCCCTGCGCAGTGTTGTACCTCCTTTGTTATTGTAAATATACAAGATGAGCTTTGTTTACTAACAAACAGAGCAAAAACAAAGGGTTAAATACAAAAATAGCAAACATAAGGTGGAAATCTTTCAGAAAAACTTAGTATAAAACAGAAAGGGCTACTAGCATATACGTTTAAAAGACTTCATCATGTAACAATGTACCTTTAATGTAAAGATTTTTAAAGAATTGTCTCGGGTTTCCTCCAGCACAACATTTGGTTGCATCCACACAATTTCACAACTATAAAAGTAACAATTTATATTATTATTCTGTCCAAACAACACTGGACAGAATTTAATTGTGGTTTTTTCTCCTCCTCTCTTTTTAATAGGGATACACCGATCCACAATTTTTTTACTCTCAATTCAATTCAGATACTTAAATTTGTATTTCTGCAGGTTTGAAAGGATTCTCACATGACTGATCTGTCTAGTAAAAGCTGACCGATAGTGTTTTTTTTTTTTTTAAACCCAATAAAACATTTATGAATCATAAAAAACTTAGAAGGACAAAATCCACCCTGAAAAGACAGATGCAACTGTAAGATGCTGATGAAGGCTCAAACCTTCCTGCTATTGAAGACATTTTTAATTCCAAATTAAATTTATTATAGAAATAAACACATTAGCTCTGCCCCCATGAACCAGGATCATCATTTTCTGTAATATATGGACCGACACACTGCTTACCTTTTTGTGTTCTGTTGGCTTGGGTTTGGCACTATCCTCCTCATCAAACTTGAAGGATTTCTCTGCAGCCACGTCCTTCGGAGGCTGCAAGGAAACATTTTGTCTGACATCGGGCGATTTTCATATGGTTTTCATTTTACTAACTGAAAAGACAACATCCCAGTATATTTTGGGAGCTTTTTCTAAAGCCATAGAAAGACTTAATTCAGGTCTCTCTCAAAGACCATACTCTGCTCTAACCACAGTCTCAACGTCTTCCTCTTTGGTTACTAATAAAACAAAACAATTTACAGAGATCCTTTCTGAAGCTACATAAGGATTAAGCTAGAAGCATTTAAAATCAAAGGCTGAGTGTTTTTGAATTCCTCTGAACCTCAACGTGATTAAACCTGACGTCTGGCATCGGGACCCTCAGCAAACTCAAAAACAGATCCGACGCACCTTTTGTTTATCAGTCACACATATAATTAGTTCATTGTGTTTAAAGCTCTGCAGAGCAAATCCAATCTAACAGCTTAGCAGCGTAAAAGGTGCAACAAATATTTCTGTCAGACATTATTAATGACATTTTTCATTCTATTATCTCTGGACTTTAATTCCTTTGAAAAGAAGTTATGTAAACTTTAGGATGAATTACCTGAATACCTAATTTAAGCCTTTCTGAGGTCATTTTTAATGGGACAGCCTTTAAAGTTTAATTCAGAAGAGAAAGATTTGAATCAATGCAATCTAAAAACTGCAGATATAAAGTCTATTAAATTGATTTATACTAGGGCTGAGGCCTCTCTTATCTATTGAAGCCAAAAGAAATAAATCCATAATTTCCAAATATTAAATCTTCATATATAAATGATTTGATTCATAGATTAATTCCCCAGCCTTAATTTATACTCCAGGAACTATCTGATATTTTTCAACTTTTATCCATCATCGTCATTATACTTTACAAAGACTTTTAGAGATGGATCAATACAAACTGCTGAGGACTGTAAAGAGGTGGGGCAATAATACTTCAGTTTTTAAATCTAAATCTGGAGAGTACATGTCTAAACGTTTATACGTCTACTAGATCTGTTCAACTAAAGACTCAAATGTTGCCCGTTTCTCTTTGAAGAACCTCTATCTTAGCAGCTGAATCCAAACATTTTAAGTCTGGTCACAGATTCTAAGTTGGATTTGGACTTTTACTGGGCTGTTCCAACTCACTACTAGGCTTTGATCTAAACCCTTTCACTGCTGCTTGGCTGTTTTGAAGACGTTTGGCTTCCCATCCAGGAAGCTTTTTCAATTGAAAATGTAAGAAATAGCACTCAGTTTGAAGCTTTGGGCCACTGTCAAACTCAACGCTATTTCTGACCTTTTGAATTGAAAAAGCTTCCTGGATGGGAAGCCAAATATCTTCAAACTTGGAAACCAAGTACAGTGGATTGTTTTTTTTTTTTTTTACTTTTTTGGAATTCTTATGTTTGATGAACCTTTATCTTAGTTGTTTTCTTATCAGGATTTTCCTCTAATTAGCTTCATATACCTTCCTATCACCTTGGAGCATTTTTTTATTCCCCCACATGTGGTTACAAACTAAAAAGTTTTTATTTAGTCTCATGTGACTGAAACTGTATTCTAATGATCCAATTGATTCTACCTCAATCTAACCTCTCTTCCATAAAACCAAGAACTGTCGGGTTCCTCCACAGGTTTGTGCAGCTCCTCCAGAGTAACTAATGCATTCCTCGCCCTGTTTCAGTTTTACCCAAAAGTCTTGTCTCTGTACATTTGGAGTTTTTTCTGGGTTTGTTTTATGTCAAGAGTAAAAGCTGGTTTATGCTCAGAAACCAGGTCGTCTGCGTGTGCGTCACAGTTAACGCATATATGCCCCCCCCCCCCCCCCCCTTCCGCAGACACTCTGGTGCACCTCTTCCAAATTGTAGGTGACTGCAGACAGAAGGCCTCTGATTGGTCAAATTTACATTCGCACTACACTGCGTATTTCCTGTTTGGTACCTTACCGGCTCATTTTGTTTGTATGACCGCCATCGTGGAAAACGACTCTTGACGTTGGACCAGCTAGAAGAGCGAGGTGTGCGAGAAGGCTGGGACCCTTTTCCCACCTGGATCCCCACTATTTTTGGCCCTCAGGTCTCTCCGTTGTTGCACAAACTTTACCCCACTTCCTCTGCCGTAACTAGACCCACAGCTAGTTCGTGATGGTCCTTCTCGCATTGTGGCGTGGAATATCATAGCGCAGACCACGCTTCATGCTGGGCATAAATCCAAAATATCTGCATCATATCTGCGGCAAGCTCACTGCGACACACTGCCGCAGAAGTATAAGCCCTTAAATCAGAGCCATGACCCTTACAAAGTAGAGAGGAGACTACTAATGAAAACTGGGTTTGCTTTAGGGGTATCAAACTACAGACTGCTGAAAGCCATTTACCTTCTCCTTCCATCTAACCATGTTGGGCTCCTTTATAGTTACAAGACATTATGTCCATTTAAACATGGTTAAGTTAATAGTTATAGTATTTTTAAAAGTTTCCTAAGGTTCAGGTAAGCTGCAGGATCTTCTAAATAAAAAATAAGTGTTTCCATTTCATCAATCTTCCCTTTGCTCCTTTTAATTAAAGTATTTTGTAAGAAGGCCACAGGCTTTAACCCATTTAGGCCGGGAAAGCATTACCGCATTTCTACCATTCAAGTCGGGGGCGCTGTTGCGTAATTCTACCATTGACGCCGGGAGAGCATATAAGTCAAGCAAGAAGAAAGAAGTTTTTTTCAAGCAAACATGGAGGAGTTTGACAGAGAAGAGTTGTCGGAAGGCAGTGATTTTGAGGAGTGTGTCGGCTTTGATGACGGTATAGATGAAAATGATGACTTTGAACGCGCTGAACCAATCGAACTACCACCGCAATGCACGGAGTGTTTTCATCCGCACACCTGGAGTGAAAGTTGATTTGCCTGCAGACGCCACACCGCTGCAGGCATTTGAGCATATTTTTAATGAAGAACTTTGGATGCATCTTGTTACCGAGACGAATAGGTACAGTGACCAAACAAACCAAACTCCAACAAGAGCAAAGATGGCAAAGTGGTCACCCGTGACTGTGACGGAGATGAAGACATTTATTGGGCTGTGTATGGGCATGGGACTTCTTGTGTTGCCAGTACGAAGAGATTATTGGCGACAGAGTAAACCTCTCTTCAGGACGCAGTTCCCCCAAAATATGTCCCGGGACAGATTTGTGGCCATCTGGAGGTAAGTTGTATGCAATTTATAACAGACATATGCATTATTATGCATAATAATACTGTTAATAAGTAATGATCAGATAGTTATTTATGTAATGTTTGTTCTTTATTTTAAAAACGTTTTATATTGCACATTCTCAATGAAGACATGATCACATATGGAAAAAATAAAAGGTTGAATTTTATTTTTTTTTTTTATTACTGCTTTTCACTTTTTTTTTTTTGGAAGAATTTCAAAGATAAAATATATTTTGAGTTCTATCTGCTACAGAAGCTGAGATATCAATAATTTACTAGGCGTTGACACAGTTGCTGAATTTACAGAAAAACTTCAGGTTTTAGGGGGATTTTTTAAAATCGGCCATAGGTTTTTAAGGTGTTTTTTCCAGGCGTTTTAGGCCTAAATGGGTTAAACTGGAACTAACCCCCACACACCCGCCTTTTTTTTGTAAAATCATCCTTACCGATTGTCCCGTGACAAACTGGCCCGGTAGCCTCCTGCCAGGCATCTTTGGTCTGTTAGCCGTTGGGTGAGTGAGTTTCTCGGAGGCTCCGGACAAGTCATCAAAACTCATCAGATCTCCTGAAAGCAGATGAGATGAGGAGACGTGGAGATAAGGAAAAGGACACAGCAGAGGGAAGTCGTGACTAAAAAGTACATCCAAGGGTGAAGTGACACAACCAATTTCATTTCATTACATATGAGTGCCTTTCAGCTTGCAGACAGATTATTTCCTGGCTGCTACTTAAATTAGCAAATGTGACAGCAGAGGAACAAGTCTAGAATGTGGATCTGAAGATTTTTAAACTAAAGTACCCATTTAGCTAAGGTGTTCATCTGGAGTCACATTAAGTTTTGGGAGTTTTCTCTGGTTCAGTATAAAACAAAGCCCCATGGGGACCCAAAAGGATATACTGGCAGATAAGTAAGGTCTCTATGGGGCATTCTGAGAAAGTCTGCTGATTTTAACCATCGCTCATAGTTTACTACAGCTTGGACAAATTTTCATTGGTCAGCAGTATTTTATTGCATTAGTACTGCTTTCCTCCACTTCAGTCTCTGAATTGTAAACAAATAATATGTTTTAAAAAACAAAAATAACCTCCATGCAGGGTCTCATTTTTGCACCTAGGAAAACCCATTTAGGTCATTAACGCCATTCAGGCATGAGTTTCTTAGCTTAGAAGTAAAGGCTGTAATCTCAAAGCTATGTTACCGGTTGTTTTTTCATTTCATGATTTGGATCAGCAAGAGGTGAAATATTAATGCTGGAAAAAACATTTAGGAAGATTGTAGAAGAAAGTAATAAACTTATATCAACACTAAACAGCAGATGGTGGATGTTTTTTTGGTCTGCATTGGCTGATAAGGTGAACAGATTCCAGAACTTTCCTCTAATTTTAGCATCTTTGAATTTCTCTCATTCTTTACAGATGAATTCATTTCCACCACGATTTTTTTTTATACTATTAGGCTAAAGTCAACAATCCTTCAACACTTTAAGCATTTCCCCCATTATAAAGGATTGCTACAAATGAAAAAAAAAAAACAGCCTTGAAAAAAGGAAATTAAAACATAATTGGAAATATTTCAGTTTCTCGGAATGAAAATCGCTTTTTTTCCTGCAGTAAATGAAGAAGAAGCTATTAAAATAAAAATAAAAAACGCTAATACTTTATTATATTTTTCCAGCAGATTTCTATTAGAATGGCGAGGTATCAATTTAAGATCATCCAATGTGACAAACAGCAGGAGTCCCTCAGAGCTCTTCAATAAAACGTGTTTCTGTTGCAGCCTGCCACAGCACTTTGCACCCACTCTGCAGTAATCGCCTGCAAACAGAAAGCTCTGCCTGTAATTGCAGGAATGATTGAGTTTTCATGTTCACCCGCCAAGTGTGAGTGAGTGTTTTGTGTGGAGCGGTTTCAGCACCTTCACCGGCTGCTTGTCGGGAGGAGACATCTCTAAGGGATGACATGCCTTCAGGTCGGCCTCATTCAGCCATCTGTGATGTCGTCCCACTGTGACCTCTCAGCCTCCCATTTGTCCCCGTTTATCACTACACTTTCCTGCTCTTAAAACATTAGTCCCAAATCTATTTATTCCTCAGTGAAGTCTGCTGCTGCCTGGTTTCATTCACTCTGACTTTAGCTTCACACAAGTGCTGCAGACATCTCTGCTCCTTCAGGGATGAAGGAACAAAGGACGTCTTTTCTTTTTTTTTTACTTTAGTGTCTTTAAAGAAATGAATCAATTTGATTAGATGAGGGTTGAATGAAGTTCTTGTGCTAAGTAGTGGATAAAGTGACGTCATGGAAACCAGAGAACAGTTTCATGCGGGAGACCAGCCATTAAGACCACTAGTAATAATAACTGAAAGAAATGCAGTTCCTCAATATGTGTACTTGTGCGTTCTCATGTACTCGTGAAACGTCATCAGCCTCAGCAATTACACTCTTCCAATTCACAACAACAAGAAAACTGAGAACGGACAAAGTCCCTGGATTATGTTCTCGCCCCTCCCTCTTTACCCAGCATGCATCAGAGCAGAGTTGTCTGTGCTTGAGATTGACAGCTGTCCCAGAATGCACTGCGGCAGCAGCAGCTACCAGGGGAGCGCTCACAGAGCTCAGAGTATTAAGTAAAGAGTTCTCTTTTCTGTTGCTCTTGTGAAATAAACCATGATCATAAATTTGGACGATAAGAACCAATGTCCATGTTTCATCGTAACATGATAACCAGAGAAGAGGAAGCAGTTTTGCTCATGAACAGCTGTGAGATCTCTCTTCTCTGCTCTGCAACCCCATCTCAGCCAACTGGCTCCATGGGGCCAAGGCACACCTCCAGGAGGGGACCTGTGGACATTGGTTCTCAATGTTCAAAATTATGATCATGGTTTATGGCACAACACTGTTCAATCAAACTATGTTTAAAGATCATTTGAGATTTAAACATTACACTTTTAAGCTTCACTATATGGTCCATTTACTCATTTAGTGCATAATTTTAAAGAAAGTTCCGATGCTGAGAGGACTGCAGCAACCAGCGGACCTCCGAGGCTAACAGCAGCCAGGGCTAGCGTTAGCCCGTCTGCAGCGGCCGTCTTTCGGCATAGCTGTGTGTGTGAAGGACCGCTGGCTCTGATGGCGAGTTTTTTATTTTATTTTGCAAAATGTTCATTTGATTTATGTTTATCTGACTGTGTTCATTATTTTTATGCACTAAATGAAAAAGAAGAATTTATTATCTAGAGACTATTAATAACAAGAGGTAAAATGCAGCTCCATTTTATGGTGATGTCATCAGTACGCTTCTGTTCCAATTGACCCATATTTATGCTGCATGCTCCCTTTTCTCAGATTCCATACTTTTCTTTGTTCTTCTCAAGAATATACTTGGCGAAAACACGAGTCCATACTCGCGCTTTTGTGAATTGAAAAACTGACAGCAATTTACTGAATTATTTTCTGTTGGGTTTGATTTGGTGGTGTGTTCATGTCCGTGTTTCAGCAGAAGTATAGACTGAGAGATAGTGTTTGTGTGTTTGTATTGGGAAATGCGCTAGACTTTCAGAACCTAATTTCTATTAAAGAAGATGGTGTAAGAAGTTTGTAAATTTAGTAACTCCTTATTTAGAAGTAGGCTCGACTACATGAAGCCGAGAGACTGAGGGAAATTACATCAATAGGTCAACAACACAACTACTGGGTGTATATATGAGTAAAATGGTGGTTTTATTTACATCTTTTGTATTTAATCATTGATTAACACTGTTAGCATCACTAACTATTAGGGCGGTTTCTTTATTTTCTCTAGATACTATTTGACCAAAGCATGGGCTATACTAAGTCGATACTTTCAGGTTTGCCTCCTATTAGTTGGAAACCAGAGAACCACTTTTTTATGTCTAGAAATAAATCTGTTAATAATCTCAGCACTGCTCTATAAAAAGCAGAGCCCCTTTTTTTAAATATATTTTTAATTTATTCTCTTAAAATAAACATTTTAATATGTTAGCAGCAGATGGAATAATTGATTCTTTTTTTCCAGAAAACCAAGTAGGTCAGGACAAAAATATCTGTATCAGTTCTTTTTGTAGGTAAATGCTACTTAGTAATGAATACATTTTACTGAAGATAAAAATCCTCATCCTGTTGTAATCTCATATGATAGCCTTGTTTAACACACCCTAGATGTCTAAATCTGAAAAAATATCGTGCCAGACATGAGATGACTTCCAAGCTGGAGTACTTGTTGCTATGGAGAAAGGTGGTTTCTCTACACACAAGGCTACCACTACTGCAGGAGCTGAACAGCCACTTTCTCCCTCAGTCCTGCTTAACGAATTAGAGATGAAACGGTTACCTAACCCTTTAGCAAATGATCTTACCTGCTCAAATCCAGGGAAAATGCATTTAATCTAAGAAAAACTGACTTCAAATTTTGCAGTGTCTGACATACTTTAATCAGCTGCAGCTGCAGCAGACACACGTGAAAGAAAACAGCTTTTTGGAAACAGGTTTTGTTGGAAAAGACTAAACAGATTCGAGACACCAGTTGAGTACATACTCTCTAAATCCATAACTCACTGAAGCAGGGAGGATTTGGATGGCTGAGGTGACTTACCTGCATCAGAAGGTTTCTCCCCAAAGTCTCCAGACAGCGTTTTCTGTTTCGTTGGCAATACTGGCTCTAACTCTGACTTTGGTCGTGTAGGAGGCACCTCTCCATTGTGCCTGCAGTCAAAAGAAAGACGGAAGGAGAAGCATGTTAAATAAAACATGAAGGACAAATATTAGATATACCATAAAATAAAAATGTAAACATTTTCAGTTGGTGGACTGTGTTTAAGCTTTGATCATAATCAATCCATGTATAAATGGTGAATGAGCCCAAATGTGTTCTCTAGTCCTTCCTTGATATAACTACAGTCAGCAACATCTATAGAATGGTTTATTAAAGAGAAAAACAAACAAAACATACAGCTGCAAAAAGAAATGGAAGGTTTTTAGCCTTCTTGGTGGCAGAACACAAAGCAAACCTTATTCAGTAGATTATGACTAATTGTCAGTTTGTGTGCCCTTGTCAATAAAGAATAAATCCATCCAGCAGGACATAGCAGAACTTCTCTATTCAGGATCCCTCTTCAAATAATAAGAATATTATTCCATCACCAACTGCTGTTTATTTGCCGTCACATAAAAAGGAAAAGATAAAGTTGTTTTATGTTGATGTGTATGGTTCTTCTAGGACAGGGGTCTGCAGCCTTTCATATCCAAAGAGCCGTTTGCCCCAAGTCTGACCATTTAAAAGTTTATTTAGAGCCACAAAATATAACATGACACAAAAAAACTTTTTTTAATCTTGTATAGGACATTAGTTGCCATCTTAAACAATCAACAATTAATGCATTTTAGCTTTTAAATTAATATTAAAAACAAATAATTTCCAAGCTAATTCAAAGAAAAATGTCTCTTAAAACATATTTCTGGTTCTTTTAATCTCAAACTCTAAAGCTTTTAATACTGGTATTTATTATAGCACATCATTTAGTTGGAGAGGGTCCAAAGAGCCACATGTGGCTCTGGATCCACAGGTTGCAGACCACTGTTCTACTAGAAAGGAAAGGGACCAAGCCCTGCAGAGCACAGTGAGGGGAGCGCCCCTAGCTGGAACAGGGGCCGAGCCAGAGACTGGCTCAATAACCCAGTTGACTACGAGCTTATAAAACTAAACCAGAGTTTATAAGAGTAATTTTTTAAAGCTCCTTTAATGCTCTTAGAAATAATTTTAATGCCATCAATACATATCCATGACTCTCATATAAAACCATGTCCCAAATTCCTCGTTTTCTGGCCACTTTTGTTGAAATGAGCATTTTCCCATTCTCTGGCTTTTTCTCCGTCTTCAGCTTCTTTCTTGAACATACGGCTTTATGATCACCCAGAAGCAGTTCAGCGCAAATATATAAATTGTTTTTATAAACTTTTTTTTTTTTCCAAAGCATTTTAAATGCCACAACAATCACATTTAATGAATTTTAACATCAATTAAGGCCTTAATTTAAACAATTATATTTTAATGATATAATGACCCGTGGAAACCCTGTAAACTCACTTTATGTGTTTTCTGGTTTTAATCAACTTGCTTTCATCTTTCACATTAATCAGCAGAACATCGTACAGAAGCACGGTGTCATCCTGCTGGGTGATACATTTGCTACATATGTAGACAACACCTACTAGCCTGAAGATGCTTTGCTAACCTTGCTAGCAGGAAGAAAAAGGTGCCGCCTCAAGAAGAGGGATTTTCTGAAAGGTAGCCGATCACAGGCAGTTTACTATAACGGATTAGTTCCATCAAAGTGATTAAAGTTGGCATTAGTGTAAAGTAACAGGTCCGCAGGTAAGGAGGAGATACAGGCGCATAAAAGGCAGGAAAAGGATCATGAACTCACGTCTCGTGGTTTTCAATCTGCACATAAAACGTTGAAAACGTGCGATCGGAGTAGTTTAAGTTTGTGTTTTACATAGCTTTCAGCCACTTTGACAGAATTCTGACTTCAAATATTAGCTGAGAATGAGTTTGAAGTTGGTCTCCGTTTTGAGAAGTTAAGATTAATGTGATTTAAACTCATAAACCTAAGATATAAATTGAAACATTTTCTGATTGTTAACAGTTAATATTATCTGGTTAACAGGCTTGTTTGATAAAAATCCTACCAAGGTGGACATCAATTGTCCTAACAAAAGTGGAGAAGCCAAAAACCACACAAAGGAGAGCTAATTAGCAGCAAGTGCCAGATTGTAGTTCTCTGTGTGTCATATCAGCCTGACTTGACGACCAGCCTCCCTCTATAAAAATCTCTTGTTCTGAAATTCGGCAAATTGAAGCTCTAATAATGTAAATTCACAGCATTTGGGTCTAATGGAGGCAAAACCCTCTTTGCCACCTTGTGTGGCATCATCGAGAAAAAAAAAAAAGTTCTAGATATAAGAGATTATTTTGGACACTACAAGTCTGGTTCCACATTGGACTGAATTTCCAGAACACCTAAAGTGCCACAATCGTTAATCCCGGGCTGAGCAGAACATGTTGTCCTTTTCACATCTATTAAACTGTTGAGAAATAATCCCTTTATGTTATGGATGTGCGCCTTTGGCCCATTTAATATTCCTAAAACATGTTTTGTCATTATGTACCATAAGCTGACAGTGATGGAGAACCAGCAGCCATAAAGATGAAACGTCAGAGGTCTCTTAAAAAGCTGTGAGGGGCTTAGATTAGTTGAAGCTTTGCCCGTTATTTCCCAGAGTGGCATTAGGCTGAATGCATTACATGACAGGAGCCTGTTAACATATTGCAGCTCAGCCTCCCAGAGGTCAGTCAGATAAGCAGCATAACCAGAAAACTGCACATACTTGAGGTTTAATGAGGGAGTAATGGGCTTCTCTGGCTTCTTGGGTGGAAGAGGGACCGGCTTCTTGTGTGGGTTGGGTGCGGGGGGCTTGTAGGGTTTGGCTTCTGGAGTGGGCTTGTCGCCTGTGGAGATGACACAGAAATAAATACATGATTTCAGTGATTAAATAAACTGCTTCACCTTTTTGCCTCTAATTGCACAGCAACACTCCGACAGGAGATGCTTCTTTTTATGTGAGAAGAGCTAAAAGATGAGGAAAAGAATAAAGGATAATAAGGTTAGAAAAAAAGAAAACTAAAAACATCCATTGGACTTTGTTTTCAAGTTTGAAGACGTTTCTCTTCCCATCCAGGAAGCTTTTTCAATTAACTTGAAAAAGAATGTCCTTTGTCCATAAGAACATTCTCAAAGTTGGGTTTAGATGTTAATTCTAAGCCCAACTTTAAGTGAACTTTTGCTTGAAATAGTCCTATTCTAAAAAGATGTCTTAAAGGTATACTGAAGAATATTCTTTTTTCCAGGTAAATGTCAATTATTCTGGTGAAATGTTTACGTAAGGCATCCTACGTGCTTGTCCCACCTTTCACTTACCAGTGACATAGTGGAAAAAATTGCAATGCTTCTTTTGGAAAGTAAGCTTGTATTAGTGATGCAAACAGCAACTTTTAAACAGATCGTGCAGCAGGAGAAATGGACTCATGCACGCTCTCGCCCCAGTTTAATAGGCGTTCCTCTCGTGAGCGGGTACAGGGTTGTGCATGTGCATTTTTATTTTTTATGTTTTTAAAGTGGAGAGGGCGGGTCTTTTGAAACATTCGCAAAAAATCATCCACATGTAGAAAAATGCATTTCTAAGAGCCATGAGAACATTTCAAACATAAGCAGTTTGTTACCATCACAGAATGTAAAGCAGGTGATCTTAGAAACGGGGATTCTGCATTAAGGAGGAATGTAAGCAGTTTTTCCAATGACAAAGCTGTTAATCTGCTTCACACCTAAACGAGCCTTTAGAGATTCAGAGAAAAGACTCCAGATTCCCCAGACTGATGTAAGGACTGAGCAGGCAGAGCGAATAGGTCAGACCTAACAGAAACTACACAGAGGACGCAAAGATCACGAGCAATGAAAGAATGTTTCAGCAGTTTATCTCAGAGTGAGAACATGAACTACCAGAGAGGAGAAACATGTTACTTAATGCACTTTATGAATAATTAGGCTGAGATGTTAGGGATGATTAAGAGCAGTGCTTTTAAACAAAGCTTTAAAAAAAATTGAAAATAAACATTTGAAATTTGAGGGGGGGAAAAAATGCAATCCAAAAATTAAACAAAATGTTTTCTTAGACTTTGTCTTTTCAAATATATATATTTTTATTTTTTACATGTCCTTTTATTTCAATTCACAGATTAAATAAATTTTTTTATTTTTATTTTCAAATTTTGCATGTTCAATTTCTATTTTTTCAATGTATCCATAAAACTGTCTTTGCTCCTCACGACAGAAAAAGCTAAATTACAATACAAAGTGCAACGAAAAAAAGAGAATGTTTTTTAGAATAATGATAATATGAAAAAACAACAAATAAATGGAACAAAAAAATTCTGAGTAAACTGCAACATTATACACAAAAACTTTTTTTTCCATTTTGTTGAATGAAATTGTTTTAAAAGTTTTGTTTCTGGATTGCATTTATTTTTAACTTCATTTTACAGAATAACAATAATGGAACAAATGAATAAACCAATATATATTTTTTGAGCTATTTCTATGCAAACACTGTCAAACTCCCAAAACCCTAAATATTAAGTAGTTACAGCTAAGGAAACTCACAAGAATAAGCACTCTAATACTTTTTAGTAAATGTTTTTAACTGAGGTAATAATCCACAGGAGAAGAGATCCAGATTAGCAAATAGCTGCAGCTATTACAACAATAAACAACTGATCATAGCTGAAATCATGATGGATTCAGACCTGAACCTTCAGAGGCTCATAAAGGCAGTAAAGTCAGCCTTTTATCACCTGAAGAACATTTCCAGGATTTCTTTATACCTTATTTTTAGTGCTTTTAGAAATACACATAAAACATTGAACAGTTAGACCCCCTCTAATAAAAATTTGAGTTGAGTAATGTACAAAAAAAAAAAAATAAACTTTATATTATTTTCTAATAAATAATCAGCAAAAAGAAAGAAGTAATAGTTCTATGTAAACAGCTCTGGATTAGATCTCTGATATAAAATCACTGATATCCGATTCAGCTGATTATTCGGTATCGGAGCCGATATCCGATCCAGGTATCGGATCGGTGCATCTCTAACCAGGATAAGAGGAAAGTTCATATCACTCCTAAAGTTCAAACTGCACACTGCAGGTCAGTGTGCTTTAAAAAAAAAAGACCCAAACAGTTTTCCCTACTTTACAAAATATATCTCCTTCGCTTTAAGGAAACATTTCTGGCTGAGAGAAACACAGAAGGAGTGGCAGCATTTCTAACGAAGGCTAGATCTCGCTCATCAACCAGCTACTATCTGATCGATCGACTCTCAGTGTGACTGTAGAGAAAAAAGAAAAATACAAAACGTGCAGGATGTTCAAAATTTTTTACATTTGAACACATTTGGAGCAACATTCTTTTTGAACATCCTTCAACAAAACGTGTAGAGAAAAATGTTCATTTTCCACAACAGTGTTTCATTACAACTAGGACTGGAAACCTTAGATATTATATGTAGCTATGGCGAGAAAATTACTGTAGCTGGTTTAAAAAAAATATTACTGCAATTTAAAATTTTAAAACTAAAAAATCTATTAAATAAATATGTTGAAATACAGAAAACCTATAATAATAGAGGCTATAATCTTCCTCTGCCTGCTGTCACTCATTTTCTTGAACACGCCTCATCAGCTCTCTGCAGTTTTCTTCCTTAATTATGCATCAAGTAATTAAATATCCAAAACTGCAGCAGTTGCTTTTCCAATATATATGAGGTCAGTTCAGTCACACCGTAAATATGTTTCAAGTTTGTGTTTAGGTTTATAACACACCATTTTTATTATGGTTGAAATTTAACAAGTGAAAGATTTTGCTTTAATCACAACAAAAACTACCAACACCTTACTTCTGTACAAACCAGTCCCATTTATCTTTTTCAGCTCAGGCTGATCAACTTACGATTTTGACAACAGCTTAAAGGAAGAAAATGTGAGTTTTTTGAGCCAACCTCAAATCCATTCATTCCCATAATGAAGCTTATAACAGTCGAATTTAAATTTTAACTACCTGAACATAACTAAAACTCAATAAAACCAATAGAAAGATTTCTAACAAAGGTTGTGTGAATGTTTCTATATCCATTCTTACACTGAGAATAGAAGTCAGTAATATAATAAATCATTTGGAAATTATGGTTATCAGAAGGAAGCTTGGAAGAGGACAGAGGCCTGAAGCCGACAGCAAAGAGAAACATCACAAGAGTGTTTTCTCTTAAGGATGAAAGATCTGGAACAGGAAAATATAGAAACGCATGACAAACAAGACCCAGATGAAACGGAGGATTATTTATTGCCCAGAGAGCTGAAATTGGACAGAAATGTCAGTGGCGGTATAAAGAGATGGAAGGATGAGAAGAGACAGGATGGGGAATCCAGCTGTACCTCTGTCCTCTGGCCGGGGGAGATGAGGCTTCCTCTCAGCGCTGGGGAGTTCTGGCTTGGAAGCTGAAAAACGAAACATGGTCCAGATTGTCAGCGACCCAACTCATTCAACACGCGACAGTGAGAATGAACAGCGCCCCGTCGTCTGTTCTTTAACATGTTAGAAAACCTGCTGCCAGGTACCAGTTAGCATCATACGCATAAGCATCCAGTAAATGTCTTAAGAAGAGGAAGTGAGCAAAAACAGTTGTCTTGGAAGCCCCCAGTAAACTGCAGCAAAGTGCATGTGTAGCACGGTATGAGTGAAAACACAGCGCTGCTTATGAAGCAAACAGGAAAACCTCAATGCTTCTGAGCCTTTAGCACCTCAAAAAGTGGCAGCACTGGTTTACAGTAAGCAATTATAGCATATACTGTAATTGTTTTCTAAGATAATGTAAATATATCTCAGCTCTGGAAGTGAAAATCTTGTTCGACACGGACGATAAATGTTATCATGAGGTTATATTTTATGCCTCACGACGAAGATCCAATTTTATGCAGATGATACATGTATTTTCTCTCCTTTTATTTCATGGAGGAAGGAAGCTAAAACTGAACTTGCATTAAACTTGTGTAGTGATATTGTGGAGCCTCAAACATCATTTGGGTCCCCAGAAATAGATTTAATCACCAAGTGTGTACACAGCCAGGAAATTTGACTTTGGTTCCAATTTGATCACATTTTCAGTTAAAACTGTCAAAAAAAAAAGGAATTGAAATGTTTGGGTTTCGTTTTGTTTTTGTTATCTATATATAAATATGCTTTTACAAAAGAGGAACCAACGACCGTATTAGTGCAAAGTGTGTGGTACCAGTCAGACTGTTGGTGTTCAGAGTGTGAGATGGAGGTAGAAACTGTTTCTGTGGCGGCTGGTTTTTCATAAATAGTGCTCTGTAGAGTCAATCTGAAGGTAAACAAGTCTGAAAAGTGTGGGAATCTGGATGGAAATTGGAAAGTGGAGGAGCCTTGTAGCAGCAGGTGTCACTTATTTATAACAACTGGCCACAAAGTGAAGCGCTCGTCTCTTATTGGCTGAAAGAGATCAAATGCTGCAGAACAAGCTGAATGGAACAGAGGTCAGAGATGTGAAGAAGTGCACACCACTCCAAATTGCACAAAGACAGGTTCTGAGGTCCTCTGTTTTTTTTTTTTTTTAATAGAGCTGGAACGCTAATTCTACCAGTCAGACTGTCAAAGGGAAGCTGTGGGATTGCGTTTAGTTATGATGGAGAGCAGCAACAGCTCAAATAGTTTCATATTGATTAATGTTTCCAATCCAGCTCAGATAAATCCACAGCCTTACTGTGATCTGCTCAAACTGATCAGTAAAAACCCCAAGAATATAAAAATATATATTTAGCCCTGCACCAGATTAAAATCACTAGGAGGGGAAAAAAGGTCTTGTTTGCTGATATGAAACATATATTTATGATGTTTACTTTTAAACAGCAAGGCTTAAAGTTGTAGGTAAGTCATATTTAAATGTCAAATCATTCTGGCTTAAACATGTATATAAATGTACTCTTTATCAGATGATATTTTCCCAAAATTTAAAAAAAATTCTATTTTTTAATAAAATCCTGTCTAAAATCTGTGTTGTTTCTTTTTCAGTTATCTTATTCAGGCCAGTTAGTTATTCGTCAGCCTGAACACCTAAATTCGGCCAATCATATATCAATGGTCATCTGTCAATCAAATGTTTTCAGTTATAGCATCTTGATTCATATGTCGCAGCTAATATACGCAACGGTCGAAATAAGAATAGTTTCCTTTCCCATTAAGTTCCGTCCCAGTGTTCACGGGGATGGACGTCTGTGTCTTCAGCAGGCGTAGAGCTAACAGAACTGGCAGCGTTGCGAGGCAAGGGCTCAAACATGTACGGCTGGAAGCCTTCTACACCAAACCAAGCTTCTGCCGCCCTGGCGTCCTCTTCCACTACATCTTCATCCCCGCTTTCCTCATCTATATAAAAAATGTATGATGGAGGAGACTCATCCACGACCTCCGACACTAAACTCTCCTCCTCTTGCATGTTTCCTCTGTCCATAGCGTTCCTTGACAGTGTCGTTTCTAAGTCACCAATTTAGTGCTACTTGGTCCCAATGGAATTTCCCATTGGGAACCTACTAGCACTAAGTTGCTAACTGGTTAGCATGATGCTTCCGATAAACCAGCCACAATCAAACTTGCTTGCGAACCTTCCGCCATAACGATCCCGCCCCCTTTAAAATTGACCAATCACATTCACTTTATTCACTTGTGTAAAGTCAGGCACCACTCTGCAGAATTAGGAAATGCAACGGCTGATGGTGGCTGTAAGGGAATAATGTAGAAAGTAAAGTCAAATTAAAGTGAGGATGTCAAGAAAGAAAAAAAATATCCTTTTGATGCTACGATGCAACTACATGGAAGTGTTGGTAAGATCCTGGAGGCTGCAGACTGTCTTAATTCAGTTTGATGGGATCCTTATAGACTCAGTTAAGAGTTCAGGGCCCAAGGGAAAGCTTGGAGTGGAACACCTGCTCATTCATGCTGACAAAAATACAAGCCTTTTGACAAAACCAATGCAGCTTTAGAAAAATCAGTTCTAACACCTCCCTGTTGACTGTTTTTTGGAAGATGCCTGAATGGCCCTGGCTTAAAGTGGACCCAAAACATGCCAGTGGAGTTACATATGTCAAAACTGGGAACATCTGAAGAAACCCCGAGAGGAAGGAGAAAGGTCACTGATAAAAAAAACATGCCTCTAACACTCTGTGTAAACTTATTTTACCACTGTGTACTGACCTTCACATGTAACAGATAACAAGCAGATGCCAAGAAGAGCCCTTAGCCAACGCTCAGATTTGTTAACTGAACCAAACCGAGCATGTAAAATGTTCTTTACCTGCTGTTTTCGACGGTGGAGGTGGTTTCCTCGGTTTCTGACAGAAAGAAAATAGCAGAGAGAAAATAGGTCAGCAACAGAAACTGAAAGACGACTTTGAGGCTTATGCTTTGTTGAGACTGCAAGCTCTAGAAGCAGCTAAAAAGCTTCTGCTGCTTCATTTTTGTTGGTTGTTCACATTAAGGTCAGACGCGCCTCAAGAGCAGCTTTGACACACCTGAAGCGCGTCCAGTAACGTGTTTAAAGATGCGGCTGATGCTTCTGCTGCTCCTGTGTTCAATGGCAGAGAGCAGATTTGCTATATTTGCTGTGATCAGTGGGTAAAAAGTAGTTTTAACATGTTTTTAAGTGAGAAGGTCCACCTGAAAACCTCATCTGTTCAGTCAGTCCATCAAGATTATGATCCTGCCTTCAAATATTATTTCACTGAGCTGCTCAGAACCCCGTACACCTGCGGTACTCTGTCACTGGAAATCCCGTTCAACAGCAGCCTCTGGCTTGGCGGCGTGTTGTGGGTTTTCCGCTACTTTTTGTGGCGGCTGGAATGTGTTTTTCACGTACGTAATCCAAACTGCCGGAACCTGAATAATGAGGCAGGTTTTGACATTGAGGTGCTGCTCAAAAAGTGCTGCAGGACCTTTTGCTGCACCTTGATGCTTGCAACCATCAACTTTGCATGTGAACTAACTGCTTCTGCTGCTTCTAGCGCGTGCGGTCTGAACGTAGCATTACAGCAACTCATTCAATCAAACTTAAGATGACTAACTTTTTCTTTTTCTTGACATAAATATGCATTGATTTCATTAAACTTTCCCCAAAAACCCAATATTTACTGGGAATATATATATATATAGTTTTTTTGTCTAATAGGAATTTTAAAATGAGCTTTCCACTGATTAAAGATCCTTTAAATCTTATGCTTGACCCTAAATGTTTTTCCCTTTTCTGTAGAGAGTTGTGTTTGCTTGTCTTGTTCTTATACCAAGGTAAGGCTTCTTCTGCCTCCCCATATAAGGACTTTTGGTGAGGCTTACATTTGGAGAACCAAACATTAATTCCCATTTATAATGGCTGATATCAAACAAGCAATCAGGTGAACGTAATGAGAAGTGGGAGCAAACACCGTGCTGAGATCAAAGGCAGCCGACAGGGATTTACTAAAAAGGTAGTAGCAGCTCACAGGTCCGGTCAGAGATTTTAAGTCTCAAAAGGATCTGAAATCAGTCACTCCTCTAAAAAAGTCAACAATAACGACTTTTGAACACCGACTATAGGAAAGCACTGCAGTAGAGCCATCTAAGCAGGTTTAACCTAAAAACAGACAGCAAGACTCTAAAAGAAGGATAAAAAATACAAACAAAAAAAAACCTTTGAACTGAACCCACTTTTAGACAAACAGTCTACACAACCTAAGCTCTCAAAGGACATCATTGCTCTCTGGGGAAAACAGAAAATGCAAATAAAGCTTCCCAGACAGGAAGCAGACAAACATCAGCAGCAAATACAGCATTTTCAAGCAAAGGAACGTTATGCCAGCTTTGAGGCATAGAGCTGGACGCTTCATGTGGTTTGGTTATGCTTCATTGGAGAAGGACCTGAACAGAAGATATCTGATGTTAATCCTCCCAGGACTGAAAGTCCCGAGCTGAGTTCGCCTGGTCAGCCACAATCATTTATTTAACCTTTGATTGATGCTCCTTTTTTCTGTCTGCTTCCTTTTCTTCTCCTTTTAAGCTCCTAGGAGCATACCAACTTCCTGTACTATTAAATCCTACATTTATTCATGTATTATGACTAGTATTTACAAAATAAGACGCCTATGCATACTTTTTATGGATGTTATTTGAAGCCAATGCTGACTTTAAATTAGATGGACAAATGGCACATCCTTTAGTATATAAGGAAATAAAACATTGCTGAATTTAAAGTGTTTAACACAGCTGTACCGTTTAGTACGAAGCTCCGTTTGGTCATATTTGCATGATTGGATGAACCACTGCAAGGAATTGAGGTCACACCATTGCACTTAAAGGTATAGTGGAGGATTTTCGCAAATTTTTCCAAAGACCCACCCTCTCCACTTTAAAAAAAAATGAACACCTGAACACCTGAACAACCCTGTACCTGCTCCCAAGGGAAGGCCTATTAAATGTGTGCAAGAGCGTGCACAAGCCCATTTCTCCTCCGTTTAAAACTTGTTGCTCTCATAGCTCATACAAGCCTACTGTGCAGGAACGTACGCCCTAACCACTAAATCCCTCAATCACTATACAGAGCGGGGACTGTATAGTGAACTATATAGTGAACTCGTTTAACTTGCCATTCAGACAGATCAGCAAATCCCATAATACTTTGCTAGGAGAGCTCTCAGCGCAAAGCATTCTGGGATATATCTGCCTCTTCTGAGGCCTTTCTTTTCTTCTCATTAACTTCATGGACACTTTTTCTCTTACAACCCTCCATTTTCAAATAACCGTGGTGAGAAAGGTGAGCTTCAATGACTGTCTGAAACACAGATGTATTTATTCACTGGATTGCTGATTGCCCGAAAAAAGTGAAGCCACTGATCACCATATTGGTGCTCCCCACTCCAACGAAGACGCACGGTAAAAATGCCAATGTTTGTAGCATTTGGCTGCAAAAACAAGCAGTTTGCCGGCTGTGGGATGACGAGCCACAGATAATTTGACAGTCAGTGGATGAACTAACCAAGAAAATCCACATATAGGCAAATGTATTTGTAGTATAGTATAAAGCGTAACAGTCTGGCTATCTTGGACTGACTCAAAGATATTGACTAAATATGCAATTATTTTAAAAGTCTTAAGTTCCCCTGAAAATGAGAACATCATCATTGTTCGACGCTGTAGCGCACATATGATTTACATTGTAACCGGTCTAACTAGGGAGTACCAATATGGCTGCCGGTGACTTCACTTCAATCCCGTACTACCAACACTATCAGCAATCCAGTGAATAAATAGAGATCAATGGTCTGAAACCATAGCTCACCACAGATATACACCTTAAAGTGTGCATACGCAGAAAGTAGGGATGCACGATATTGGGATTTTGGCTGATATCCGATATGCCGATATTTTAAAATTCATGTAGCCGATAACCGATATCGATATCAATGTTAAAGCTGGACAAAAATAAGTAGTCATTGAAAATAGCAGTTTTATTATCCATTTCTGACACTTTGAAAAATAATATACTCAAATATATTTTCATATGCTGATATCAAATAGATTTTTAAAAACGCGGTATCGATCTATTTTACTTTCAAAATCTCGTGAAATTTCATCGTTCTGTTACAAACTCTCGTGATATTTTGCAAATTCTTGTGAGATTTTGTTAGTAAAATAGATTGATACCGTGTCAATATATCAACATATAAAAATATGGCAAAATTTCGTGGATTTTCGTGGGATTTCGTAGCATAACGATGACATATAGCAATATATAAATGGCAATATATCAGCTTATGAAGATATTGTGATATTTTAATGTATCAATATTTTTTCCCTCGTCTTTAGAACTTTTTAAGTCTGTAAAAAAGAAGTTTTCGAGGAAGAAGAAGAAGAAGTAGTCTTTTATTTATTTTAGACTTTAGAAATTCAGAAGCTGATCAAATATCGGGTTAAATATCGGTGGGGTGGCCGATGTCCGATATTCAGTTTTGAGGCCGATACCGATAGGGGGCCGATTATATCGTGCATCCCTAGCAAAAAGATAGCTAACAGGACGAGCACGTAGGACGGCCTTACGTAAACATTTTACCTGAATGATTGACAATTAGGAGGATCAATTATTTAGATTATCCAAGAACATCCTGCACTATACCTTTAAAAAAATAAAAAATAAAACCTATTCCAACAAAAACACTGTGGCTTTGATTCTATAAATGCATTTATAATGTGATGGAAGCACATCTGCACGAATTTAGCCATTTAGTAAAAATGCTATAAATATTTATTAATAACTAGAAGGCCTGTAATTCATTATCTTTTAATTGCTTTCTTATCTCTGTGTTCACAGACAAACGCTTTCAGACAATAACAACAGTAAAGCTGCCGGCCGCTACATCGCCACGTCATCCAGAGCTGAACTCCAGATGGTTTCGGAGCTCTGCAGAATGAGGCATTAGGTGCATGTAAGGGTTTGATTTAAACACTCCTCTGCCTGCTTTAGAGGGGATCAGATTAGAGGGACAGGGATCTATCCGGGGCTTGTGTCATGGCGGATCAGTTTTCAACAAACTGCTTGTCAGAAAGGTTTTGGCTCGTCAAGTTCTCTCCGAGTAAAAAACATGTAAACAGGAACTCTTCTCGTCATGTCAGAGCAGGTTAGCTTAGCTTCAGACCAAACGTTGATACAGGCTGTTATATGCAGAGATGTTCCATCTTGCGTTCCAGCAGTTCTCTTTGTGCAATTTGAAGTTAAACCTTTGGCTGCTGATGTAATCTTCAGATTACATGATGCTGTAAAGGCTGAACTACAGTCACGCTTTAAGGTGTAATGCAGGTGTCTGTGCAGGAGCCTGCAGGCGTTAATACTTCATTCTGTTTGATCAGCATCTTTTCCTTACCTCCTCCATCTCTGGCTTTGGCAACAGCTTCACAGATCCTTTGGATGGTGCTGCCTGGAACATAAGATTACAGAATAAAGTGAAAACAGAGGGACGTCACGGTGCACTGGAAAAACGATCTGGAAATAAGTAAAAATGTCTTAAATTAAGTTTATTCACCCTTAATTTGAGTAGGTAAATGAGATAGTTTCCCAATGTAATTAGTATTTTTACTCTTAAAATATAATAATTAGATAATATGCACTTGAAATAAGACAATACATTTGTGTTTTCCTATTTCAAGAGTAAATTGTCTTGTTCCATTGGCAAAAATGCACTTATTAGAAGAAAAAAATGACTTGTCTAGATTTTTTTTCCCAGTGTGAACAGTTCTTCCTTTTCGTGTTTAGCTGAGGTTCTCTGATCAGATTCATCATTTCTATCCAATCATTTATTAAATACATCCACATCGACTTCATGGTCATTAATGACGGATTTACTATCACATGGAAACACTTTTAGGGAATCTCTTTCTAATAATAACTTTGGTGATGAAGGTTTCTTTGTTCCAGCCACCATCAACTAGCAGATTCTAAACCTGGAGCTGCTCATTAAGCAGACCTTTAACCCCCCAGAGGAGTGGTAGACCTAGGTGGCTGATTAGGGCTCCCTGTGGAGGGCTCAGGTGACATATGATAGATCTACTTACATAGATATTCAACTACTACAGCATCCCAGAATTCACAGAGCTAAACCCATAAATTAACCTCTAGCTACAGTCTTCGACTGGCTGTTTTACACAAGGTGGGGTTTGTTTTCTGAGTATGACCAGACTGATGCAACAGAGGAATGAACAGCACTGATGGAAATGAAATGGATGGAACACAACAGCTCACCTCCTTCTCTGTTTCAGGAACAACTGTGACAAAGTTATTAGGAAACACCCCCTGTTTTCCTCCAACCTCCCCTCTCCACCACCCGGGCTCACCGGTATCCTGTTAACGAAGACATGAAGGTTCTTATTCAAGTCTTTTAAACTATAAAGCCTCCATGTTCCTTCAAAATAAATAGAATCAAACTCTCATTTCTCCTGATAACCACTAGATGGCAGCAGCACACAAACAACAAACTGACCTCTCAGGGTTTTTTATTTTCTTTTTCCAATCAGACACCGATTCTAAAACAGTACAACAGAAACTCTGTTCCATAACAACACCATGTTCTACGGCAAATATTGGGAGGACAATATTAAACACATACATAGTCAATGGGCTAAAGTTCCACTGGTAATAGATAATCTATTGTTAGTAAATGTCAAGTTAAACCAACAAATCTGACAGGTTTGAATGGTTTTAGCATCTCCACACATATGGAGTGCACTCGACAAAGAATCAAGCGCACCCATCCCTTTAGCTGGTCAATCTGAGGAGGCTAATCTGTCAGAAAATCCAGTTCACCTGTGCTCACATACTGAACTCTAAGCTTCTCCAAAGAAACCTCTGGAAGGAGATGAAAAATATCAATTTAAAAAGAATCATTTTAATTCAGAAAACTAAAACTTAACTAAAATGTGCTTATTGTTTGATGTAATGTTTGGGGAGTGGTGGTCTAGTGGTTACAGCAGTACGGTTGTGCTTCTGAGAAAGTTGCAAGTACCAGGTTCAAATCCCCACAGCCTGCACTCTGGGTCCCTGAGCAAGACCCTTAACCTCACACTGCTCTCCGGGCGCCACACAATGGCAGCCCACTGCTCCCCAAGGGGATGGGTTAAATGCAGAGAAGGAATGTCTCCATCATGAGATCAATGAAGTTCAATTTCTATCTTTCTATGTTTTTGTTTTCTGTTTGAATACATTTATATGCAGTTTGCAACAGCTTATTTGACCGATTTTCATTAAATGTTAAGTTAGAGCTAAATTATGAAAGGCATGGATTAAAATATAGCTAAATATCTAAAGTCAAATTGCTTATTTATGATGTTTTCTGATGTTTAATGTTTATCTCATCTGGCTTTAGGTTATCTACTGGTGTCCTATGCTTGTTCCAAATAAAGGATGAATAAAGTAATATAACTAAGCTGGTGTCATAACGAGCTCATATAATTTATTGCAGTTGGTTTAGACAGTATTTGCCTGATTTTACATCAACAGGACAAGATATGCTGATGCTATTAGTTTTTCCTCTTCAATGGCTCCTTTCCACACATTGAGCCAAAATGGGTAATACGTGGATAGAAGGATGCTCACCTTGCTCAGTATGTTCACTATCTCCCCTTCTTTGAGGCTCAGTTCGTCATCATTCTTGCCTTCGTAAGGGAACTTCACCTTACAGCTCTCTTTAGCTGTAGAAACTGGACAGGAAAAAAAATGACAAAATGTTCAATATTTAACAAGCACTACTGAGAAATGTTATAACATCAGCAATGATCTGAAAAAAAAAATTTCAAGTCAGAAAGCTACCAGCTGGTATAAACAGGAACGCAGCCCTTTAGCAGACATTCTTCTCTAAACCTAACTTTATCAAAGTCTTGCTACAGCTATATGTAGTCCCCAGGGGTCACATTAACTCAATATTTTCTGTATTTGACCGTTTCTTTTGTTGTTGTTTTTAAACACGGCAGAAAATCTGAAAGGCGCTTGGTGATGTTTAGTGTAATAATGATCCATTTTGAGTACATTTCCTCCAGCTGTAGTGAGTCCTTGCTGGAAGGCCTCACCCAGTTATCCGCTCATCTCCTTTGGAGAAATCTCAGATTTTAAATCGATGGCTGAAGCAGAGCTTGTCATTCCAGTCTGTAGTGCAGAGTATGGATTCAGCCTCCAGAACATAAAAACAGTGAGAAGTTGCCCAATGGATGCAGAAATCCAAATATACAGGAGTCCAACTTGACATCAGTTATTTAAAAGCAGTTGTGAAATTAAGGTGTATGAAGCAGTGTGTACTTGTGCATTCTCATGTGCTTGAAAAACATAATCAGCCTCAGCCATTGCACTGTTCCAATTCACAACAAGAAGACTGAGAATGGACAAAGTCCCCAGATGTTGTTCTTACCCCTCCCGCTTTACCCAGCATGCATCAGAGCAGACATGTCCGTTCTTGAGATTGACAGCTGTCCCAGCATGCACTGCGGCAGCTTCCACGTTAGCGCTCACATAGGTAAGAGTATGACGTTAAAAGATGTCTTTTCTGTCTCTGCTGTTCTATAAAAGTAGGCTTTAAGATCATTTGAGGTGAGAACATGTTGATGATGTTGAGAGGATCGCGGTCAACCCTCTCATCATAGCCATGTGAAGGACTGCTGACTCTGATGGAGAGTTTTTTGTTTCATTTGGCAAAATGTTCATTGGATTTGTGTTTATCTGACTGTGTTCATTATTATTCCCCCACTAAATGAAAAAAAGAATATATATATATTATCATCTAGAGACTATTAATAACAGGAGGTGAAATGCAGCTCCAGACGAGCCGATCGTGCGGTGACATCATCAGTACGCTTCTGTTCCAATTGACCCATATTTATGCTGCGTGCTCCCGTTCTCACCAAGTTCATACTTTCCTGTGTTCTTCCCAAGAACATACTTGGTGAGAACACGGGTCCGTACTCGCGTTCTAGTGAATTGAGAAACGGTCTGCTGCCTTGTAACAAGAAGGTTCTGGGTTTGATTCCAGGGCCCGGGGTCTTTCTACATTGAGTTTGTATGTTCTCCCTGTGCATGCGTGGGTTCTCTCCGGGTACTCTGGGTTCCCTCCCACAGTCCAAAACATGACCGTTAGGTTAATTGGCTTCTCTAAATTCTCCTTAGGTGTGAGTGTGTGCATGGATGGTAGTCTCTGTGTTTCCCTGCGATGGACTGGGGACCTGTCCAGGGTGTACCCCGCCTCTCGCCCGTAAACAACTAGAGATAGGCATCAGCACGCCTCATCACCCTAGCAGGGATAAAGCGGAAGGATGTAATACATCTTGTCACTGGAGTTTGTCAGTTGTCAGTGCAGAGAAAAAAGCCAGAGGTGTTCATTTAATTGATGTTTATACTCTGTTCAGCTGATTTGGACTGGATATGAATTTAAAAGAACACTGAGAAAATGACAATGTTCAACATGTTTTGTTTTTTCCCCATATAAGCCTAAAGACCTCACCTGTCCAGAATATCATCATCTACATATTTCCTGTGTTTCTTTCATAGCTTCCTGAAAGGAAGAGAATACTAAAGCAAATAAAAATCCCCTGAACTGAGTTCAAGAAGCTCCTCATTCCTCAGAAAATGCACAATTCACAACAGTAGGTGGCACCAGTAGCTGCAGCATTTAACCAGAGAATGAAGTCCCTTTAGGGATTATTAATTTAATCTAAAGACCACAAAGTGAAAATAAACTACATATTATCATGCAAAATATATGTAAAAACTAATTTAATGATATTTCCATCAATATAACCTAAATAATATGATAAGATCTGGGTGTATTTGAAGTATTAAAGCATATCTGCGATGCTTTAATGTATTAAAAATATCAATTTGCCAGCTGGAGCAAGCTTAAGTTACAGAGTTCAGATTGTTGGTGTGTTTTTACCTTTGGGTTTGCCGTCCACCTCCGACTTCTGGGAGTCGCTCAGGTTGGGATGAGCAGGCTTTGCAGCTGATGGTAATGGTGAGACTGGCTAAAATGAAGCAAACCATACAGATGGGGGGGTGATTCATCGGAAATGAGTGAAAATGTGGTTTTTGCACAAAGGAATCTCGACTGGAAGACCGGATATTCTTATAGGAGATACAAGACATGGAGTAGGAATGTCATTCTGTCATGGGAACTGAATGCATGGAAAGTTTAATGGAAGTGGAGACGATAACTGAGTCAGAGCTGCTGTTGGGAGTGTTAGTGAATCTGAAGCAGGAGGCAAACAGGTAAGAATCAGCTTTTAAAGCTGGTTCCATGTCACATGAGAGTCTGATGCTGGAGAGAGAAGAGAGGCATGAAACATGTGGTGAGGAGAGAGAAAGAGAGAGAGAGTTTCAACACCAGGTTAACTAATTACACTATTTCAGGAAGCGTCAGTAACACATGAAAGGAAACTAATATCAGAAATTAACATCAACTAGAAGCAGCAGAGGACCTTAGATAGATGGTAAATGTGAACATAGAGACATGATGGTTTCATCACACATTGGAAACAGCAGCAGATGTTCGCTTATGGTTTGATTAGAGAGAATCGAGGGTTTTAATGTAGCATCACCTTAAATAAACCAGAAGCAGGAATTAGCAGCTAGCAGGAATCAAACTAGTTCTGGCCTTTAAGCTATAAATACTTCATTGAAATGCGGAGTTCAAATATATTCAAGATCAGCCTGTTTTCCAGCGTAGTCCCGTTTCTCTGACTGTGACTGGCTGGATGTGCTCTCTTTATCCTCTGACATGGGAGCTGGCTCGGAGCTCTTCTTCCTGGAAGGGGCCGCCTTTTACAGTTTCTTTTTGTATCTCTGCTTCTGTCTCCTTGAACCCCAGTCGGCCTCAGCAGATGGCCGCTCACACTGAGCCTGGTTCTGCTGGAGGTTTCTTCCTGTTAAAAGGGAGTTTTTCCTCTCCACTGTCGCTACAAGCATGCTTAGTGTGAGGGATTGTATTTGAGTCAATGAGTCGATGCAATCAACTTGTTTTCTTTAGTAGAAAACTTTGAATCAGTCTGGCTGTATGAAATGTAAAGTGCCTTGAGATGACATGTGAATTGGCGCTATGCAGTGAAATCCTCTTACAGTGGTCACGGATATATCAATCAACCGCTTATATAGATCAAAAGGCTTGGGACAGAATCCTTTCTATACAAATGCTGCTTAAATAATTTAATTATTGTAATCAAGAAATCCGCTTGTAGTGTTCATTTTTGGCCATTTTATGAATTGAACATGTGCAAAAATAATTTTAAAATTACGTTTACATCTTGGAGGTACAAGAGCGCCAGTGCTGCCCGCAGCAAGGAGGGGAGGAGGAGGATGAAGAAGAGGAGACTGATGTCCCTTCCAGAGCTGAGATGAGGAATGCAGTTTTGACTTTCTCTGTCCATTATTTAGTTTATGAAATAAAAATTATGATAAAAAGCAGTTATTGTGTGTAGGGAAGTGATAAAAAATATCTGGTCTTCATGTCCCCGATGCCCTATATATTACAAACAAGTTTTGTTTTTTTTGCTAGGCTGAGAATGCTGTGTTATTAAGTCCCAGAAATAAACTGACCATAAAAAAAAGACCACAATAAAGCTACTTTATTAATAAACTGATGACTAAGTAGTAAAAAAAATCCTAAAATTAATATGACTTCATGTAACCCCTGCAACTATAAGGAAGTCTGAGAAGGCTAGAGAGCCACATGTAACATATATTACCACTGCCCCTCCCCCACCAGATGCTGAATGCTTCCAATCAGACCAGGGAAGGATGTTTTCCTGTGTTTCTCTCCTGTTAAAACAAACGGGCTGTTGCTTTTCTGTAAACTATTGCTGGTGATCCAAAGCCATATCATTGAGTCCTTTTACAAGAGATAATGTTCGTTTTTATCAGTAACAAGCCCAAATGATTAGCATGTCTGCATCACCTTGTTGGACTCAAAGAAAAACTCAAACATCTCAGACTATTGGTGGGTTTCTTTTCAAACTACAATACTAGTGGGAGGTTCCTACTACAAGTAGCTAAAACATGAGGAACCATTAAAAATTCCTGCAGAACCAGCTGCAGGAGACCTGAATATTTGTCCTCCAGAGGAACTGAACCACACTTCCTGCTTGCTGAGAATTAGATCAGTTCATCGTGTCTCAGACACGAGTCCTTACATGCATTAAAGAGAACTAACAGGAACCTCCTGGGCTGGCCCCACCAAGTCCATCTAAAACTTTGAAACAGCCTCTTCTAGCCTGACACAGTTAGCTTATGGATGCTGTTTTTTTATTTTTTATCTTATCTTTTATAGGGATCTCTTTTAGCCTCTAGTTCTGATTTTAGTGCCATTAATCCACACCTCCCCTAAATTTCATATATGAATCTTCAGCTAAACTTGAATAGAAATCAAACCTTATGCAGATGTTGCAGTGATTATCTGCAAAATCCTTTGACAAACCAACAAATTGTCAGGCTAAAAGCTTCCATCTAGGGCAGGGTTATCAATTGGATTTGCAATATGATCACAATTTACCTAAACGCCATTTTCAAATCGCAGAGGGACACTTTTTTAATCACACTGTAATTAAAAACAGTAAGAAATTAAACCTTTCACTCCAAAACGTTCCAAATGGGTTGGTCGTCACAATGCAAGGTAGGGAGCTGCAGCTAGCATGCAGGTCCATGTTGACAAGTAGAAGTAAAGTATTTTTCACACAAAGATTACAGTAAAGTCCTGCAAGAATGGATTCTCGAAAGGCAAGCGTTCAAAAACTGAAAGGCTTCTGTGAAAAATCTATAAGCTTGGGTTTAATGCAAAGGAAAAAATAAAATCATAATTTTGGTTAAAAATAATCGCATTTTAGATTTTTAGCTAAATTGATCAGCCTTACTTCCATCTACAAGTTATTAAGACAGAGAAGATCCATTTAGTTGGAAAAACTCATGTTACACTGAGACGTTCCCGTTAAACTCAACCAAAACAGAGCAAATATTCTAGCAGCATTTTCTGAAACAAAACCAACCCTTAATTTAGCATCTGCTCAGGAACAGGTTGCTGCCTCTGAAATGTGTCGGGTGATCATTTCATGTCTTGCTTAAATGCAGAAGCTGCAACATGTGCTGATGAGAGCAGAAATATGTGTTCACAACAAACAGGACATGAATCTGACGCCAACAGGAGGGTTTGCTCCTCACTAGACTCCTGTTTGGCTCAGAGAAGTTGATTTAACCTTTGGGGTCCCATTTATCAAGGTTCTGAGCGGCAGGGCTGTGTAAGACTGTACCTGTGATGGACTGGCTTTGTCCTTCTCTGGCTCCTTGCCTTTCCTGTCCTCTGCGATGGGGCTGTTCCGCGGCCTCAGTTTGACAGAACCGTCTTTGAAAATGTCTCCGAAGCCGACACCTATGATCTTTTTGGGCTGATGGATGGCTCCGTTTCCTGAGTCCGGCGGAGGAGATGTGGGAGTGACAGCAGCTTCTGTTCCACTTCCATCTGCATGGAGACACAACAGAGTAAGAAGAGGGGATGAGCTTCTCCTCAGAGAAAGAATAGGAATCATTTGCTACTAGAACACTGATTCTGAGCTGAATTAGAGTGGACATTGCAAACTAAAGGAGTCTGACCAGATGGATACGGTAGGAAAAAAATGAAATCAGATGGACGGTGGAGAAACGGGTCCAAGTTCTGCTGTTGTGGAGTACACACCTACAGCAGAGCTCAAACTGTGGCGATTTACGGAGTGCAAACATTTACTTTTTCTTTAGGGCTGCACTTATCAATTATTAAAACAATCTATCGATAATCCTTTACATTGATCTAAAGTGAAATAAAGTGTCTAAATAAACATTTGGAATGAGCATAAGGCTGCAGCACGTCTTAATAGAGATCAACTGGTGTAGTTGTTTTTTTTTTTAGGCCGATGTCGAGAGCGACTATTTTGAAAATCTAACCTATATCCGATATGCGCAGCCTTTGAAGGCTCATTCTTTAGGCCGACATTTCTTTCTCTTGCTCCAGGAAGGAGGAAATGACTTAAAGGAATAGTACACCCAAAACATGATTAGCCTTCATTTTCTACTCACCCCCATGCTGAACAACACTCTGGAGTACTTTTTTGATATCTCAAATGCATCTGGAGATCTGGGAGGCTTCTTGCTGTCTGCTGACATTCAAATAATGGAGGTCTATTGTGCCCGAGGCAGGAAGGTCCATCAACGTCCACAAAAAACGTGTCAATATTCCTCCATACTGCTCGTCCAATGTATTCCAAGTGTCCTGAGTGGGTAGCATCCAGAATTTACTCGAATCAAAGTCATTTAGAATGTTTTTAGAGCATAAACAGTAGTGTATAGGATTTCCTGAAAGCGCGCACATGCGCGTTCACGAGCCTACGGAAGCCGGCAGACCAAACCAGCGCATTCAGCGTCTCGGCAAAGAACTCATGCTCTTCCTCAACACTGAAGTCCTCAGACATTTTTCTTTCGTTGTTTCTTTCTTTGCACAGGTAAACAGCACATTTCTTCTTCTACGCTTGCATTATCGGCAGAGCAGACGCTGAATGCGCACTTTCATCTGGTTTGGTCTGCCGGCTTCCGTAGCGTCCTGAACGCGCATGCGCGCGCTTTCAGGAAATCCTATACACTACTGTTTATGCTCTAAAAACATTCTAAATGACTTCGTTTCGAGTAAATTCTGGATGCTACCCACTCAGGACACTTGGAATACATTGGACGAGCAGTATGGAGGAATATTGACACGTTTTTTGCGGACTTTTATGGACCTTTCTGCCTCGGGCGCCGTAGACCTCCATTATTTGAATGTCAGCAGACAGCAAGAAGCCTCCCAGATCTCCAGATGCATTTGAGATATCAAAAAAGTACTCCAGAGTGTTGTTCAGCATGGAGGTGAGTAGAAAATGAAGGCTTATCATGTTTTGGGTGTACTATTCCTTTAAGGGGAGACTCAGGGGAGTGGTGGACTTGTAGTTAGGACATAGAGCTTGGAATCCTGAGGTTCTGAGTTCTAGCCCCACTCCCACAGACTGCCACTCCGAGTCCCTGAGGAAAGACCCTTATCCCCCGATTGCTCCCCGGGCGCTGCACAATAGCAGCCCAATGCTCCCCAAGGGGATGGCTCAAATGCAGAGAGTTCATTTTGTTACTCTGTACTTGTGAAAGTTTAATGACGATAAAAGATGGGGGAAAAAATTAAAGAAGGTCAACAGGTTGATAAAGAAGGCTGGAAACTCTGGAGATGAAACTACAAAGAAAAAAAAACAAGAATGGTCTTATAAAGAACCATGAGCAGCCTCTTCATCAGTTTGTCTGACAACATCAGAGCGTCTTCTACACCATCACTGCCTCGACAGGAGATCCATCCTCCTTGGAGAACCTTGAGCTTTCCTCTGCATCATTTACTGAGGAACCATTCTGCTCCTCTGCATCTTTCATTCTGTGCTGCAGCGTGAATCAGGAAGCGGATTGAACCAAACCGCACATCAACTCAAGCAGATGGGTCGACTAGGCGCCTATTTCTGTCTCATCTTAGCAGCTGTCTTCTTATCAGGCATGACTAGCAGCTGAAAAACTTTAAACAACATGAAGAGGAGGAGTATCATATTATATAACAGATATCCAAGGGGTGTAGATACTGTCAATAATCTAAGGAGTTTGGGTTTATTCAGCAAACATGGATTTTACTACAGCTTCCAGTGTGAACTGAGCCTGCTAGCGTAGCGTAGAGCAGAGTGTGGAACGGAGCAGAGCCAACCAGACCTCAGCCTGATTAATGAATATGTATGCATGACTAGTTCTCAGCAGACGTGCTGAGACCAAGGTAACCATATTCTAATTTGGACCCAGCATGGAGCTCTGGCACATTTAGCCGATCACGCTCCCACTGCTACATGCATTGCCCTCATGTTCTACAGAACAATACGAGCCAACCAAAGATCACCGGGTTATGCTTCTCTGACGTGGGACAGTTTTGGTTGAAAAACTTTAATAGTGAATCAAAGAAATATGACACAAAACAAATCTCTAACTTCAACAGCTCTGACTTTACAACAGCACTGAGTGTTTTTTTATTTCAACTGTTTTACAGATGTTTCCAGAGGTTGGTAAAAACATTTGCTATAGAGACATTTAAATGCCCTCCCTGGAAAATTAACTTCTATTTCGCTCTAAAGTCTTCTGATCATGGTTTCCCTTTCTCCATCTATGAATCCAAGTAAAGCATCTCCACAGCATGATGCTGCCACCAACATGCTTCACAGTTTAATGCACATCTGTTTTGCAGATGTCCAAAGTGTGGGTCATTGTTTAATGGAAAAAAATCTGGTCATTTTCAGAATCCAAACTTCTGAAAGTACTTTAAATATGAAATTATTACACACTGATCAATAAATGTGTTTTTTTATTAAGAGTAATTTTCATATGAATGTGCTTTACTGGAGGCATCCATGTTTGTCAAAGAACACTACTGCCACCTACTGGTTTGTGACGTCACGGTGCGGTATCGGCTGTTGATCAAGTCCCAGTGCTGTATCTGGTGTTTGTCACAACGCGCTATTATCCAAGTCATCTTGAAAACATTCTTCTTCCAAATGTTGGCTACATATTACGGGTTTTTTCTCTGGCCAGAAGTTCGATGGCAAATCCTTCCTCTTCAAGTTGGCAATCCAACGACCACCCCGTCCGTGGAGGATCAGGAATCATTTTTTTTTCCCACTTTTACCCGATGTATTCCAGCATCCAGCTGCCATGCACGTGGGCATTGTCAGTTTCACTATAGCTCTGGTGAATTTCAATGGTGAAGTCCTCTGGAAATCTTCAATAATTGTTGTTGATTGCAGATGTGTCCAGTAGTTCCCATTGATTTAGCTTGTAAAGCGGGGAGAATGGCGCTAGGCTTACCGCACCGTGACGTCACTGCAGGAAGATGGCAGAAGTGAGGGGTTACTATATTTGGGCAAAAATGGCCGCTCCCTGACTCAGTGATCGTAACGAAAAATATATTTATTTTTTTACTGGTTAATGCTAAATTCATTAAATCACCACAAATGTATTAGTTTTGGGTATAAATAATGACCCATTGATTATTTCTTGCTGACCGGACTTTTCCTTTAATAACCCAAATTTTTCTACGTTTTCACTGGAGAATATCTTTATAATAGTCTTTTTATTTGACCCTTCATGAATAAAACATTGTCCGATGAGTAGACTGACACCTCAGCAGTTCAGAGCCAACCTGCAGCCTATTTTCCTTATTTACTTTCAGCCTAAAGGTCCCACACCGTTCAGCGGTGGGAAATCAAGCGAGTCCCTCTTGAATGGGCCCAACTCAGCAAGAAGTTAAAGCCTTATTTTCAAGATGGATGTTGCGGACACTAAGAAGGGACCTGCATCCATCTCGACTCAAACACAATGAGAACTCCACATGAGGTAAAAAAAAGTAAATAAAAAAAATAATAAACGCGCTAGAAGAACGAGCAGAAGACTCCTGCAGTTCTGTGTGTTGACCACAGGAGGCAGTATCATAGGAATTATCCATAACGTCCATCTCCTATGGGTACAAGGAATCATGGGAAATGTCGGATGGCGAAGGATACTCCTGATGCATCCTAAAAATCAGCCAAAGTTTGAAGAAGCCTCGTCTGCACTGGAACCTGTGATGTCATCACCCACAGTAATGGAAACCAGTTATAATTTCCAACTGTCCAACTCTGCTCTACTTCGTGTTGGTCTATGGCATTAAATATAAATAGGATTATATATTCCAGGGGTATAAATACTTTGCATCTCTGTAGTGAACAGCCTTTAGGCTCAGGATGAACCGGATGGAATAAAAGCAGATATTTAAGTATCTTTAGGGGAGGTTGGAGAAGATAATAACCTTTTAGTCTCTTTGAACTGCAAAATAAAGGAACTAAGATCCATTAAGCCAATAAAACATCCTGAGCAGCTTCCTTTCAAACTTTGACATTTGCTCCTATGCTGCCAACAGCTGCCTCAAGAACTGTTTTGGTAACAAACGGTCCAAATGTCAAACCCAGCATAGCGCTGTCTGCCTGTTGCTGTCTGAGCTGCAATGCCTCCAGCATTACCAGACTTTTCAGAGACCGTGTCGTTTGCCTCTGGCTCCTCTCCTGCAGCCTCCAGCTCCTTGACAAAGTTGGATGGGAACAGTCCTGATTTGCCGTTGAGGGTCCCGCTCCACCAGCCCTCCTCAACCTGCAACAAGAAGGACAGAAGTAAGAAACTTTAACCATTCTTCTGTGTGTGGAATAAGAAAGTGATCTAATTGCCTGTTTGAAACGCTTCTGCATGTTCTAACCTGCCAAACTAAAATCAGGAAACAATCTGTGCTTCTAAACGGCACAAACATGTAACATTAAACCTGTAAGGTAGCAGAAACAAACCTAGCATGCAGCACTTTTACTTCTCTCAACCAAAGATTCTATGCATCATAATTAACATTTAACTCACCTCTTCAAGGATGTCAACAATGTCTCCAACTTTCAGTTCCAGTTCGTCATCGTTTAAGGGCTGGTAGTCAAACAGCACCTTGCACTGCCTCTTCTTTGGTTCTGTTATGGAACAGATAAAATATCAAAATAAAATAATGTATCAAACTGCAGGTTTCAAACAGATAAAAACTGCCTGCTTGCTGTTGGGTCTCCGCTCATTCTGAATGCCAGAGTCTATCAACTGGGACAGATGAGAATACAAAGGAAGGTGTTGAATCGGGTGAGAGACCCACCCCACGGCCCACTCAGGCTGACACACCCAGCCTGAGAGCCAGAGGGGAGGGCGAGTGTTTGGGAAACAGTAGATTTCAGAAGCATAAAACCAGAAAAACAACCCAAAAAACACAATGAACTGATCTGCAGTGGAAAACTTTCCTACCGAGTTGGACCGATACAAACAGAAAAACAACCTTAGGAATTAAACTGAAACTACAGAATATATAAACATGTTCTACTAAGGAAATCCATGTGGATGCTGGACTCTGAAATCTGGTAGCGTTCAGAAATCAACGTCAGATTCTCATCATCAGAGACCCTAAAATGAAACGGATTAGAGCAGACAAACAACGATACCAAACGAAGATCTTCATTAATGACCAAAAGCTTTTCTTCTTTGCATTAACTGATATGTGCAGCAGTTCAGCTGCCTCGCTTTGCTGCTTCGCCCATTGGCCATTTGTCTAGTTAGATTTTTATCATTTTTTTTTATTAAGACTTGTGAACATTTTAAAAGGTAAAGAGGACGAACTTTTAATTCTGGTTGGATCACGTCAATAAGTGGTCCTCCTACCTGTCAATATGTTTACGTAAGGCCGTGCTCGTCCCGTTAGGTGAGCTACAGTTTCAGACAGTTATTCAAGCTTAACTTTCTCACCGCTGTTCTTTGAAAATGGCGGAGGGTCGTAAGAGAAAAATGTCTAATTTAAATGCGGTTCTGTCTAATTGTTGAGTAGACGTCTTTCATCACGCCGCTGCTAGGATTTAAAACCGTCAGTGAGCAGAGCTTCCTCTGACTAAACGAACCAGTAAATCCTCCTTGCCCCGCCCCCGCCCGTTGCTGCACAGAGCTACTGTGTTTTCCTAAAACCCTACATAAAAAAACACTTGTTTAAGACAAGAACATTTCCAGTCTTAAAGAAACACAGTTTAGGGGCAGAGTCTAAAGTCTTCCTATAGATTATATTCTAAAATATTTTATTTTTTAATATTGTGATAGTCAGAAATTGAACTGGAGGTTGTCGGAGTCAGGGTTTCCTACCAGCCCATGTTGGCTGGAGTTGTTGTGACGCCTACAAGCTGCAGTCACAACAACACTCTACAGGTCTGAATAGTTTCACTGAGGGAGAGGATCCAAGTTAGCTTTAAGCGTCACTGAGGTGTTAAACAAACGGGTCAGAGGAAAACGGATTTAGAAAGAAAAGGTATTTTCTAGGACACGTTGAGACACGTCTGAGGACTGGAAGGAGTCAGCAAAGTGGCAATATTTCATCTTTTTAAGCTTTTAACCTCTGTGGTAGAGCTGGATGTTATCACAAAAAGTTCTATTATAAAGTATATCATAATTTCAGTCTATACAACATAATTGTAGTATTGATAAAAACAAAATAAAGGCCTTAGAAAGACTGATGAGAACAACCACCATGTTCTTTGAAGCTCCTTCAGTATATGATATTAAAAATATTTACTTTACAAAACAAAAACGCCAAAGTATATAAAACCTGGAATACTGTGAAGTAAATGCAGGTACAGAAAATGCAATTTCACTGTTAGATTTGTCGATATTTAGCTCTGGATCCTTCTGTTGAAATGTGTGAAAAGTCAAAAGAAAATGAATGTTAGAAAACATAAAAAAAAAAAACATTTAAAGATGACAGAAAAGCTCCATGTCTTGTTAAATATCTTGTCACAAAGCATATCTGGGACTTTCATAATCCCAGCGCTTTTAAACACTTCTGTTTACCCTGAAACAGACAGAGGTACCTTATCTCACACGAGGTTAGAGAACTGCAGCTCCGCTTCAAGTTTCACTTCATGAATTCATATCGCAGCTCTGAGGAGCTGAGCTTTGTTTGAGAACAGAAACTCTTAAAGATAGCAGGAAGAGAAGCAAACACAAACTCTGTGTAATAGTATCACTGAGCAAGACTGGACACATGGGAGGTATGCAGCTCACACACAGCATGAAGGAGCATGTAGGCCCCCACAGCGACCCCTCCAAACGAGCACACATACCCGTTCACTTTCTGGGTTTCAACAGACATCGATTAGCTGGAATCAACAGACTGGCTTTTTGTGCAGTCATTTGTTTATTTATTTTATTTTATTAATTCCTGTGCGGTGGTACTCATAAAAGAATCCGTTGCATCGTCAGCTTGTCTGAATCAGTGGAAACTAACAGAAATATAAAAATATTTTACTAATTTCAGCAGCTAAGCAAAAATTAACCTCTTAAAGTCGTAGGGAGCGGCTGTTCCAACCGTTGCATTTCCGAATTGCAATCAGGTGGAACCACTATTTTAAATCTCACCAAGTCTGATTTATAGGTGATTTAACAAAGAAAAAATGAAAAATATTTAGCCTCACCAATTTTGTTTCCAAAATAAACACTACAAAACACCATTCCAAACTCTGGATGAACCCTCAGACTTTATAGATCCACATCTTGACTATAACTCAAGCAAATTTGGACTGAATAATTAAAAGATATATATCCAAACATGTTTTAGTGGGCAGTGTGCTGGGCTGTAACGTGATTGCGGCACAATGCGAAAAGTGCAAAAATGCATTTTTTCCACTCACAGGAGGAAAACAACTATGCTGATTTACATTATTGGAGACCTTCTGCATAAGAAAAAGTCTTTGCTCCTAAGATTTAGCCGCTGTTTCATTCATATTTACCAATATCACCAAACTGAATAGAAATTAAGAATAACAGAGCAAGCCTATGTAACGCATGCCGGTTACATCACCTGAAATGGTCGCATGATTACCTCCGACCCTCCCTAGGAAAGGCCTGAGCCTCTAGTTTCCAATGATGCTGGCCGTTAGGGGGTGGGGCTAAAAACAAATACCTGCTGTTGCATAACTCCCACAGAGTCACATGTCAGGTGGAATTCTCATCCTATTTGTTTACACAGCTATAAAATAAAAAGTATTTGTAAAAAAGTGATTTTGAAACATGTTTTGGAAATTTTAAAGCCCCATTTGAAAGGCGGGTGGATGAAAGACCACATTACTGTGTTTTGGCCATTTCTATAAATAGATAAGCATCAGTAGGTGTCAGTTGGGCCCTGTACCAAGCCCGCCGGGCTTAAGAGGTTATAATGGTCTTATAATAATAATAATAATAAGGTCAACGATTTTATCGATCAACAATTAGAGATGGCAGCACAGACAGATGGGCAGAATCACCTGTTTCTGAATTTCAGAATTATCCTGAATTTTGCTAATAAAACTTTTTAAATTACTTTCCTGACTTCTCCATAGAAAATCAAGAGAACAATTGATCAATTTGCATCAGACAAGTGCAGCGGTTTGAGAAAACCTTTCATCCAAACGGCATGCATGGCATGGCTTCTGTGTTAGAGGCTGGTTGATGCTTCAGGCAGCTGGGATTATCACTTGACCTCATTTCTCATTTTCTGCTGGTTATCATGTAATTAAAAGCTCTATGCGGTATCACTATTAAAACTCTGGAAAAGTTTTGGTCTGTCCAACTTCCTGTTTCCATCATCCTGTAGCTCAATAAGAAACTTAAAGGTTTTTAAAAGGAAAACAAAAATGGAGGTTTTGTTTTTTTCTCAAAAAAGTTAACTAACAATCCACTGGCCTTTTTTTCCAAGTTTAAAGAAGTTTCGCTTCCCATCCAGGAAGCTTTAAAATTTTAGTTCATCTTGCTTCTGTTTCTCTAAGGTCGGGTTTGAATCTTTTCTCATTATTCATTCTATACAGTCAGAGTTAGAAGTAAGGCTGCAGCAATTGATTATTTTAGTAATCAATTATTCTATCTATTATTTCTTAAAGTAATCAATAAGAGAAACTTTCAATTCATAAATAAACAAATATCAGGAATTTTGAAAAAAAATCCCTTTAATGCACATTTTAAATTATTATAATTGGCAAAAATGTAATTAAATATAGGTACAAGTGTCTTTGTATACACATTTATTTTTTTAATCTTATATGAAAAATATAAAATTGTTTGTACTTTAGTCTTAAAGGTCTAGTGGAGGAGGTTTTGAAAAGACCCGCCCTGTCCACTTTAAAAAAAGAAATGCATAACACTATAACTACTCCTGAGAGGGAACGCCTATTACACGTGTGTGAGAGTGTGCAAGAGCCCATTTCTCCTTCTGCACACTCTGTTTAAAAGTTTCTGTTTGCATCACTCATACAATCTTACTTTCCAAAAGAAGATTTGCAACTTTTTCCACTATGTCAGACTCACCACCGGTAAGTGAAAATGGGGATGAGCATGTAGGACGGCCTTACGTAAACATATCACCAGAATGATTGACAGATAGGAGGACCACTTATTCTGATGATCCACCCAGAAAAAGAAAATCCTACAATTTTACCTTTAAACACTGCTGTAAGTAAGTTATTCTTTTGACACATGGCAGTTCAAATGTACGCTTCTCCCTTTTTAATTATGAAAAGCCTTAAAGGAATAGTACACCCAAAACATGATTAGCCTTCATTTTCTACTCACCCCCATGCTGAACAACACTCTGGAGTACTTTTTTGATATCTCAAATGCATCTGGAGATCTGGGAGGCTTCTTGCTGTCTGCTGACATTCAAATAATGGAGGTCTATGGTGCCCGAGGCAGAAAGGTCCATAAAAGTCCACAAAAAACGTGTCAATATTCCTCCATACTGCTCGTCCAATGTATTACAAGTGTCCTGAGTGGGTAGCGTCCATAATTTACTCGAAACGAAGTCATTTAGAATGTTTTTAGAGCATAAACAGTAGTGTATAGGATTTCCTAAAAGCGCTCGCCTGCACGTTCCTGACGCTACGGAAGCCGGCAGACCAAACCAGCGCATTCAGCTCGGCAAAGAACTCATGCTCTTCCTCAACACTGAAGTCCTCAGACATTTTTCTTTCGTTGTTTCTTTCTTTGCACAGGTAAACAGCACATTTCTTCTTCTACGCTTGCATTATGGGGAGAGCAGACGCTGAATGCGCACTTTCATCTGGTTTGGTCTGCCCGCTTCCGTAGCGTCCTGAACGCGCATGTGCGCGCTTTCAGGAAATCCTATACACTACTGTTTATGCTCTAAAAACATTCTAAATGACTTCGTTTCGAGTAAATTCTGGATGCTACCCACTCAGGACACTTGGAATACATTGGACGAGCAGTATGGAGGAATATTGACACGTTTTTTGTGGACTTTAATGGACCCTTCTGTCTCGGTCACCATAGACCTCCATTATTTGAATGTCAGCAGACAGCAAGAAGCCTCCCAGATCTCCAGATGCATTTGAGATATCAAAAAAGTACTCCAGAGTGTTGTTCAGCATGGGGGTGAGTAGAAAATGAAGGCTAATCATGTTTTGGGTGTACTATTCCTTTAAAACCAAACAACCGCTTTTGTTCCAGGTCAGGCTTCTGCAACCTGTGGCTTTTAATAGTGGCCTAAAATGATATAAACAAGTAACTAATGTAGTATAATAACAAATATCAATCTAAGAGGAGGTTTTTTTTTTACATCATATTTGATTGAATGACCTTAAAAAAACTTGAAATATGTTTTTAGATTAGATTAGCTTGGAAATAATGTGGATTATTTTTCATCAAATAACATCCAATGGAAGAAAATCCATCCTTCATCTTTATGAAACGTTTTCTATTTTGTTTTGTTTTTCAAAATGCTAAAACAACAAATTATTTTTCGGTTGCTTGAAATGACAACAGATTAAATATATAAGATATTCAACAAAGAGAGAAGAGCCAGTATTTTGTTTTAAGTCGTAGGGAAGCAGCTGTTCCAACGGGTGCATAAAGTGAATGTGATTGTTCGTTTATCAAGGGGGCGGGGATTGTTGTGACGGAAGGTTCGCAAGCCAGTTGGATAGCGGCCGATGTCTCTTAAGCATCTTGCTAACCAGTTAGCAACTTAGTGCTACTTGGTCCCAATGGGAAATTCCATTGGGACCAAGTAGCACTAAATTGGTGACTTAGAAACGACACTGTCAAGGAACGCTATGGACAGAGGAAACATGCAAGAGGAGGAGAGTTTAGTGTCGGAGGTCGTGGATGAGACTCCTCCATCATACATTTTTTATTTAGAGCAGGAAATCGGGATGAAGATGTTGTGGAAGAGGACGCCAGGGCGGCAGAAGCTTGGTTTGAGCTCTACGCCTGCTGAAGATACAGACGTCCATCCCCGTGGACACTGGGACGGAACTCAATGGGAAAGGAAATTATTCTGATTTCAACCGTTGCGTATATTAGCTGCGACATATGAATCAAGATGCTATGACCGAAAAAAAATTGACAGATGACCATTGATATATGATTGGCCAAATTTAGGTGTTCAGGCTGACGTATAACTAACTGGCCTGCAGAAGATAATGAGTTTAAGGATTTAAAAAAAATTTAAATCTTCTAAATTTTGGGACAATATAGTCTGATAAAGAGCACATTTATATACATGTTTAAGCCACAATTATTTTATATTCAATTATGACTTCCCTACGACTTTAAAGGGTATATAAGATGTGTGGCTCTAAAGGGCTTTTACTCAGATGGACTCAGGACAAAATTGTTTATTTTTTAGATTTTAACAGTTTTGGACGAATGGACCAAAGGAGTCTTCTGGTCTCTGCGGGTTAAAGTGATTCATGAAGAACCAAAAACAGAGGTGTTGTGGTATTGATCCCAACCAAAGGACGTTCAGAGGAAACTCTTACTCTTTGATGCTGCTGGGGGGATCGGCTGGAAGCCCCCAGTAGGGATGCCGATGACACTTATCCTCTTCACCAGGTTGGCTACGTTACTCCTGTCTCTCCCCTGGGGCTGGCTGGACTCCTCTTTTGGCTCATTTTTGGTTTCTTTGACCTCCTTGGGATCCTTTTTCAACTCCTAAGAGGAAACAATAGAACATTTATACACTTTAACAATAAAACTATCATCTATTTTCACCATATTTTTATCTGCAGTGTAATCTACTGCAGTGAAAATGGGCTGTTTCTCCAGAGCTCCACAGAATGTGGTCAGAGGACATCCGATACAGGAACTGTGCACAGAGTGGTCGACTCCCTCAACATCTCATGGTTTCCATGGAAAGGGGACGTGTAAAACAGGCCTGCTGAGGAGAAGTGAAATGCCTCACTCTGCAGCGCAGGATCGTAAAACTTTCACGACACTCATGCAAAATGCAGCTCAGGCCATTAATCCCCGTCAAGCCACAGAGCCTGACAGCGAGTGAAGCTGCCTGACAAAGACTCAGACCCAAAGCAGAACCAGCGCCCCGCTCATACGTTCGGAATATGGGGGAAAACAGGCGCAGCTGATAGAGGCTTTAGAAATGGTCCAATTTCATTGAATTATGTCCATAGATCGGCTCTATTATGTTTCCTTAGAAACAAGACCCTGAGATGTTACACTATTAAGCTGAAAGTTGCATCAATGTTTGGGTGGGGTGATCCAGTGGAGGGAAATGAGCTCAGCTGCAATTCGTCTAGCCAGCAGCTAAAAGAGGAGAGGAGGTTTACTAGAAAAGCTCTGAGAAAATGGCAAAGATCGACCAAGGCTGTTACCAGAGGGGGACAAAACGATTTTAGACTGACATTAAAATAAATATCAGCCAAAGAAGAAAGAAAGGAGGGTTTAAAAACACATTTTCCACGGCCGTAGCACTCATTAAAAGTCAGCATATCGGCCTGATTTCAGTGTAATTTTTTTCTCTTTCAGCGTAGCCAGCCCTGGGAGGGCGGTGCTCAGATATCAGCCAACGGCTCCTAAAAAATCAGAGTACCAGCCTGAATGTCAGCAAGTAAATCCTCTTTCTCAGAGGGGACATAATGATATTAGATCTCTATTTTTTATCAGAATTATTAGCTGAAGATCACGATATCTGTGGGACTCATTCTATCATCTGCAGTCCTGTGCTCCTGCTCAGACGCATCAGTCTGATTTTATTCTTTATTCTTTATTCTGCATCAGCCTGAAAAAGACCGGAGGTATTTTAATGAAGATAAAAACACAAGAAAAGGGAACATTTTGGTTGGTTAGCAGGATCAACAGAAACTTAAACAGATTTTAAGGACATTTTTACCAGAGGTTTGTCTCATGCTGTGGAATAATCATTTAAAATTTGGTAAATGTCAAAATAATGTACGACTTTTAGCAACGATTTAAGTCACAATTTGGGGGGAAATTTACTGCGTGGCAGAGGTTGGGCTCTCAGAAGGCAGTAGAAGGACAACTTGGCGTTTTAACCACCACATAGTGCAGCTCTACTTTTGAAACCATCCAGAGAAAGAAATGCGTCGATCCTGAGAGGTTGTTCAGTGCTGTATCCTCTCAAGTTTTAAAGGTGACCCATTTTATTGTTTACTTCCTGGTCAGCAAACACTGACATGAGGAGGAGGTCCAGCTGTGTGCAGAAAACATCTAGTCCAGCTTTAGGATTTTCTCAGGCTCTCCAGCAACAGAAGCTGGAGGGGAAAACAAAAGAGTAGGGCTTCTGCAGGCTGTGGACTTCAGTCACTGCGCTGCAGAGTGTGAGGTCTGCAGAGCAACAGACTGCTGACACGTGCAAGCAACACACTCACAATGCATAAAGGGTGTTAATTAGCTTAAAAAAGAGGAAGAAAAAAAATACTAAAAAAAAACATTTGGTTTCCTGTCATCACAATGTGATAAACACAGACACTCAACTTCTGTAGGCACAATCCAAAAGAAGTGAAATGCAAACAGACTCATGATTACATCTGTGGAGTTTAACTGGTTTCACAGAAGTAAGGAAAACTCAGCTTTAAGATTTATTTTTTACCTCTAAAATATCTAACATACACCCCACCCCCCAGGAAACATGGATCCAGATGTTTTGACTGATGAGGCATTCTGTGACCTTATCTTTCAAAATACAGAAAACTTTATAGAATTACATGAAAAAGATTGTAATTTAATCTCTGGTGTAGGAAAACCTGAAGCCGGGCCTAGACTGTGTGGTTTTTTTGCCCTTTTCGAGTTGACTTTCCAGTTGTACGAAAATTTTTTCGATTGGGCCGACTTTCCGCCTGATCGTGCGGCGTATAGTTTACAGGGGATAACGATGGGAGGATCAGGCGGTCGTGAGAGGCAGGAACCGTGAAGTCAGGAGAAAATCAAACATGTTTAAAATCCAGTGGGCAATAGTACGGTGTTTGTGGGCTAATCGCTCAGTGGACAAACAAGGATTCTTCTTCTTCTTCCTCTCAGACGAAGCATGGCGGGTGCGGGTGAAATGGAGTTCTTTCTGTAAAACTGACAGACTGTAGTAGCCATGTTTGCTCAGCCATGTCTTTGTCCAAATACGTCGTAGCCTTTTCTTTTTAGGGTGACTATCATATATACACAGAGTCCGAGTAGCGCCATCTCACTGTGGAGCTGAGTCAAACGTGGTTTTTAGACATAAGTGTGAGCAGGTAGATCGCATCAGAGTGTTGGGTCGCAAAGTGTGAGAACATCAGTCATGAGCTGTAACTTTTAAACCCTGAGGATTTGTCATACAGCGTGAGCTGTAGCTGCGTGCAACAATTGAAAAAAAAAATCGTACAGTGTATGCCCGGCTTAAAGGAGAGATAAGGTCATGATCTGCTTAAATCATGAAGATGAATTGAGCCAAACAAGAGGAGCTTATCAGCTAAATAAAAAGAAACTAGATCTCAAAATGTTGTTTCATTTGTTCATCCCCCAGAAAAGGGGGGATATTCTGTTCAGCATATTTCACTGATAAAGACCCAACTATTTACTATGAAATGAATGAAACTATTAGATGTATGGAAGTCAGAAACACCTGAGGCAGCTGCTGCTGGGGATTCCCAGTGAAAGCGCACCATAGGTATGCAGGGATGTGAGTATATATAAATATGTAAATAATATTTTAAGGCAGGATGGTAAACTTGATAAACTGACTGCACAGACCATGTTTTGAAGTGGATTTTCTCTATTAAAAAATATAAAAACTACTTTTTAGCCATTGAACACAGCAAATCTAGCAAAGCCGCTGTCTGCCATTGACCACAGCAGCAGCAGACGCATCAGACGTATCTGGACACACTTTACTGGAGTCGTCAAGGATGCCCTAGAGTGGCGTCTGACCTCAATAAGGACAAGCATCAAAAATGAGGCAGCACCACGATTTGAGCAGCTTTTTTTGCTGCATTACACTTTCTAATTGTTTGAATTAACCTATGAAACAGAATCTTGTACCTGGAAATGATCTCATGTCTTCTTTATGAAATTTCCACCTCTAGTCAAGCACACATACTTCCCAGTGTCAAGACAAAAGTAGTGTTGTAACAAAAGACAAAAAAGTTAGCTGCATTCCACTTCAAAACACAGGAAATAGCGTTTGAGAGTTTAACTTTCAACATTTTCCGGGGGAGGATACTCCCGGACCCCCCTACACCAAAGATGTGATACACCAAGGTGTACACATTATGAAATATTCCTATTTGAAAGCCTGATACTTTAAAGTTTTGAGGCAATATTTCTCCACCGCTTTTAGAGGCCAATTAAAACTTTATCGTAGCATTGTGACTTCTTGTCTCAGTCTGACAAACTCTACAGGAGTTTATTTGGCTCCAAGGCTGTGTGTGTGTCAGCTGATGGGTAATAAAGTGTAATACTAAAGAGGTAGATATTATAAAGATACTCTGAATTTGTTACCATGAGATCGTTTACACAGTTCATATTCTTAATGTCTGTATAAAATGTTGCTGTCTGTTTTAAATTGAAGTTAACAACATATTTAAAATGTTCAGATAGAGCAGGAACGTTTGGGGAAAAAGCTGCAAATGATTTTCAAGCAGGATTACAGTCCAATTATACATTGACAATATAAATCTAGCCGATTTCAAACCACTAAAAATACAAAGTGGACAGAGGCAATCAGATTAAATCATAATGTAAAATGTCACAGCTCCGCAGAGGAGGAGGAAATGGCAAATAAACCCAGACACACCTGGCAGCTGCCTGAGTAAGTAAATAAAACTCCTCCAGCTCTCTGTGCTCTAATACACAACCCCTGTTCCATATTTCCATAGCCTAGATCCTGTTATTAGCGCTGAAAAAGTCTTACCGTGTCCCATTCCCACATGTTTCCTGCCTCTCGTCTCCCACTCGCGTCAAACGACTGTCATGTTGTCGGGAGCAAAGTTCAACGGCTCGCTCCTTATAGGATTATTTATCCAAGCCCGCCGACTGCGGCAGGCTGCTCAGCGGATTACCTATCTCGCTGTGAGGATTAAAGGATCGAAAGAACAAGGAGGGAGATGAGAGAAGACGCCACAGCAGAGCGGAGACTCATCTCACCAAACATCGATACGACGGCTGCAGGTCTGTGTTTTACAGAAGAATCGAACCTTGAGCTTCACTTAAAGAATGAACAGCTAAACTGATCAACCCTGCTGGATGCAATTATTTTCACAATTATTCATGTGATCCCACAGGTATATAGACGGCCAAAATATATTATGAAATACATGGCTTTATATTCTGTATTTAGTTAATATAAGCATCATTTATCTATCTAAAACCTCATTCTAATATTAAATATACCATTAAACTGTAAAATTCCTGATTTAATAATTAATTGTCCCATTGCATTTATAAAAAAAAACATTCAATTTAAAGTTAAATATTTAAATGTTGCAAAAAAAATGTATGCATCTAAAAATACATATTAATTAACCCTAAAAAATATCAAGTGAATTAATGAATATTTATAAATTATGGCGTCACAGGCTAAAATGTTTAAGAACTTGGGGTGTTAGATCAGGAAACGATCCAAAACAACTCATAGCCAAATGCTAATGTTGCTAAGGCTACCTGTCAAACTCACACCAGTTAACTTCTCAGGTTTACCCTGGCAAGCAACAACAAAGAAACAATGGTATGAAAAGAGGTCCAAATTAGAGCTATTTTTTTCTCCTAAAAATGCTTAAACATTAATCTAGTTTCATTTTCAAAAGGACAGTAGATCTAAAATACTAGATTATGATGAGGGCTCGGTAAAAAAAAAGTATCGATTTAATCATTTTCTATTTCTTTACATTTTTGCAAAATCGATGTGTAGGGTATGAGATCAATTAGTTTTACTGTGACGTTCACATTGATATGAGCAGGCGTGTGCAAATGCCGACCCAAGTAACACACCGCTCAGCAAGCTGTCCCAACTGAAGTCTGACGTCTGGAACCATTTTGGATCTGAAACAGCTAAAGATAATGTGCTGGATATGTGACATTAAGGTGACTTCTCATTACATTGATGAGTGGCACCTTGCATCTCGTGCTACAGACCACAAAGATTATTCAAGCCAGACAGCTGCAAATATAGCCAATAGGTTGAATGAACACATTAACAAATAGGGGCTGACCAGCAAACACCCTGTAGTTGCTAAAGACAACGCTGCTAATATGGTTTGTGCAGTGGAGATAATGCAGCTCATGCATTTCTGCTGTGTCACGTCTGCTTGCTCGAGTGAGGCTTCACTTTTTCACTTTTCACAAACAAGTTTGCACTTTTTAGACAGCTTTGTTCACATCTCAAGTTTAAACTGTCGGATTTACAAATTTGCACCTTGTGTTTAATATGACAGGAAAAAATAAAATACACGAGTATTTTGAAACACAGTTGAACCACTTTCATTATTGTAAAAACAGATCAAATCAAAATACCCAGCCCTAATCATGATTCCTTTAACAAGATGCGTAGATCTGTAAATGCCAGCTAACAGGAAGGGATTTTTCTACTCAGCAACAACAGACCAATGAAAGAACAGCATTCATGTTAGGCTCGACTGGCAGTCCTCAGAAATTGGACGATTTTCTCGTGATCAGCCATGATTGGAGACAAGTGCTGAACAATTTTGCCAAAAAATAAAAACTGCAATTATTTTGAACCAATGTTGCGATTTTATTGTGACAGGCTGTATACAGGAACGAGTAACTCTTATTCAATGCTGTTTAAAGCTCTTAGAAATAATCCTAATGCCATCAACCCATGACTATCATACAGTGGTGTGAAAAAATGTTTGCCCCCTTCGTCATTTCCTGTTTTTTTGCACGTTTGTCACACTTAAGTGTTTCGGAACATCAAACCAATTTAAACAATAGTCAAGAACAACACAAGTAAACACAAAATGCAATTTGTAAATGAAGGTGTTTATTATTAAAGGAGAAAAAAATCCAAACCATCATGGCCCTGTGTGAAAAAGTGATTGCCCCCTAAACCTAATAACTGGTTGGGCCACCCTTAGCAGCAACAACTGCAACCAAGCGTTTGCGATAACTTGCAATGAGTCTTTTACAGCGTTCTGGAGGAATTTTGGCCCACTCATCTTTGCAGAATTGTTCTAATTCAGTTACATTAGAGGGTTTTCGAGCATGAACGGCCTTTTTAAGGTCATACCACAACATCTCAATAGGATTCAAGTCAGGACTTTGGCTAGGCCACTCCAAAGTCTTTATTTTGTTTTTCTTCAGCCATTCAGTGGTGGACTTGCTGGTGTGTTTAGGATCATTGTCCTGCTGCAGAACCCAAGTTCGTTTCAGCTTGAGTTCACAAACAGATGGTCGGACATTCTCCTTCAGGATCTTTTGGTAGACAGCAGAATTCATAGTTCCATTTATCACAGCTAGTCTTCCAGGTCCTGACGCAGCAAAACAGCCCCAGACCATCACGCTTCCACCACCATATTTTACTGTTGGTATAGTGTTCTTTTTCTGAAATGCAGTGTTCCTTTTGCGCCAGATGTAATGGGACACACACCTTCCAAAGAGTTCCACTTTTGTCTCATCAGTCCACAGAATGTTTTCCCAAAAGTCTTGGGGATCATCAAGATGTGTTTTGGAAAAATTGAGACGAGCTTTAATGTTCTTTTTGCTCAGCAGTGGTTTTCTTCTTGGAACTCTGCCATGCAGGCCATTTTTGCCCAGTCTTTTTCTGATGGTGGAAGCATGAACACTGACCTTAACTGAGGCAAGTGAGGCCTGCAGTTCTTTGGATGTTGTTGTGGGGTCTTTTGTGACCTCTTGGATGAGTCGTCGCTGCGCTCTTGGGGTAATTTTGGGCGGCCGGCCACTCCTGGGAAGGTTCACCACTGTTCCATGGCGTCGCCATTTTTGGATAATGGCTCTCACTGTGGTTCGCTGGATTCCCAAAGCTTTGGAAATGGCTTTATAACCTTTTCCAGACTGATAGATGTTAATTACTTTCTTCCTCAATTGCTCCTGAATTTCTTTGGATCTCGGCATGATGGGTAGCTTTTATGGATCTTTTGGTGGACTTTACTGTGTCAGGCAGCTCCTATTTAAGTGATTTCTTGATTAAAAATAGGTGTGGCAATAATCAGGCCTGGGTGTGGCTAGAGAAATTGAACTGAGGTGTTAAAAACCACAGTTATAGTATATTTTAACAAGGGGGCAATCACTTTTTCACACAGGGCCATGATGGTTTGGATTTTTTTTCTCCTTTAATAATAAACACCTTCATTTACAAATTGCATTTTGTGTTTACTTGTGTTTTCCTTGACTATTGTTTAAATTGGTTTGATGTTCCGAAACACTTAAGTGTGACAAACACGCAAAAAAACAGGAAATGAGGAAGGGGGCAAACACTTTTTCACACCACGGTATATACACAGCAAAAATCTTGTCATCTTTACAGTCGACAGGCTGCAGCTATGTCCCAAATTCCTCTTTTTCCAGTCGCTTTTGTTGAAATTTGCGTTTTCCCATTCTCTAGCTTTTTCTCCGCCTCGAGTTTTTTTTCCGGACATACGGCTTTATGATCAACCAGAAGAATTTCCGCGCAAATATATCGCCTTAATTTAAAAAATAATACTTTAATGACTTTTCATGATTTTGAATGACCCGAGGAAACCCTGTGTGATTTTCCTTTGCTTTAAGCACAGGCATGTTGATGTTTACTCCAGGGTTTCAGGTTTTAAATGATCTTGATAGCCTGCTTGTCCAGAATCCAGTGCTGCAGGACTTATCTCTAATATTTGAATGAAAAAGTTCTTACTTCTACTATAATGTATAGATCTAGGTGCTAGCTGCAACTCTCTGTTCCCTTCTGTGCGACATTTAGCGTCTTACTCTTATTAAATGTATTGTAACTAAAATTGCCTCTGCGATTTCAAGACTATCAGCGCTCAGCTGCTTTCCATATTTATTGTTATATATCCAATACTAAACAAATTGATTTCATCTTTATAGCCGCTTTTCAAACGTCACCTGTGGCTGCTTTAAAGAACAAACAGAGCAAATGTCCACATAGAAATATATAGTTATATGATCCCTACTGAAGCAATAAAAAAACCCAGCAGACAAAATTAGCATAATGACATTAAAGTTAACATTTTTTTAAAGCATAAGTATAAGAATTGTTGCTTTTTTATTTTATTTAAAGCTACAGTGTGTAACTTTTAGCGACATCTAGCGGTCACACTGCAGACTGCAGCAACATGAACATCTCCCCCCCCCACCGCTTCTCCCCCCCAACAGTACGGCGAGCGTTACGGGACAAAATGTCTTCCACGACGTCCGCATCACCTACCTTCTCAAGTAATGAGGTTTGTTTACATAGATACTTTTACAGATAGTATTTCATTAGTCTGTGTAGGGTATAGATTTCATGTAGACTTAAGATAATAAATATACCCGTTATTTTTTCTACATCGTTGTGACGTTTTGGCGATCTCGCAATCGCTAGTTTGTTGGCTCTGCGCTGCCGTAGCGCAAAGATGTCTGCCTCCATGGCTGCGAGACCCGCTCCTATGTAATTATAAATAACGAATTCTAAGGCAAGGCAAATATTAAGGTTAAGAGGCTGAGGGGGAGTGGCAGCCTAGTGGTTAGGGCATAGGGCTTTCAATCCTGAGATTGTGAGTTCGATCCCCCACTCCCACAGACTGCTACTCTGGGTCCCTGAGCAAGACCCTTAACCTCACACTGCTCCCCGGGCGCCTCACAATGGCAGCTCACTGCTCCCCAAGGGGATGGGTTAAATGCAGAGAAGTAATTTCCCTCTGGGATTATTAGAGTATATCAAAAAAAAAAAAAGAGCTCGTAGATGATGATAAATAACATAGTTATGTATAATATATTACATTTCTGACTGTATATCCCTGTAATTATTAGACACTGTATCTTTAAGATATTAAATTACTGAAATAATTCCTGTTAGGAATTTACTAAAAGAAATAATAAAAAAATAATAGTTTGATATAAAAATAAGCAGTTTTATATCTACTCAGACGAAACATGACAACTTTAAACCTCATTCCAACCAGCTACAGAGAATGTCCTTATGTCTAACATTTTTATTTATGTTTTACTCACTGCTCGCCATTTACTGCTCAGCCATGTTTATTTTCTAGAGTCCTTATTATACATTTAAGGCCTGCATTTTAAGAACATGGTCCTAGAATGGATCCTGATAGGAGAACAGCCCTTCCAGAACAGAACCATGATGCACACACTCCTTAAGAGCAAAAATGTAACAATAAAAATATATTTCTGATGGAGCTTGACCTCCAGTTATACTAAAATGAGACATTGACGATAAATGTTGCACAAGTCTTAATTCAATGAAAGAAAATGTTGGAACAATGCAGCAGGCCATGGGTTCGAGCCCCGACCCAGAGATACTTTAGCTCCTCCCTTTTCTCCATCCCATTTTTGTCAGTAAACTGCAAATAAAATCCATTAAAGCCAGAAGAAATGAATAATTTAATACTGCAATCAGAACAAGAACAATCTGAGCAGAAACCACACAGATGGATGCTACAGTTGATCTGTCTGCTCTGTATTCAATTAAAGTTACAACTTTCATTAACTTTTTTTTATTTATTATTTTTAAGAGAAATATGGTTTTGATTGTAAAATTTTTTTTAGTTTAGAGATTGTTTTTAAATCAGAACAGCACATGAACCACATCATGGAACATGATGACAGTCACAGCGGCCCACCTTTACAAAGTTGTCTGGGAAGACTCCTCTCTTGCCGTTGAGCTCTCCCTCCATCCAGCCCTCCTCCTGGATGTAACACACATTCCTGATGATGTCACCGGGCCGCAGGGTCAGCTCGTCATCGTGGAGCGCGTCATATTCATACTCCACTAGGACCTCTGCTCCAGACAGGGGGGGGTTGTAAAAGAAATAAAAAATTATCAGCAAAACGTAAACAGAAGAATTAACTCTCAGGTATAAAGCCAACAGCCTGACATCCTGATCTAATGGGTTAGGGTTAGGATTCACTCCTTATTAAGGTAAGAAACCTGTTGCATTTCAACTCTAAACACTGATTAAAGAGAATCAACTGCAAACAGGGACTGAATGAGGAGAGGCAACACGCAGCAAGGATATACTCACCGTTCAATTAGTGATAAAAATAACTGATTACTTTGTACATTATGAGAAACATTCTTTCATTACAATCAATCAAGCTTCAGAACAAAACAGCATTTATTGTTTATAAGGAAGAAAACAACCAGAGTTATTGACTCAGTGAAAAATCTAAAGAAAAATCCTATTTTTCCTTTTTATTTATTTGTTTATTTGCTAAATTCTATTCCTAATTTTCTCCTTTTTTAATTCAAAATGTCAGAAGAGTTTGAGGTTTAACAAAGTAGCCCATTAAAACCTTGTTTTAGTTTTGAAAACATGCAAACTGGAACAGACGAACGAGTCCACCCCTTTGGAATGGGGGTCGTTTGGATTCTTTTGTTAGCCTGAAATGCCCAATACCTGTCTATGTCTATGGCCCCGTCCACACGAAGTCAAAACGAACACGAAACGCTAATATTTTCCAGAACGTTTGTCGTAAAGACGGAGACGTAAAATAAATGTGAGCGTCCACACCAATGCATGAAAACGCTGCAAAATGTATGCCAGGCCTGTAAGTGGCGCTGTGGTGCCAAAGCAAAAATAAGCGACGAAATGTTGGACATGCGCACTAACATTTATACATGGTTGCCCTGCGGGTCCATTTTCGTGGTTCAGTCAAATTCAGGTGCTGAACTATGTCGTCGATATTGCTCTGTTCTTCCTGGAGATATTCCAGAAGAAGAAGATTCTGTTGTAAGCCCGACAGCAGGGTGAGTAGCATGAGCAGCAACCATTCAACACAGTACGGCGCCATTGTTGTTGTGATACTGCGTGTTTAGAGGCGACGCTATGACGCATGCGTGTAAAAAAAAAAAATGCGGTTAGAGCTTAAAGATGGAAACGCGAAAACGGCGTTTCAAAATCTTCCCACTCTGAAGGCTGAATAAAAAAAAGATCGTTTACAGACCCCCGAAACGCCGGCTTTGTGTGGATGAGAGGCTGGTTTGGTGAAAAATTTGTGCGTTTAGGCCAGGGTTTGACTTCGTGTGGACGGGGCCTAAGAAAGGTCAGTCGTTAAAGGGGATTGTTGGCCTGGGTGAATAGGCGAGCTTCTCCGCTCTCCTGTACAGGCCGGCTGCTTAAGAATCCTTCTTAACCTGCTTTCAAAGCTGTGTCTCTGTCGGCTGGGCGGTAGAGAATGCATTTACATGACTTTTAATCCCTTGAAAGGGAGAGTCGATGACAAAGTCTGAGGGCACAGGTTTTATGTTTTTTACTATGTACAAATAGAGGTAAATGTATTTAAAAACATCATTTCTGCAGCTGCAATGCTCATTAAAAGTCAACAGGCGACAAGATCACCAGGCCGAGACTCGAACCTGTGATGGCTGCATCAAGAACCTTTGTACATGTGTTACGTGATTAACCCCTGCACCATGGCCGTGCATGGACCAGGGTGCCAAGTCCTCAGCAAGAAAAGTCACTATTGGTTGTCCTCAAAGGCTAGATGATTGTCATTGTATCCTAATTTGCATACTTCATGTCATCCATCTGCAGGAGATTCCAAATTCCTTCAGTTTGCTTTTTTTTTTTTTTTTTTGGCTCTTTATCAAAGAAATGCAGGCAGATATATGGACATCTGGAAGGAACAATTTACGGTCATTTTAAGAGTTTTATAGAGACTTTAACAAACAAGTAAAGAAAAGTATTTTTAATTCAGCCATTTAGTTCCACACTTCATACCAGTTGGTGGCATGAACATAGGGCTGAAACAATTTATTGGATTAATCATTTATTAAAATAATTGTCATCTAATTTAATAACAGATTAATCATTGACTAGAGGATAGAGACTCTTAAACAGAGCGACCCACTTAGAGCAGTAATTACACCCAAATTGTAAAAAAATAAAAACATTTTGCATATAAGATGAAAAAAGAGCAACAACAAAACAATCTGTCAATACGCTCTATCCAGGATTCCTCAAGTGGAAAAGTTTTAGTTACACCAGGTAAAGCGAGACAAGAAAAAGTAACAAATAAGAAGAAAGCGGTGTAAAGACACATAGATTAATGGAGAGAAATTGTGCATCGTTTAATATATTAAGACAGTAAGGGCAAAAGGATAGTTCTGATCCTATCTCATGCAGCTAAAGCTAACACTGTAACAACTTCATTTTAAGGTAAAAAATGAAATTAGAGCAATAGACCAATCACACAGCTGCTGTGCCAGCGCATATCAATCTAACAAACTGATTTGTTGGATCCCTCTTTCGAACCGCCCATGGATGGTGAGACCCTTTCAACCTTAGATTAGCTCATTAATGGATAACTTGCATCCCTAGTTGTGACCTATATTCAGCAGGTTCGCTGTTGTTGACACTGAGAATATCTAACAAGCAGCATTTTAGGGTGGAAAACTTCTCTTTATATTTGATGCTGAGACAGTGTTTCCATAAGGGAGAGAGGCAAATGTTTCTAAATAACTTTATCCGATATCTCCACAGAGGAGGAAGGCCTCAGGGCTGCAGAGATAAAAATCCGTCCTTGTTCCTGTTGGTGTAGAAATCTCAGTAATGACCCAACTATAAAAACACCATGAGTAATGCAGCGTTTTCCCAGTTTAAGTGTTAAAATAGTCTGTGCACCTCCTACTCCATAACAAACAGCACATATGGAACTTATTGTACTGTTAAAGAGGGTTTGGAGCTGAAATAACATTAAACAGAGACAAGTTTAACAGAGCAGCCCAATGCTGGACTGTATATGAAACCATAATAAGTGAATAAGGAGCTGAACGGGAGGCTAGTGCTATGTTATTGGTGTCAAAGAGAAGAAAAACAATAATATTTATAATAAAACTGAAAAATTATATTTTTTTACTTGATGTGAGCAGCAGGTTGTTGTTATTTTACACATTCAGCATTTTAAACTTTTAGTTTGAGTCTTTTCCTCACTGACTTCCTAAACTCTTTATGCAACTCTCCACTGTTTTTACCAATTTCAACCGATGTAACATTTTTTTTAACAAATAGGTAAATTTCTTCAGTAGATAAAGTATTATTTGACAGTAAGTAATATTTAAAGTTTGCAGATCAGAGTTAAATCATTTTGCTTATCGATCAGAAATTTTAGAGTCAGATCGATTGGAGGTTCGAATCTATCTATTTTTTTACTGATTAACGCCAGTTTCATTAAATCAACGCAAATGTATTAGTTTAAGGTGGAAATAACGATCCATTGATTAGTCCTTGCTGCCTGGACTTTTCCATTAAAATCTTAGGGAAGCAGCTGTTCCAACCGTTGCATTTTCAAATTCCCCAGAGTGGTGCACAACTTTACACGAGTGCATTAAGTGAATGTGATTGGTCAATTATCAAGGGGGCGGGATTGCTGTGGTGGAAGGTTCGCAATTAAGTTTGGTTGTGGCCGGTTTGTCGGAAGCATCTTGCTAACCAGTTAGCAACTTAGTGCTAGTAGTTTTCTAATGGGAAATTCCATTGTGACCAAGTAGAACTAAATTGGTGACTTAGAAACGACACTGTCAAGGAACGCTATGGACAGAGGAAACATGCAAGAGGAGGAGAGTTTAGTGTCGGAGGTTGTGGATGAGTCTCCTCCGTCATCCATTTTTTATTTAGAAGTGGAAAGCGGGGATGAAGATGTTGTGGAAGAGGACGCCAGGGCGGCAGAAGCTTGGTTTGGTGTAGAAGGCTTCCAGCCGTACATGTTTGAGCCCTTTCCTCGCAACGCTGCCAGTTCTGTTAGCTCTACGCCTGCTGAAGACACAGACGTCCATCCCCGTGAACACTGGGACGGAACTTAATGGGAAAGGAAATTATTCTGATTTCAACCGTTGTGTATATTAGCTGCGACATATGAATCAAGATGCTGTGACCAAAACAAATTAAGATATTGGGGGGTGAACAGATTTTAGGACATGATTTTTTTTTATATATAGAAATTTTCAAACTTTTGGGACAATATAGTCTGATAAAAAGTACATTTATATACATGTTTAAGCCAGGGTGATTTAACATTTAAATATGATTTACCTACAACTTTAACGCAACAATTTGTCACAACCACCGAGTCAGCTATATCTGCAGTAAACAAATATATTTTTTGTTTTGTTTATAACCAACATAAATATTGCAGAGCAAAAGTTTTTAACACTTTGCACAATCTTTGTGGCTGGTACAAATTGAATTCTCATCCTCACTATGCAAAAAAAAAATAAAAAATAGAGACAGACAGAAGCAGATGGCTGGATTGTGTAAAAGCACCCTAATGTAAAATCAATTAAAATAAACTCCTCCTGGATCCGTTCCTCTCCTGTTGCATCAAACTCCAGCAATGCTGGATTATTCCTTTAAAGTCCATCTCTGAACCGCTTCAACGTGACGAGACAAGTTCTCCAACATTACAGACACAATAGTGCAGCAATGCAAAGCCTCAATGAAGCAACAGCAGCAGGAGAAAGATTCTCAGGATAACTGAACTGGATGCTGTCCTCTGACTGGCTGGATAGGGAAAGCCCTGCAGATACTTGGCTGGTGCTGAGGTATTCCTCTACCCGGTGCCGCTTTTAACTGGTCCGACCAGCATGGCTGGCCTTAAACCAACATCAGGCACTGGGAACATTCATTCACCAACACCAGATGACCTGCTGTTAACCTTGGCTCAGCTTCTGCTGCCAGTACATCACGTTGTGCAAGTCTGTGTTTCTTCCATCTGACATCACAAACCTTGGCACCGACACCTCGGCAGTCTGGGCCCCAATCCAAGAAGAAACTGGCCCCTAGAGGCTAAACCTAGACCAGCTTTCTGCTCTACATCAAACATTGTGAAGTGCAACGGAGCAGCAGTGGTTCAAGGCTCCGATTTAGAAAAAAAAAACAAAAAAATAAACTAACTGGCTGATTTTCAGCCCCGAACAGTGAGCAGCTGCTAAAAACAGTAGGGCTGTAGAAATCCCCAGCTTTACCAGAGTACAACCAAATAATTGTTTGGATGACGATACGTCTACTCCTATTACAAACTCTGTCACCATATGATTTCCATTAGGGCTGCATTTAAAACCAAACACACACAAAAAATGTATAAATTTTAGGATTAATAAAACGGATTCTCATATCTAATCATAAAGATTGATTCATTTTAGGACAGATGGATACATCAGTGGCCAATATTAGAGGCCAATCAATGGATGTTTGGCTAAATCATCAGTGCTTTCAGCAGCCATGCTTTGTAAAGCTCATGCATTGCTGCCCCCCATTTAAAATCCACTGCTGATGTTTGGTTTAACTTAATTTTTCGTTTGTTTTTTTGAATGAGTCCCATGTAACAGTTATCATTGTTGTCATTTTTATCATGTAAACAGAGGAAGAAAAGCCAACACCAGCTCCTTGAACCATCCATTAATATTGGCAGCACGTATCAGGGCTGGACTGATGTCAAAATAGCTGCTATAGGCGTTTAAACGCCTTACAGAAGCCTTTAACTACCATCATTTTATTTTTTTTTTTTCATTTGTTTAATGTTTATATACTAATAACGAAAGACATGTAAAAAAAACTCAAACTATACATTTTTATTTCCATTTAATTCACATGTCTGCAGTAGATATGATAGGATTTCTTCTGCACATCTAATAAGTATTATTAGCAGGCGACAAAAAGCAGTTCCGTTATTAAAACCTTCCTCTATCCGTTCCTTCCTTTCTAACCAACAGTTCTGTGGGCCGCCCCAGCAGCTGGCTAACATACTATTGTTTATATGTTTTTCAAGTTTAAGACAAAATGTGGAAAAGGGTTTTTTTTTTTGGCTTATGAATTTTGAAACAATTGGAAATAAAAATGGTCAAACATATTGGATTTTTTTTAGTTCTGTGCATGAGGTTATAAATGATAATAGTCTGGTCTTTTAGTTCTTAATTCCAGGATGCATTGATCCACTTATTTGCAGTTCCGATCAGATTCCAATGCTTGAATTCTGATACCTGCAGATGCCGATACTTTTCTGATATTTACTGTTGATTTTTAAGAAACTGTCATAAACTCCTCTCTACAGGGATTTCTGATATACATAAAAGTACACATTAGGATCCTAAAATGCAACTAGAGGTTAGTATAGGTCAGAAAAACGTTAAATTGATTTAACAGGATAAATTCCAACCTTATCAACAGTAAGGATTTACTGACTAAATGTATTAAATCAAAAACAGAGGTCTAAAAAAGGGGGGGGGACTCTCCTGCAATATTTTTTTGTCTTACCAAAGTAGAATTTGCAATAGAAATAGACTGAATAGATCTCACTTAAATGGGGTCATAATTTTCTTAATTCCTGACACTGATCCTGATATTAATATGGGACTACTGCGTTGCTACTCGCCTGCCTTGTCATTTTAAAATAAAGGCCCACCTTAAAGGAGAAGATATGGATTATTATACATTTTTTGCATCAATGTAAATGAATTATTTATAAATTTATCAATGTGTTGATGTTGACCAATTATAAGTTGAACCAAGGCCTGAGTGATGCAATGTTTCACATGTTTTCCTCCACATAAGTCGGTCACTGTAGGGCCTCCCACTAAAACCTCGTTGACCTTCATAACTTCATGGAAAATCGCGAGCAGCAGGTGTGCAAACAGGCAGACAGCACGGTGAAACAGTCTAAACACATGAAGCCGCTCCACACAAACAGGGCTGGGGACTGTAATATTACTCTGTCTGTTCACGTAAGCACAGAGAGAGAAACCCTCTGCTGTAGTAAACAAAGAGACCCATCCAAGCTACAAAGTGAACAGGGCATCCTGTAGGTCTCTAACAAACAGCATCTCACCACTCAGCTGTCAGACTTCATGCCATTACATCACTTCTGGCTAAAGATTTTAGCCTGAAAGCTTTTAGTTGGGCAGATAGATAACAAAACGTACAGGAAACCATTTTCAGGAACTGTCTGAAAGATTATTAGTTCATTTCTGATCCTAGATAAATGAATTTTGTTTCATTTTTGTTTCCACCAGTTTTGGTCCTCCAGATATTTCTACATACTTACTGGATTCGTACCAATAAGGAAAACTGAAGTTGAAAGTATAGAGGATGATCTTTTCAGAAACCTGGTTAAGCTGAAGTTTCTAAATAACTACAGCAAACCATCTTAGCTGCTCTTCCTCTTCTCAGTGGGAACACTGATTGAATATGTGAGAGCGATCCCTGGTTGAAAACTGTTGGTGAGTAATTTACACATTATCCCTCAGTAAAAGTGCGTTCAGGAGCGACTGAAGATTTAGCAATATGACGGACATGTTTATGTCTGCCATAGTTGCTGTGGATGCAGAGAGAGAGTATAGGGAAACTTCACAGGAGTGCAAAAACCTGAACTGTTCAATCAGTTCACATCTTTTTAAACAGTCAGGGAGTGAATGTGGAGTTGGTTTGCTTTTTTTTTTGGTCAACTCACAGGACTTGGATGCGTCCAACTGCCACGATAAAAAAAAAGCCCCCGATTCTGGGTTTATCTTGACTAGATCTGTAAAAATGAAGTCCACTGGACAGCCAACAGGATCCAGCAATTGGACTGAAAGTTCTAGGGTGGATTTAATGAGACAGCAGCTGAATGCTTAAGGCCAACGGATGCTTCTGACACATAGTCTCATTATTATGAATCAGATCTGTTTGTATGTTTAAAAACACATGAGAAATTAAACTGGAAATAATAATCGCATGTAATCACAATGTTAAGCTAAAATCGCCATTAGATTATTTTCCAAAACTGTTCAGCCTGAGCTTCCAGAGATCAGATTTCAGTTTCCTTGCTCAGCGGTGTATTACTTGTGTGGGCATTTGCACATGCCTGATCATTTGACGGTGAACGTCACACACGTCACTATAAAACTAAACAATCTCATTCCCTACACATCGATTTTCCAAATATTTAAAGGAATCGATCCGACATCGATTAAATTGATTTTTTTTACCCAGCCCTTACTGCCAATATATATCATGCATCCCTTTAACCTACCCTTACAATAAATATTTATATACAGGGGTTGACGTTAAGGATTCTTACATTTCATTTGCCCAGAAACTATTTTTACTTGCCCAGTATGTTTGATAAATATAGTTCCTAATATTCATTTTTGTATATAAATCAATGAAACGTGTTTGTTTTTAAATGTTTTTTTGTAATCCAGTAAGTTTCCAGGTTCCTGGTGTGTATCTGCATGCGTCAGCTAATGAACTCAAGCCTACATTACCATGTTAACATGCTTTTAAAATCATTCCTGCAAATTCTTTTCAAACTAACTTTACTTTAAACTGTTGTGTGCTTGGAAAAATATAAATTGCAATGTTAAAAATCTAAAAAAAACTTGACAGGTTAAAAACTTACACTACTACTACTCACCAATTTAACATGTTTAGCTCTATAACATTAAATGCACCACTCCCATGTCTAAGAGAAAAAAATTTAATGAACATTTTTGAATGTATGAGAAATGTAGAGAAGACTGCCATATGATAGAAATATTTACACTGTGCGCATACAATTATTATTATCCTAAGTCCTGACTGATCATTTTTAATCTGGCGTGTATTATAGTATAGATTAAATTCATCATCCAGCTGCTGCTCTGCAGAATTCTCTCCCCAAGAGCTGAATCACGCCATCTAGCGGAAAATCACGCGGCTTTTTCAAATCACGCGAGAATGTGTACAAAACAACAAAAATGGCACCGGCAACATTTGTGGGTCGTTTTCAGCAAACGTTGGTGATTTTAAAGTAATTTTGAGTGATAATTTTTTTTTTTGCGATCATTGCCCGGCGGGCGAATGCAATGAAATTTGTACTCTCCCGACAATAAAAACTAGTTGCCCCGGGCGATCGGGCAATGGTTAACTTCGAGCACTGATATATTATGGACCAGACAAAATTTTGTTTAAAACGTTTTCTTAAGTAAAATCCATACTTTTATTCTGCACCACTTTAGAAATTTGCTTGTATTTTTTAATTTTTTGTTTTGTTTAAAAAGAAAAAAAAAAGAAAAGAGAAAGCTTTGAATTTTAAGTTATTTTGAAACAGTATTTTTCCTCGTATAAGCATAGAGTTTGAAATATCAGTATGGTAGAAACTGTACAAAAAATGAAGGAAAGGTCAGTCATGTACCCCTAACCCAGTGGTTCCCAAAGATTTTCTTCTGGGCCCCCCTTTGGATTACAATAAAATTTCCATGCCCCCCCCAAAAAAAAAAAAAATCAATCAACTGGGCACACACATCGTTCAACCAGATATAATAAATCTATACACATATTTTGTTTTCAAACTCCACTGAAGTTTATTTCACACTTCAGGTTGCAACAAAACAAACTACACCATCTTTACAGTGGAACACTTTTGTGTAACTGTATTTTTTTAATAGTTCTATAATGTAGATTAGAAGAGGATTCTTTGTTGTCTGTGTTATTTTAAACATATTTCTTTTTTTTTTATTTGTAACAATATTTAACTTTGCTATAATCTATACATTAAAAAAGCCTCTGTGCAAAATGGAGTGAAAACATTGAACAGCTCCCTGAGAGTTTTTTCTCTGTACTTTAATCCTCCCATCTTTTCAGTGGCTGTAGTGAGCCTGCTTGTTGCTGTAGATCTTCTCAAATCTGGGTTGCAGTGTCACAACTGTCCATTATGCTCAGTCAAGCAAGCGCTGTTTTTTTTTTTGTTTTTTTTCTTCATTCATCCATACCGCTTCCCGCGCCCCCCCTGCAATGGCATTGCGCCCCCCCTAGGGGGCGCGCCCCACACTTTGGGAACCACTGCCCTAACCCAAACACAAAACATTTAGCGTTAATCGTGGATTCTTGCAAAAAGTTTCTGCACATATTGTTGAGGACTGACCCTCCTGCCACTAACAGAAGCCTTTCTTCAGACTTTTCAACCAGTTCAAAGGTTCAAACTGAGGAAAACACAAAGTAACGCAGTAACCTGAAGTTAAAAAAATAATAATAATCCAGACTCTGATCACGGAAGGAGCTCAAAGCTGCGTTTTGGTCTGCAGACCCTGGAGAATGACTTCATTCATCTAGTCTTGGCCGCTGTCCGAGGAACAGCCAAAGAGCCTCAAACAGGGTTTTCACACTGAACACAAAAGAAGACGAGAGCAGCTTACTCTGGCCATATGGACGAGGATCACATGAAGGGCAGTTATCAACAGAAATATTTAGATGGCGGTGTCTCCAGATTAAACATTCATGACACAGATGGAAAGAGGATTAAAACCATCCCTATATCACCTAATAATTGTTGGTTATTGATGTATATTCCAACTGTTATAAACTTGCAATAGTTGGATGGAAGCTCAGATGGCCCAAAAAGACAAATGCAAATAGATCAGTTATGGAGGCGGATCAGAGAGACATACTGCAAAAGATATCGTCACGGTAACAGTAACTGATACCGTTTAATGAAAGTCTGCAGATGAATCAAATGCAGCCCAGCTGTTTCCTGTCCAGGGTGTAGCTTTGACGCTAACAGCGGCACAGTGGTTTCTCACCTAGGCTGTGGGAGCGGTCCTCTGAGGATTCTTGACATATCCGAAACAGCTGAGATGTGAGCAAGAAAGGGAGTGAGCTCAAGCTGAGGAGAATATCTCACTGTGTAACAGTGGGATCCAAAATGTGTGGCATGTGTCACCGTTTCAAACACCTGAGCAAACGCTGTGAATGCGGTGGAAACAGGAAAAACTGCATGTGGGCATTGTTCAGAGCCTTTCTGAAAGGAATTTTCAGGGAGGTTAAGGACACAAATGGTATCCGGGGAGAAAATAAGACCAAACATCTTATCAGGGTCTGCTCCGTTTGACCCACAGAAACAGGACATGCACTTTATCTTCCTGTAATATTAGCCTTAGATATAATAGATGAAAAGCTAACCACAGCGTTTTAATTAAAGAGTGTTTCATACGAGGGGCAGACGGAGTGGGAGTAACTAAGTCAAAGCAGACCCAAGATCAGTCGAAAACAGCTGAGGACATAATGAGCTCACAGGGCGGAGCCTGTTGTGTAACTTAGGTCTTAAAGAAATTATTGTTAATGCATGACAACACAGTTATTTATCATAAAGAATCTTTCCGCTTAAGTAACACAAGCATGTGACAGAACGCACATGTGACCTACTCTTTATCTAACAGTCCGAAATTTACATTTTTACTCAACGGCCAAGTGGACCAGAAGATAAAATTATTTACTTGTTAAAGCATATTTCTACCAGTCAGAAAAAATAATAAGAATAATTTGCTCTCATACGTTTTAAAGAAGATAGTATTTCACTAAGGCATCATGTTAAATGATTAAGTTGCAGAAAAAGGTTATATTTAGTAGTGTTATGCAGATGCCATTTTTTGTAATTTAGAATTTCATTAAAAAAAGTGCAAATGAATCCGGGGAGCATTCAGAGTAGAGCCGCTGCTCCTTCACATAGAGAGGAGCCAGTTGAGGTGGCTCAGGCATCTGATTAGGATGCCTACTGGACGTCTCCCTACTGAGGTGTTCCAGGCACGTCCCATCAGGAGGAGGCCCGGGGGAGACCCAGGACACGCCGGAGGGACTATGTTTCTCGGCTGGCTACGCTTGCAACCCTACCCCAGATAAGCAGAAGAAGATGGAAAGATGGATGGATGGATGGATAAAAGCGTAGCCTTTCTTCCAATAGTATTGTCAGTGCAAAGTAATGTTGTCATCTTTGTGTCTTTGTGCTGCTATATCACTGCTGTGAGAGACTGTGCTACTGCGCTTTTAAACAGGAGGGTCTGGTCACTCTCAGAGGAACGCCAAAACTCTTCTCCATAAAGTGCACTAAACCCTTCTACCTTTTTAATTTCTAACATGTCATCCATGTTAAACATTTTCTTAATGCCCTCCACTTTTCTACCATCAAATCCTCCCTTTTCAAACAAAGAAGAGAAGCTATGCTGCTCCTCTGTGCAGCATGGCTAAATGGAAGCCATTTAGGTTAGAATGTAAAGAGTTTATTCATTGTTGATATTTACAAACAGAAGCACAGAAAAACTATTCTGAGTCTGTGTCATCAAACTGTAAATAATGCAGAACAAACTCTGTATCTATTCATCATTGTGCTCCGCTCCTGGATTACTTCTAAAAAATAAAAAGCAGCATCTCTAGGGGACAGTGACAGAAATTCACCTTAAATGGAGAAAATTGAAATCTAAATAAGTAATTTTTTTTCTTAAAATAAGTGCTTTATTTCTTGAATAGAGGATGTAAGTGAGACCCTTTGCCAATGGAACAAGATAATTTACATTTAAAATAGGAAAAAAAACAACAGTTTTGTCAGAATTCAAGCACATATGATCTAATAACGTTATTTAAAGGGTAAAAATACTCATTCCATTGGCAAATCATCCTATTTACCAACTTAAATTAAGATTAATTACACGTTATTTAAGAAATTCTCACTTATTTTTAAACCATTTTTGAAGTGCATCTGTTAACTTGGATTAAACTAATTTCCAGCTAAAAAAAAAAAAAAACAATCTTCGACTTAATTATTTTATTTTTTTTTTTACGTCACAAATATCTTTGTAAAAAGAACTTAAAACTGTGTTCTGACACACGTGCCTGCCTTGCTTCAATTAGCATTTTAGCTCCGGCTGTTAGTGTTGGTTTGTTTTTTCTACTGGAAAATAAATGAATAAATAAATAAAAAAATAATAATCACACAACACCCTCCACTGACAGATCTAAATGTGGAGGCAAAACTGGTCAAGTTTGAGCTTATTTGACCGCAAAACCCTATTCCACATGTTTGTTACATTTTTCTACATGGCTTAAGTTGCAAACACCTTTCCACACTCATCCATAAAAGCTAGATCAGAAAAGTAAACATAATTCATCCCTTTGAGCTCTGGATTTGCTGTTAATGCTGTTCTTGCCAAGTCTGTTCCTTTATCTCAGCCCTCCCAGCTAGATTTACAGCTTTATCATTTTATTTCAGGTGGTGATTTCTGACAGATTCCACTAGAAGATTCATACCTGTGTTTTCAACCATTAAAACAATGAGGAAAAACAGCACAGGAACCCCTTTGGGCCTCTTAGGTTGGTACGGTGAGGTTCAGATGATGGCTTTCCTGTCCCCACATGCCGTTTCCAGGTCACCCTGGTGCACAGCCGGGATCTTATGTAAGTGGATGACAGATAGAAGGAAGTTCCAGTGGAAAGAGTCAGGAAGGAGGATAACAGGCAGGGCTTACACAGGGCCACGCAGGCGAGCTGACTGCCAGGCAGCCAGTCTGAAGCAGTTAGATCAGTCACTCAGTCAGCAAAGAGGAAACTGATAACCGCATTCCTTCCTACTGATCTGAGAGGTAGCTGATATGGGGAATAAAGCACTGCACGCATCCAGAGAATGGCAGGGCTGTGGTGCTCTGGTAGATCCCGGTGTTAGCAAGTATAAAGTCAAGTCTGATGCAGTGTTTCTCCAAGCACACAAACTCAGAAACTATAATCGATTGCATCTATAAAATATCCTACTGATAATACATAAACAAAGTATGTAGGCAATCAGAGGTGGAAAAAAAAAAGAAGTTGTAGGCACTGGATGCAAAAAAACCAGAAAAGACAGAAAAGTCTGAGGTCATTCATTTGTTCTAAATTTAATAACCAGCCCTTTCTAGAAAACTTCACATCCAGTTACCTAAACTGAACTTTTTCAAGCTATGGGGTTGTGTTGTGTCCTGGGATTGCCAAATTCGCCACTAGCGCCCTCTGCACTTCACAGATCCGAGCACATGCAACAGAATCTGTAGACACAGTGGAGAACGATCTGCTGCCTTCAGCATGACTGGTTTGGCAGTAGGTCAGTAATGGTGTGGGCTGGCATTTCATTGGAATATAGCACTCCATGTGCTCAACAGAGGTAGCATGACTGCCATTAGGTACCAAGATGAGATCCTCAGACCCCTTGTGAGACCATATGCTGGTCCAGTTGGCCCAGTATATGAAAAAATATCCCTAACCCTTTCTACAGGAAAAGCTGGGCCTGCTTTGTCCAGGTCTCTCCAAACTTTCCACGGTTCTTGGTCGACTTTTGATTATTCATTAGTCCTCTGTGTCTAAAAGCTTAAGAACTGGTGACGTCTGTTTTATGGCGAAACTATTTTCTTTCCAGTTTTGTATCAAAGGTCCAATGGCGGTTATTGGAACAGTCAGTACACTGTAACCAATTTATTAAGCATGCTTCTTAACAGTAGGGCTTTTTTCTAAGGGTTTCTTTATCCCTTCAATGATAGCATTATGTCCGACGCTTCGGTAATACTGAACTTTTTCATGCCCATTTTCTAATAAACCAGCTGCTGCTAATTGCAAATGGCAGAAGGAATCTTCAATTTCAGCTGGTTTCTATACTCTTCATGAGCTTTTGCACATTCTTCAAGCTGCTCAACACTTCTTCCTCCAAGTCATTCTAGCTTTCAACTATAACTTCCCTTTTAGACTAATTTCTTTTAAACTCTTAATGTAAATCAACGAGGTTGTTGCCTATATCTAGCGACTCAACATTAACAAATATTAGATTTTTCTCAATTAAGAAACATTACGTGTTTAACACTTAAACAAATGTTTCTCCAATTGTTTTAATTAGAAGAATGTGCGTGAAAAATACTGAGGGCTATGAAACCCTCTATGGATTGAATCATTAACATAGAATTGCTTGAGTGTTTTCAAAGTTTACCTTGAATTTCTGCAGCAGAGCAAGTTTAAACTAAAGTTTCATTTTGAGTTCTTCCACTTCCTGAAAATTTCAGGCGACAAAAAAATGCTCATCTATTAAATTCTTGGTGAAAAAAAGAACACAATGCATCAAAAAGTCTTCCTTTTAATAAAAGTATGTATTCAAACATTTTACTTCATTCATAGCTTCACTGTTAAGACAAATGGGGTTCTACTTGCCTCATTTGAACATTAACTATAAAGAAATGTCTGATTTTTGGGATGTATGATCAGACAGTAATCATTGAAATCCAAAAAAAGTCCTATAAATAACTTCCATTTAAAAACACCAACAAACCCAGTCTGCAGTGGGTATGTGGGCCATCATGTACTTCGGCATCTGTGTAACAGCAGTGGGTAAATATGGGCAGAAAATCAATACAGCCACTTTATCTGCACTCCTGTGAGTAGTAAAGCACTGGCTGCTTCTTTCCATGTTACTGATGTCTGTAGGAAAAACACCCGACTCTGTTCCCACTGGATCTGTTAGATTCCTCACTCACTCCATGCAGATTAAAACCATGATAACATCTATGGGAAGAAGCTAGCAGGCGTGTATTAGTACAGTAATAGCGTATCGTTTAATCCAAGTGTGCGTTTTGACCCACCTTTGACAAAGCAAGCTGGATAAAATGACATGCATCAGATCACTTAACAGCAGGATTGCAAACCAACATTAACCACAGGTTGGCAAATATTAGCTGAAGCCAGGCGGGGCTGGGTTTATTATCCAGCCTACAAGTCTGGCTTCGCTCCAGCCTTTGTTTGGGTCAGGCGGTGGAATGTTACAGTGATGATAAGCGCCCTTTAACTGCCACCAGGGCACATGTATTAGAACTAAACCGTATAATCGGACATATGAATCACCTCAGCATTACCCAGACGCTGTGATGAAGACTGCAATTTGATATGCTGTGCAGTTTTAATGGTCAACATCAGCAGAGGCTCAGAACCCACCTTTTGTTTTTTAAAGGGTCATGCTGTGAGTGTATACTCCAACAGCAAGAATGTTTTTATTAAAGATTACCACATCATTGTTTGGTATTTTTGGGTTCAAACAATTATCTGTGCTTGGTTTGTTAGTAAATAAAGCCTTTTCTCTATATTTACAGCAACTAAGGGGCTGTTACCAGTAATTGATCTCACATTGGAGAAATCTACCTCTGCATTTAACCCAACTGCCATTGTGTGGCGCCCTGGGAGCAGTGTGGGGTTACGGGTCTTTGCTCAGAGACCCAGAGTGGCAGTCTGTGGGAGTGGAGCTAGAACTCAGAACCTCAGGATTCCCAGCTCTATGCCCCAACCACTAGGCCACCACTCCCCTAAAAGACGCAAAGTCACTGTCTGGACCGGGATTTGAACCCACGCCTCCTAATGGAGACCAGAAACCTCTAAGCTGGTAACGAGTGATACCTTGAGTCTGGCACCACTCGGCCATCCTGACTCTATACTCTAGGCTCTATGGCTCTATGCTGCAAGATTCAGAATTACAATAGGATTATACCGATACTGACTTTTAATGAACATAATGGCCACAAAAACTCTCTTTTTATGTACATTTCTATGATTATTTGCACATATACGAGGGGAAACATGAACCCTGCCGTTGGCTCGGCTCTTTGAGGAAAAGACTTTACACTACAGGATGGTTTGCCCCTATTCAACAGTGGTTTCTGTCTGCTCATCAAGCCAGGTACTGCAATTCTATTTAGGTTCAAAAATGACTTTCGAAACACTATCAGGACAGAAGCTTGGAGTCAATAACTTTATTTTATCCAAATAAAAGGTTATTTTTGGTCTTTTCTGTAGAGGTGTAAAATGTGACTATGCCCCTTTAAATTTTACTGTTTGAGTTTTACTGCTTGATCAAACCTTTTCTTACATTTTACACTACAAAATGAGTAATAAAATTAAGATTATCTGTGCCAAGGTCAATATCTGTATGAATCATTTCACAGAATATGTATTCAGGGTTTATACAGGAGTAATTAACTCCAATTTAATGCATTTAATGCTCTTTGAATGCTGTTAGAAATAATTGTAATGCCATCAACAAGTACCCATGGCTCTTACATACACACACACACATATATATAGATACACACATATAATATATCTATAAAAAAAAAAAAAAAAAGGCAAAATCCTTCATCTTTACCATTGAACAGCTGCAGCCATGTCTCAAATTCCTCTCTTTCCAGCCACTTTTATTAAAATTTGCATTTTCCCCCATTCTCTAGCTGTTTCTCCACCTGAGGCTTCTTTTCCGAACACGATCAACCAGAAGCAGTTCCCCACAAACACACGGAACCAGTTATACCTGATATATCTGACGAAATTGTTTTTATAAACTTTTTTTTTTAAATAAAGCATTTGAAATGCCACGATAATTAAATTTAATTAACTGTAATGCCAATGAAGGCCTTAATTTTAAAAATGATAATTTAATGACTTTTAATGACCCGTGAAAACCCTGGTATTGGTGAAAAAACAATGAGGCTGATACAATTAAACTGATTTTATGGTGATTTGTTTGCGTTAGTAAATAATATGTTGGAGGAGTGACTTTAAAGAAGTTCTGAAACCAATTCTGAGGGATTTTCATCCAAACAGATGGATATCTTTAACAGGCAGACGGTTCCTGCCATTAGCGTTAAATGTCTTTCATATACTTAAGTAATGTTTATTTATATAGCACCTTTCACAGACATAGAGGTGACAAAGTGCTTCACAAAATTACAATACAATTAAAAATACATTTAAAGTCCCAAAAGGCATGGTTATAAAACATCCCTTAATCTACTAGAATTAAAAAGCTTTCTTAAACTAATAGGTGTAAGATGTATGAAGACCTACAGGCTATGGTGGACAGAAAGGTGGTAAAAACCAAAAAGAATTAGGAAAATATTGACTATCTTCAGATCTTTAACGACAATGAAACTGTTTTTGATTAATCGATTGATTGATCTCACAGTAGAGAAATGTATTCGTTACATCAGCTCCAATATTCACAGGAGAAGAAGAAGGTGCCAAAAGAAGAAAAAGGTGCATGGGATATATACAGTAAAATGTTTTTTCATAGCGGGATAATTATATAGGGTTATTGAATAGGGTGTTTACACATGTATTCTATATGTAAACAAAACCCTTTCAAGGTTGTTTTTTTATTCAATTTCCACTCATTAATATTGAATTGTTTGTTATTGGTGTGCATGTTTTTTTAGATGTTTAATAGAAAGACATTTTTTGTTTTTCTGAGCCATAATCCAGCCCCACCCACCCGATAGCAAACTGAACGAAAATGTGATGCTTTGATAAAGACAGGAACAGATCCTGTTTGAGGAATGCAGGCAAACCAGCCATGTGAAGTGGAGGAAATGTGAGGGCCACACACTGACAGCTCCAACATGTTCAAACACAACCTGAGGGAACTGGTGCAGAGCAAACCCAAACAAGGAGCACTCACCCCTTTTCAGCAGTAAACCCCAAATGGAAACAGACACTTGTTAGAGAAAGTTTTTGTTTGTAAAGCAGCCTGTTCTGTTAGAACCATTGCTTTGACTCTGACCTATGCAGCAGCTGAAAGCAGGAACCTGTTTCACCACATAGCAGACACCTGAGGCAAGTCCAACAGAGCCCCCCCCAACCCAAAACCACAGCCAGCTGGATGCAACATACACTAAATCCACTCAGAGCACATTTCCTCTAGATAGTGCTTCAGCTGGATCACTTAAATCACCAAGATGCACCATTAAACAGCATTTAAATCAACCAGTTCTTACATTGCAGCAGCAGATTCTGCTTTCAGGCTGAACTCTGGGGACCCCCAGAAACCCTCACCCCCCATCAGCTGACAGCTTCCAGAAACCTTTCTGGGTCAGTGGATTCACCTCCTCATCCTGTCAGCCTTTAAGGCAAACCACGAAAGAGGAAGTTAACCTTTGCAGCCCAGAGGAGAACATGGAGTTTCCTTAGTTATCCCACAAAACTTTAGACCGAGTCAGCAAAGTCGGGAGGGAAATTAAACGAGAAATACATTTTTTTTAAACTAATTTAGTTCAAGTTGACGGTGAATGAACCGATTTTCCAACTTAAATACAAATAAAAAGGCGCTAAATAGTCCAGGACATCCATGGATGAAGCTGGGAGCTCAGAGCTAGCTGGCTAGGCTACACAGCTAGCTGCAGGCTTTGCTAACTTTATCTATCGGCTTCCAGATGCGAATAAAAGAATTATTAGGGCGCAGATACTTGCTTTCATTGTATGTCTACATTTTTTTCACTAGCCTTTTGGAGACTGTCTGGAGAAATAAAAAAAAAAGGAAGAAAAAAAAAGAAGAGCGTGAAAACAAGCGCCACATCAGTGGAAAACTCACCCATTCCTGCCTGTCGGAGCGCCCCGCAGAGTCGGGAATCCTCCTAACGGCTAACAGCTACAGCCCAGGTAGACAGAGGCAGCCAGTGGGTGTTAGTGGAAATACAGCTGAAAACAAGCTAAAAGAGCCTTATATCCATCCGTCCCGTCGCCTCGGCAGCGCTCCTGTCCTCCCTGACTCCTCTCGCTTAAAGATTACGGTGCAGGAAGTTAGCCAGGAGTCGGAGTCTCCACCTTTCTTGGACGGAGCTGTGCCTGCTTCCTCCGCTCGCTGCTTTTCTCTCTCCTCCACAAACACAGAGGAGGCGGAAACTTCGCGAGGTTTCAGGCAGGGTGGGGGGGATTCCAGCGAGAATTAAATCCCCATCCTGCAGAGCATGTACAGTAGATGCAGACGCTGCGAGGGACAGATGGACATTTGATTCAGAGGCGGTCCAAAATCATATGAGGCCCTGGGATGGGGAGGGAGGGGGACTCTATGTAAATAATAAATGTTTGATAGCAGATATCCACTAATTGAAGGAAGATTATGGAGGAAAGCTACATTCTTTTAGCTAGATCTACACCATTAATCATTGTAGCACCAGGGGCAGAGCTAGATGGGGGGCCAGGGGTGGCCATTGCCACCATAAAGGTCGGATTACATATATCGAACGTCGCTTGTGTCCGCTCTTCTACATGGACCAGCTAGAAGGGCGAGGTGCGCGAGAAAGCTGGGAACCTATTTCCACCTGGATCCCCGCTCTTTTTCGCCCTCATGTCCCTCCATTATTGCACAAACTTGCCCTCACTTCCTCACCGCCTCTGCCGTATTTAGACCCACAGGTAGTTCCTGATTGTCCCTCTTGCGTTGTGGCATGGAATAACAGCGCAGAACACGCTTTAATATTGACAACCTCACTGCGACGCACTACTGACGGAGTATAACCAGCTCTTGAGACTTAGACAACTTTTACTATAATTTTTTTATAAACAGTGTATACAAAACCAAATACATTAAGTACAGCTTTTCAGACAATAAATGATCATTTACATTCCATAAAGTGCAGCAGTGATCAAATATTAACAGTGTGGGAGAAAAAACATGGTGCAAAAAAAAAAAGAAACTAATTGGACTGGCATGGCTATCACGGCCCCTGCATAGTTAGGGACTAATTTCCCGCTGGGATCAGCTTCATAGTCATGGTAGAACACTTCTTTGACTTTATTTATTTTGCTCAGGCTACTCGTAAGTAGGGATGGGAATCGAAAACCGGTTCCTGTTAAGAACCGGTTCCGTATTTTCCGATTCCATGGCATCGTTTGGCAGCTCGCTGAATGATTCTTTTTTCGATTCCCGCAGCACCAGAGCCTAGAGCGCCGGCTCTGGGGAGCACGACTTACGTCATGTTTTTTACGTAAGTTACGCAACTTACGCAAGTTGGAAGAACTATTCGAGGAGGAAGACAACGAGCTGCGGTCACTTTGTGAATCAAAGCCCCGTCTTTCCTTAGCCCAGAGGGTAGATCTGGACTGGCTGAAAACTACCTCTGTGTGCAGGCTTCCTCCACCCCATCTGAGAGGGTGTTCTCCACGGCTGGAGACACCATAAGCCCTGAAAGATCCTGTATCCTTCCAGAAAAAGCAGATATGCTCATCTTTCTGCAAAATAACTGTTAATTTTCCCTACTACTGTTTTATAATTAGTATTTTTTGTTATTTAAAATAGGTTATTATCCCATCATTTGTTATTAGACATTGTTGGTTATTAAGTTTGTTCTTGTATTCATTTTTCATTTAAACACAGATGTTACTCCAGTTTCACATTTCCTGTGGACATCTTGATCTTGTTGAGTTTGTAAGATTGTGCAATAGTTAAGTAAACAAAGTTGATTCTGATAATCAAACTGTTTGTTCTCCTTTTTCCCCCAAATTGGAATTGAAAAAAGAATCGATAAAGAATCGAATCGTTTCATAGAATCGAAAAGGGAATCGGAATCGTGAAAATCTTTTCAATTCCAACCCTACTCGTAAGTCCACAGCCTGCCAAATGTTGACATGGCAAAATTATTGCCATTACTGTTAATATATACCGGTAGTAGAAATTTTACACATTCTGTAATAAAATGTCAGCGGGGATGGTATGGGGTGTGGTCATTTAAGAAGGGGGATGATATTTAAGATTTTTTAAAGAAAGAGGATCACATCCCCCCTCAACTCGACTACTGGCTGTAGCACACCATTTTTGGAGATTTTCAGGAAAGCTGTACAAACTCCTCTTACAGTCAAAACCCAATTTTTTGTGACTTATACATTAGCTGAAAAACAACTGCTGCTGTGACCGTGCAGATTAGCTGCTTAAAAGCCACTTTGTTTCCACTTTGAGCCAAAATAATCCCACTATGCCTCAAATCACTGCTCAGAGGAAGTGGGCGTTTGTTTGTTATGCAGACACAACACGGTCAAGGTAGACGTATGGGACCATGATGTTAAAGAAAAACTTAAATTTTAACAGTTTAAAGCTCAAAAATATTGATTTTGCATAACTGAGGCCCTTTGAGGAATAGAACAGATTGAAATAACACTGCTGAAGTTAATTTTACAATATACCGTAAAACTAAATTTGGGATCGAAGACTTCCTTTCCTACCATGATAGAGTTCTAACTGATGACCTTATCAAAGGTGAGGTAAAGGGGAGCTATGGTACTATCTGATGAATTCAGATGCAACCTAGGGCCCCTGTAAACCACCATGCTCTGTGTTTTGATAACTTCTGATGAATTACTCTTTTACACCAGCTGCTCTGGGTTTTTATGTTGACGCAAAACAAAGCACGCTCCCTAAACCTATTCTTGGAGCCAACACCATGGAAGAGTCTCTTAGGAGCAACTTATTTCTCTGAATCTGATGTACAAAGGGCGTTCAATAAGTTATGCCCCTGACCCACTTCCAGTTGTCTCATCTAGCTGCAATATTGTATGTGCAATTATTTATATCTCTATCTATTAAGTCAAGTCTGAAGTGGAACCTGTTGAGTGTCGTGCAGTGATCAGTTTTTCTATGGCATTGTAAGGCCTTGTATAGCCTCATATGGCCGTATAAGGTCATATGATGGGGCATCATCACCACAAGTTACTTTCATTTCATCAAAAGTCTCCCATGGTGTGTGTCCTTTAAAATACACCAAACAGATCATTGCTCAACCCTCGACAGGCTCCATTTCAGACTTGATTCAGTTCAAACACCTGTAAATCACAAACCACTATTAGTTCAGAGCTGTAATTTGCCACTTAGTCTATAGAGATGAAAATAATTGCTCGTGTAAAATTTTAGCTAGATGAGACAACTGGAAGTAGGTCAAGAAGACCACTGGAAGACCCCTTACTAATAGTTTGGTTTTCTCTCTTTTATTTCTTCTTTTTCATTTCTTCTCATGGATAACATAAAGACAAGACTACGTCTTTCTTTACATTTCTATGTTTAATTTTTCAATGTGCCAATAGTTTTACATCACTCAGAAATTCCCCTTTCTTAAAATGTAACAGCAACATTAAAGGTGTACTTCTTTGTGGTATTTTGAGTTTGATATTCAGCGTTAGAATTCTGCTGCTCTTGAAGGCCTCCTGCTTTCTTTGGTGTCCATCAGCAGAGGCAACGGTTACTTATGCCTCGACATGGCTTAGTCATTCACAAACGCCATCAGAAAGTCGAACCCTTGGTAATAAGTCAGCTGGGACTATTTCATGACTAATGTAGCTTTATGGAGCCGATGCGTTACGTAACAGGCATGTCATGATTTACAGAGAAAAAGTAACGTCAGGCATCAGAAGATGGATGAGAACATACACAATGTAAGTTTCTTTCTAGATCATTTTTCTGTGTTGGAAAACTTTAGCTGAAGGCCTCGTATTTCAGACCTTTTTCTATACAAAGGTGCTCAGGTCCTGTTTCAACAACTCAACATACGAGCCCAGACCATCAACCCTCCACCATCATGCTTGTGACTGTTATGTTGTTAATTATGTAATGCAGGGACGGACAGTTATCTCCTCCTAATTGTTCTTTCTTGAAGTTTGTTCAGATGTCCTACAGAAGCACTCTTAAAGCAATCCTTCCAGAAAACAAGTCATCAGCTTTAAAACTTCACATGTTAACTAAGACTTGCAGAGTCTGAAGGCTGATTTATACTCAGAAACCAGGTTGTCTGCATGTGTGTCGCAGTGAATGCAGATACGCCCCTTCCGCAGACAATTTGTTGCACCTCTCCAAAACTGTAGATGACCGCAGACAGGAGGCCTGTGATTGGTCAAATCTACATCCGCTCTACTCTATGCATATTTCCTGTTTAGTACCTTACCGACTTGTTTTGTTTGTATGACCGCCATTGTGGAAAAAGACTCGTGAAGATGGAGCAGCTAGAAGAGCAAGGTGTGCAAGAACGCTGGGACCCTTTACCTTTTTCGCCCTCATGTCCCTCCGTTGCCGCATAAACTTGCCCCCACTTCCTCACCACCTCAGCTGTATCTAGACCCACAGCTAGTTCCTGATTGTCCGTCTTACGTTGTGGCGTGGAATAACACAGTGAGAGCACGCTTCAATATTGGGCATGAATCAAAAATACCTTCGACAAGCTCACTGCGACACACTGCTGCGGGAGGATAACCAGACCTCACTTTTTCAACAGATTCTCTCAGTCGGACTTTATACGTTGCATCATCATAAGATTGTGAAACCTTGTCATAAAACAAAATAAAGTTTGTTGTGTTTCTAAAATGTTATACTTTATATCGATCCCAAGGGAAATATTCCATACTCTATACCATTTTTGATACCAAAGGATAAAAAAAATGACAAGTAATTAAAGGAATAGGAAACGGCAGAGGGGTCTTTTGCCTTTTGTATCTCTGCTTCTGTTTTCTTGAACCCCAGTCGGCCTTGGCAGATGGCCACTCACACTAAGCCTGGTTCTGCTGGAGGTTAAAAGGGAGTTTTTCCTCTCCATTGTCACTGCAAGTATGCTTACAGTGAGGGATTGCCTTTGAGTCAATGAGTCAATGCAATCAACTGGTTTTCCTTAGATTAAAAAATTCTATCAATTTGACTGGATGATCTGGTGAACTGTAAAGGGCCTTGAGATGACATGTGTTGTGAATTGGTGCTATATAAATATTTTTATTTTATTAAACGGAAATATTTTTATCAACATGAATAACACAGTTTTATCATCTCAACATGGAACACGCTTTCTCAACAGAATCACAAATAAATGCACATGTATTTAACACAAGTATAATACTGTTTGACAATATTTTAACGTTGTCTGGTGTGTTTTTCTTTTAATGAGCTAATAAGGAAGAAAAAAATAACAAAATCAAAAATATTCAAACAGCACTTGTGTTTAGAGTCGATCCAGCGTTTGAGGATAGACACTTTTTACAGTATTGATATTTTTGACAACCCTTCTACCATTAGTTATCATACATCTTTTAGAAAAAGTATTGATCCCATTGATCCCATTTGAATGTCTCAAAGTCTTTGCAGCATCAAAGAGTGTTTCTTTAAGGGTTTGGATGGATTCATCTATTTTTAACAAAAGCCTCCCCGCAGCATGATGCAGCCATCACCACATTTCACCATCAAGACAGTTTTCTATTAAAAGTTTCCCATTTAAATAGGCTTTTATTTGTGAGTCTGCTTTCATCTGACCAGGGCACCTTCTTCTGCATGTTGCAGGTAAACTCATGTGGTTTTTCTCTTGCCACTCTTCCAAAAAGGCCCATATTTGTAGATTCAAAGACCAAACCTCAGCCGGGAATGTGTTTACCTTTTAGATAACCTCCATGGGTTTTCGTTTTTTTAGAGGAATAACAACAAAATGATCTGAACGTAAATCCAGGCCACACTTATCTTTTATTAGAAGACAATTTTCAAGTCATTTATCATCTTTTATGTTTCTCAAAATTAGGTGTTACTATGTGCTGCTGTACTGTATACATCTCAATAAATGGATGAATAATAAATCAAAATATGTACTGATTCCTCATTTATTTGCCATTATGACTACATGTGAAAACGTTCCACATTTAACTTTTGCAGGGCATTCCATCTATATATGGTGCATATATTTCAATTTATTTATTTATAGAAAAATATTCTATCGATCCCAAAGGGAAATTAAATGTTCTTGTCACCCATATTTTAAGAACTCCTAACAGAGTTTTATGGCTGTAGGCTCCTTTAACGGTTTGTCACACAATGAAGAAGCCTCTGTCTGAAGATGCTTGTGCAGCATAAATAACAGGATATGTCACCTGTCACTGTCGTGAGTCACAGTTCACTACTGATTAAATCCTTAGGAAAGGTTTAAGTGGGAGCTGCATTCTCTAGTAAGAAGTCAGGCAAACATGCAGGATGATCCTAAAGAAGGTTGGGAATACTAAGAAACTGCTTTATTAAATAAGCTTCAAGCTTGATGTGAAACAATTTAAGCTCAGTAGCATAAAGCATTAAAGTTAATAAGTACATCTAATTTATTTATCTTTGTTATGGTTACATAGGAATAAACATTTTATTTTACAGTTATTTACAGTTATTCACTAAACTGAACTTAAAACCAGGACGTTCCCTACATTCAGATTAATTATTTCTTAAACCATATCTAAAATATATCAATTCAACTCATCAGCACTGAAACAAAATTTCCAAATGGTAACACACTACCTGCAAGACAGGTTAGCAATTTATGTCCATTATGTATTATAGTATAGACACTTATTAACCTGATATTTAATTCATCACACAGAGCAGAGGCCTTAACAGTCCGACACATATCAACTTACTCTCTAACAACATTCATCAGTCCCCCTTAAATCCAACACCACCTTCATTCATTGTGTTGCAGCATCAGCTAAACCCATTGCAGACTATTCAGCCAACGAGATACAGCTTTTATACACTTCAGTTGTTCTTTATTAACTTATTTAGGTTTAATTTTTACACAAATCATTCAGATTAATCCAAAGGTTTGAGTTGAATGTACTTAAAAGAAGAATCTTCCCTCCTGGATCTCTGGTACTGGCTCAGTTTCAAGCTGCAGGGTTCTGCTCCCCTGGACTTCTCTCCTTCTTCTGGACTCAGGCTGAACTTTGCCAGGTTGGTGACTCTCAAGCTCATTGTCGTTCCCCGTTTGAGTTCAGAAGTACCTGATTTGAGTCTCCATTCGCCTCAGCTGACAAGCAGCTGCACACTGTTTTTTTCAATAAACGCATTTGAAGTGATCCCAGTCTGTCTGGTTTGAATTCTGGCTCCAACATAGTGAGCTTTAATACTTATCAATTTCTTTCAGGCATTTGAATTAAATTAATAATTTTTCATCACTGTCTTTCAATATGTAAAATTTAGGTTTTTTGAATTATAATAATGAACATAAGTCATAACTGCACAGCTGAGGGTCCTCCATCAAGATGGATTCCCACTAATCAGCTTCACTAATATCAGCTGTGCTGCTGCCATCAACACCTTTGTTTATAGAAGTTGAAGATCTGCCTTTTTTTCAGTGTAGTCCTGTTTCTCTGACAGTGACTGGCTGAATGTGCTCTCTTCATCCTCTGACATGGGAGCTGGCTCGGAGCTCGGCTGCCTGCCTGTGTTTCCTTTTACAGCTGCTTTTTGTATCTCTGCTTCCGTCTCCTTGAACCCCAGTCGGTCTCAGCAGATGGCCGCTCACACTGAGCCTGGTTCTGCTGGAGGTTTCTTCCTGTTAAAAGGGATTTTTTTCCTCTCCACTGTCGCTACAAGCATGCTTAGTTTGAGGGATTGCATCTGAGTCAGTGAGTCAATGCAATCACCTGGTTTTCCTTAGATAAAAAACTTTGAATCAATTTCACGGATGATCTGGTGAACTGGAAAGTGCATTGAGATGACATGTGTTGTGAATTGGCACTAGATAAATAAACTGAATTGAATTTATCACGCTCTGCGAAGCGTGATCGCAGATCTTTCATTATTGTTATTAGCGCCTCAGGATATTTAAGACATTTCAAATGTCTGTCTTTAAGCTTCTAGCTTTCAGAGTAACGGTGCTTTGAGAGAGCCCTTGCTGGGCAGGTCCACAGTGGCCATCAGGTAGTCCTAACAAATGGGACGCAGGATAAAAAATAACATAACCAGAAGATTTATGCTCAGGCTTTGAGCTTTCAGGCCTCGGATCTTAAAACGTTAGATCCGCTAGTGAACGGCTGGTTTGAATTCAAATGTTGTTTTGAATAATTTGCCTGCTCTGATTGTGCGGCCTTTCGCTCTAGTTGTTACTCTCTACTGCTTTTCTAAGCTCTCTGGTTACAGAGTACTCTAACACTTGTCATTTCCTCTGGTTCTTAAGGTTTGGGACAGGCCTGTGTGTGTCTGCAGCGGTTTGTTAGGGGGAAACGTGAGAACCCATGCTGCTATTTTAGTCTCTTATTCAGAGCAGCTTGGTGATTTGCAGAAGTATTAGCAAACCCACACAAACACGCACACAGACGCACACAAACCTGTCATGCTTACACACATCAACCACACTGATTTACCTGCATCCTGTTGAAGCCTTGTCCCAAACAGCAGGAATACGCGCAAAGAAAATTATAAGAGACATGACTTCATGGCAGGAAATGTGATCAAAAACAGACTTTTCTCAACAGGGTTTGCGACATATAATAATTCCAGAGACGGAAATGATCTGACCGCCTCGTGCTCAATCCCTGCTCTGCTCTGCTGTGAAAAGCAGAGCTGTTCCTCCATAGTTTAGGCTGCAGACGGGCACAGCGCCCACTGCCAATTACCCTGCTTATCTCGGTGCCACCAGAGAGTGAACTGTTGGAGAAGGAAGTAGTTGACGGCAATTTTTACTCTCAAAGGGGCCATTTGAGTAAAATATCAACAAGCCTTACAAAGGCAACGCAAAACACAAATGCAATGCAAATGTGTTTGACCACAGGAGAGTGACGCTCACTCACACACACACTCACGCGTAGTGGAGTGTGTGTTTTTGTTGGCTGCAGTGAATGAAACAGTGTCCCAAGCGGGACACTCAAAACCGCAACTACCCTCAAGAGCAATTGTGGTTTCTGAGTATTACAAAGACTTGTGGTATTTTGTTGACTCATATTTTTGCAAAACAGGAAACAGTTTTTAGCAAATTGCTCTAGCTGGATCATTGCTGACTTGGCACCTGACACTCTGCTTCATGGAATTACTCTGAATAATTTCCCATTCTTCACAGCTCTGGAATGTTGTGCTATGAATGTAAGACGGGAAGTACCAAGCTCCAGAGGAAGGTTTACATACAAACACCACAAGCAAAATAATCATTTATTTAATATTATGCAGGTTACAATTGTTCTGATTAATTAGAGGCATTTTTAAAGGAGAATTTTTTTTTCTTTTTAAGCAATAATTAATTTATTTATTTAGAATTTTCTTATTATCATATCTTTTATTTTGCTCTGACCTAAACAGGGCCAAAATTATACAGGTAAAAAAGCACAGAGTACAATGAAATGAGGTTGTCCCCTTATGCCTGCTCCTTCCTCCTGTTCCTAACTCTAATCTTTCACCTTCCGCAAGGTTAACAGTAATAACTGTTACGGTCTTGGTTCTGTTAAGTTTTCTTTTGAGTTTTCAGTTTCACTTTGATCCATATTTTCTTTGTTTTCTGGTTTTATTCGTTTAATTCCTATTTTGTTTCCTATTCCTATTCAGTGCTGGTTCCTCGTCTTTTCCTGGCTCCCCACATGAGTTTTCCCCATGAAGTTGTCTGGTTTTTGGTTCCATGTATTTTGAACCTTGGTTTTTGGATTTTCTGCCTCAGTTATTCTATCAAATCTTCAAGAATTCACCTCTGCCTCCTCGCCTTTGCATTTTGGTCCTCAAAACCTCAACCAAATCCTGACAAGAACACTATCCAGGGTAGGAAAGGAGCTCCAGACTGCTGTGCTGAAACCAGATAGCCTGTAACCTTACGGACATCCTCATGCTGGGGACACCTACATGAATGACTCTGGTCAAATTGGGACTACCGGATTCTGGAAAAACCCTACCAAAAAAAAAAAAGAGTTATACCAATTTAGCAAATGAACACAGCTCTATATTATAAACCCTCCAAATATGACAGTGTGCATATTCATTTCAGTTTCAATTCAATTCAGTTTATTTCTATGCGCCAATTCACAACACGTCATCTCAGCATCTCAAGTCAAATTGATTCAAAGTTTTCTATCTAAGGAAAACCAGTTGATTGCATCGACTCATTGACTCAAAGGCAATCCCTCACACTAAGCATGTTTGTAGCGACAGTGGAGAGGAAAATAGGAAGAAATTTAATAGGAAGAAACCTCCAGCAGAACCAGGCTCAGTGTGAGCGGCCATCTGCCGAGGCCGACTGGGGTTCAAAGAGACAGAAGCAGAGATACAAAAAGAAGTCGTTTAGTAGAGACACAAAAGGCAACTGTTAACCAGCTCCACAGGCGTCCCCGTCCAGGAAACACACAGCCAGGCAGACGATCTCTGAACCAGCTCCCATGTCAGAGGAGAAAGAGAGCCATCCATCCAGTCACAGTCAGAGAAATAGGACTACACTGAAAAACAGGAGAATATAACGGAAAATATATGTGCCAAGCATAACTGAGCCTGTATGGATTTATGTATTCTCTCTTTTTTCTGCCACATTAAGATTAAGCATTTCATTCAATGTTGAGGTTTGATTTACCACATTAAGACTTGATTTCTGCATGATAAATAGAATCAATACATTGTTTGAACAGTGCCTGTATGACAAGGCAAAAATGTCAAAAACCAACACATCCCTTTTGAGTCTTAAAAAACCCAAGAACCTAAGAGAAATATGTAAAAAATAAAGAAAAAACAATAATCAATAACCAGTAATGAAAGGGTTACAAAAACCAGAGTTAGGTAAAACTTTTTCAAGAATGAAGAAAAGAAGTCCCACAGCATTCTTTGAAAGTATGCATTATGTGACGTTCTGTTACACCCGCGGTTCTCAAAGTGTGTGGCGCGACCCACTGGTGGGGAATTGAGACGTGACAGGTGGGGCGCGCCAAGTTCCGGTGTGTGTGTGTGTGTGTGTGTGACTATAAATGTAGAATGTGTGAGAGCAAACTGTCCTTATAGCTGTATGTTGCCGCTTTTTAGACCAATCAAACCCACAAAGTAATCATTACTAGCCTACATGCAGTCTAATTAAAAGAACATTAGATATGAGAAAAATTTCCCCTGGAACTGAAGTGCCAAAATAATGATTGACGTGACGTCGGCATATTATTTGTAACAGAATAAACTTTCGCGCCCCAGTGTTGCCAACTCAGCGACTTTGTCGCTATATTTCAGACCCCTCCAGCGACTCTTTTTCAAAAAAACAAATCTAGCGCCTTTTGGAGACTCTTACGTGAAAGCACGTATCGTTCCTTTTCTTGTCCTCCAGCGGCAGGTGCTGCCGTGGGGCGCCTCCCCCGTCCCCAACCCCGTTCTCCCCCGCTATTGCAGGAGTCCCTCTCAGCGCTGCAGTCAGAGCAGAGACACAGCATGTTTAACTTTTGCGTCCAGACTGCAAATAAAGCGCACATGCGCCGGGATTGACGGCGCAGGTTGATCATAAATAACTGAATTTGAAATATTTGATCTTAAATAAATAACGGCGTTTGATTCACACAGCCACATGTTCATGTTTCTGGTTAGGAGTGGAGAGCGAGTATCCACTCATCGGGCAGAGAGCTGTGTGCATTCTTCTTCCCTTTGCCACATCATATCTCTGTGAGATGGGCTTTTCAGCTGCTGCTTCAATGAAAACAAAATACAGATCTCAGCAGAACATTGAGCATGACTTGAGAGTGGCAGTATCAAGCCTGCAACCCCGTTTTGAGAAACTGCAATGCAAAACAGGCTCATTGCAGCCACTAATGCAGGGATAAATAGACCTGTCTTGCCAGATGGATTTCACTTCTTTTCTTTTATTAACAGATTGCAGAGTGGCACTTTAATTTTTTCTATCTTTGAGCTTGATACAAATTTTGACACAGCTGCATTTTTATTTTCTTTATTTTTGAGCTTGCTGTTATTTGATGTAGATTTGTATTTAGATACTACTTGTTACTTCAATAAAATTGGAACATTTTAAGATTGTTGAATATTTCATTAGCATTGTGTTGGGGCGATGGGGACAGGCGGGGCTTGAAAATTCCCCCTTGTCCAAAGTGGGGAATGACAGAAAAAGTTTGAGAACCACTGTGTTACACAATACATATGCAGAAAATAAAGAGCAGGAAACAAAAAAGAATACATGAGTGGTAACATTCCTTGACAAGGTATTCATTGCTTTTAAACTATTGATGTCCTGTTAGTTATAGCATCTACTTTATATGTTGGGATTTTAGGTGACAGATCAATTCAGATTAGAAATGGCCACTTGTTTGTGCACTAAGCATATCTGGTCTTTAACAGCAACGCCACCAATAAGATAAATGGCACTACATGGCGGTTGCCACAAGCCATGTAGGGAACTCTTAGACTTAGAATTTGACTTAGACAGATTTATTTTGTCATTTTGTATGCACTGTTAGGACTCCTGTCTGTGTGGTTTGTGTGTTTGTCTTCCTTCCTCCACCAGGCGGCGCCTGGTCCTGATTCACCTCCTGCTAAGGGTTACCCTGTTAACGGAGTGCTCTAAGCTGCTGACTGCCACTACCTCGACGCCAGAGTGTTTGTCAGTTTTGGGAAGTCATCCTGCAAACTGGACGTTTTGGACCTTCTCTCGCTGGAAGGATCAACTGAGCCTCAAACTGAGCTGGAGATTCAAACTGGAGGTTTGGATCCACTTTCCTCCAAGGGATCGTTTGAGTTTCACACTGAGCAAGGGATTCATCTGCACCACAGCCCGTTCAAGTACCGCAGGAAATCTGAGTGGCAGTCAGTTTCTCCGTTCTCCCACAAACAACCGCATTCTGGGTTAATCCTGTCCGCCCTCCACCGAATGAGACAAACACTGGAACACCCCACACCGACTGGAGTCTAAGAGTCAACCACTTTTCTGGAAACGTGAGTCTGCAAACCATTTCTCCTCTTCAAGTTCGAGAATCAATTTTCCCACTGAACCTGAACTAACCGCAGTGTCTTCCCCTCACCTTTCAGTTCCGGTTGAGCAGAGTTCAGAGCAACACTGGAATCTCCACAAGCTTCTCAATAAACCTGTTAAACTTTTCCCCTGGTCTTTCTGTTTTGGTTTCTCTGCATGTGGGTCCGAGCTCTTGATAGAATCATGACATGCACAATTGTAAACAAAAAGAAACTTAGTTAAAAACAGCTCACTAGACAATTTCATTTTATTACAGCCTTAAAACAGTAAAAACAAAACATAAAGAACAGTAATGTAAACATATGACTGTATATTTACAGTTCTACCATTTCAGTTGTTTTTTTTATATAATAAAATATAATAAAAAACAAAAATATAACCCATGTTATCAAACATTCAGCAGTCTAATGGCAGTGGGGAAGAAACTGTTCTGGAATCATCCGGACCTGTATCGGATGATTTCGAAGTCTCTTCCCCAAGGGCAATATGGAGAACAGTCCATGGTGGGGGTCTAAGGAGTCATTTATGATGTTACGGGCTCGGGACACGCAGCGCTGGGATGAAATGTCTTTTATGGAAGCAAGAGGAGCCCCGATGATATTCTCTGCTGTTCTCACTACTCTACTCACCTTCTTCCAGTCTGAGGCGCTGCAGTCTCCACACCACACAGTGAGACAGCTGGTCAGAACGCTCTCTATGTAGAAGGTGGTGAGGATGGGTGGAGGCAGGTGGGCTCTCCTCTTCCTCCTCAACTCCAAGAAGTCAGCAAATATGTCAGAGAAGGTTATGTAAATAACTTAATTTATAGACCTACAGTACATTCATACATCCTCCTCCCACCCCTAGCTTGAGGCATAGAGGTGGCAGTTTCATGCTACTGTGCACTGCATTAGTAGGTACAACAAACAATAAAATGGTTTAGATTCACATATTATAATTTTCATTTAAGTCTGCACTAAAATCCAAGTTAGAACCTGAGGCTGGACGTGAAAATCAAACTTGCTAAAGACATCGGTGTAAATACCTGAACCTGTAACTGCAGCAAAAGCTGGTTCTACTGCATTAAATCCCAATGAGACACTCTCCAGTTTATGGTTGTTTGATGACAAGTTTGAAAACATGAATGCTTTTAAAGTGAGTTTGGAAGCGTCACAAAGCGAGAATATTCTAGAATAACAATAAACTAAAGGAACAAAATCTGGCAAGAGTCACAGATTGAGGAAGGCATGAAAACTCTTGTCTTTAGGAAATACCAGAGAGAAATTAAGAGCAGAAAAGGTTCCTCAGTTGACAGGGACAGGCCACCGCATACATTCAATGCTGTGGAGCGACCATCTAAAAGACACAATAATTGATTGTTTCATTCAGATTTTGTTCTATTTTGGCAGGACAGTCAAAAACAACTTTACAGTCAAAATAAAAGAACAGCACAGCTGTTCTCTCTACACCAGGGGTGGGTGATTCCAGTTCCTGAGGGCCGGTTTCCTGCCAATTTTAGATGTGCCTTTGGTTCAAAGCACCTGAATCAAGTCATTAGATGATTGAGAGAACCCTGGAGGAACTGACTGCCTACTGAGGAGGTAACTCAACCATTTGATTCAGGTGTGATGGACCAAGGATGGATCAAAAAGTTGCAGGATATCGGCCCCCAGGAACTGGAATTGCCCACCCCTACTCTACACCAATTCAGTGTCTAGACCTTCAGTTTGGGTCAAAACCTTGGTAGACTGCTGCCACCATGTGGGGAGAATGTAATACTGCACCCACTACTTTACAATTTCTGACTTCTGTTTTATAAACTAAACAGAATATGAAATCAATCCCAGAGAAACAATGCTGAGCCTTCTGACTCCATTGGATCATGCAATACCAGACTTCCTCATCTCCCCCATTTTACAGACTTAGACTTTGACTAAATTTATTGTCATTTTGTATCCACAGAGTGCATACAGAATGAAATTCTGTTGCAAACATCTTATGACAAGAATGAGGATGTAGTTGAAAGAAATAACGTTACAATTTAAAGTGCAGTAGTTATAAGATGTACCAGTGCAAGGTACAAAGTTATAATAAAAGTTGTCTAACTCTAAGTAAGTCACATTTAGAGTTTAACAGTTTGCCTGATGGCAACGGGGAAAAAGCTGTTCCAGAATCTCCTGGCACTGCAGTGGATGCGGCTTGTTTTAAGAAACAATAATAATTTGTCTTTCACCTGATTGCAGTTTTCTTTTATTCTTATCTATTTTAATCATTATACAAGAAAAGGTTAAAAGCATTGCAATAACCCAGACCTGGCTCTGTTAAAAGTGATTTTTTAGTAGGTTACTGTTCTGCAGCAGAAAATATTGATTCACACAAGGATTATTCACATAGAAACCAGCTTCTTCACAGTAACCAGATTAGGATGTGACTGTGATTCTGATTTCAGTCTTTAGGTTTCCATGGTTCCTTTGTGTTGTGAAGACCCTGTTAATATTTAATGGTTTCACATACAGAGGTCAGGTGGCTTATTTTAATCCAGCTGACAAAAACGTCCTTGCACTGATTTCTGACATGTATTTAGCCACAGCTCAAATGGGTTCATAGTCACCTGTGTGTAATTTATGGTGTGCTCCATTATACTTAGAATTTTAAATAAACGGGGTGTGCTTTGGTGGCGCAGTGGTTAGCGCACACAATCCAAGAACATAGAAACACGTTTGATATCCAGTTGCCTCTGATTCCAGTCTGTTTTGTTGTATGGTAACTTTTGTTTTTGTTTTAATCTGTGCTAGAGGTTTGTGTATATATTGAATAAAAGGGCCTGAGGGTGGACCAACATGGCTGACACAAAGCCTAAATAATGGAGCAGTTTGCAGCAAGAAGGTCCTGTGTTCATCCCTGGTCAAGGGTCTTTCTGGGGGGTTTGCATGTTCTTCCTTTGAATGTGTGTCTTTTCCATCCAGGAAGCATTTCAATTCAAAATGTCAGAAATGGCGTTGAGTTCAGGCTTTATAGATGCAATATGTTGGTTTTTGGATCTGGTGAATCCTTTCTTGTCCAGCAGGGGTCAGTGTATGCTTCATTATTGCTTTTTCTCTTAAGGAGGAAACAATAATACAAAAAGTCAGAACTGAGTGAAAGGAAACAGAGACCAGGGAAAGACCTTCATGCATTACTTTCAATGTGGTCAAATGCCAAAATTCAGATCTTTATAGGAATAAGTCTTAGAGACGGACTTTAAGATAACAGCAACATGTTTGTGCAGCCTTTCATCTCACAGCACGAAGCTCAGGGATTTTAGGGCTAAGACCAGAGCCTTTCTGTGTGGGTTGTCTCCTGTTACTCCAGTTGTCTGTTGTGTGTTTGTCAATTATCTGTCCTGGGTTCACAGTGGACTGGATAGTGGACTGTCTTAGACCCTCAGGTTTTAACTCTGGGTTTAATCCTAATTTTGAGTCACATCTATATTTGGACATGTAGCCTCAACATTTACTGGTCTCAGTGGAATGTGAGTTTTGCTGTTTGTTTAAGAAATAGTAGCTTGGACAGGTGGTAAACTGCTGGACACCCCTATCGTATAAACTACTCTATGCGTCATTTCTGTCAATTGGAGTGCTTTTAAGAAGTATTTATAACTCTGAAATATTAAACTTTTTCTAGAAAAAGTTTTTATTCTTTCATGGGCCTACAGCAGGCAGTACTTTCCTGTGATGTGGAGAGTAAAAGATTCAGAGTTTATAACAATATTCTTGATGAAAATCTGAGAATTTGGCATGCATGTTATTCAGTCCACTTAGTCAGTACTTTGTAGAAACATATTTTCTTTTAATTACATTTGTAAGTATGTTGAATGTTTTTACCAGTTTTGCAAATCTAGAATGGAATTTCTACCGGTTCGTTTTTGAAAACAAGCTTAAACTCAACTGTATTAGTTGGAGAGGATCTGTAAATTTTCAAGTTTTGTATTTCAAATTCACAGTTAGAGTTCTTTATTTAACATATCTTTGCAGTCCTGTTTTTTCTGTTGTTTTTTTTTTGGTTTACTGTGATTTTCTTGTTGGAGGGTGCATGTCTGTTCCAGATGAATTTTGAATCCTGGAAAAAGCAGTCCTGCAGCATGATTCTGCCACCAACAAGTTTTAGTCAGGAGTCTTTCCATATAGTGTTGTACAGAGTAAATGATTCAAAAACATTAGTCTGCATTCAGAAAAATTGTGAAAACTGTCATTTAAATCCCATATCAATGCGGTATCCAGAATTTCCTTCTTCCATCTCTGGAATATAACAAAACTTGTCCATTCAGAAACTAGTCCATGCATTTGTTACTTCAAGGCTGGACTATTGTAATTCTTTACTATCAGGAAGTCCACAAACTGTAGTTAAAAGCCTTCAGCTGATCCAAAATGCTGCAGCCAATTAAAAAGAGATCATATCTCTCCTATCCTGGGTTCTCTTCATTGGCTTCCTGTTAAATCCAGAATAGAATTTAAAATCCTCCTACTCACATATAGAGTCTTAAGTAACCAAGCTCCATGTTATATCAGAGATCTGATTGTTCCTTATGTTCCTAACAGAGCACTTCGCCCTCAATCTGCAGGTTTACTAGTGGTTCCTAGAATTTCTAAAAGTAGAATGGGAGGCAGATCTTTTAGTTATCAGGCTCCTCTCCTGTGGAACCAACTACCAGTTTTAGTCCGTGAGGCAGACACCCTGTCTGCTTTTAAGGCTAGGCTTAAAACTTTCCTTTTTGATAAAGTTTATTGTCAGAGTGGCTCAGGTTATCCTGAGCTAGTGATAACTAAGGGCTGCTCTGTGGCCGCCTACTGCTCCACAAAGGGATGGGTAAAATGCAGAGGACCACTTTTATTGTAATGTCCAAAGTTGTAATGATGAATACAAAAAAGTCAAGTTTGTTATAAACCACATTTCAGAGGGCAAGACAATTAGTGTAAAAAAAGCTGTACATAAGAAGAAAAAAACAAAGTACATTGTAATAGTATAGAGACAACTCAAATCATTAAATAGAAAAAAATAAATCATAAAATTAGATGGACTTAATAAGTTGGACTTAAAATTTATCTAAAGACTTTTAGATAGCTCAGTCAAAGATGACTTTCAACAAATGTGTTTTTAACTTTGATTTAAAGCAACTGAGGGTTTCAGCACTTTTACAGTTTTCTGGGAGTTAATTTCATGTTTGGTTCTGGGTTTGGATATGCAGAGCAGATTTGATGCAGAATATCTGGGAGGTCTGGGCGGTTAGTGATTTATGGACTATAGGAAGTATTTTAAAATCTATTCTCTGACATACAGTATGGGGAGCTAGAGGAAGGACTTTAGAACTGTACTGATGTTCTCAACGTTCTGAGTTTTAGTGAAAACAGAGGCAGCGTCATTCTAGATGTTCTTACGGTGGGACTTTGTTTCTGTCTTTATGAGCCTCTGAAGGTTAAGGTATGAGTCCTTTTCTAGCTGGAATAATTGAAGGTGTGTGCCAGCTTTTAAAATGCTTCTCCTTTGGTCAAGAAAGTATTACTTCATATTTTGTATTTATCAAGCTGAAAAACAATTTGGCACATCCTTGAGTTGATTTCTTTAGTGCATCTACCATGCATGCATACAGCTGTGTCATCTGCATTGTTATGGTAACTTAGGTTGTGGTTTTTTAAGAGCTGAATTAGAGGCACAACGTCGAATAGGAGGGGCCCTAAGATGGATCCTACTCCACGGGTGATTTATGTAGTTTCTAATGCAGGGGTAACCTATTAAAAAGTAGCGGGGTCCGAATAAAGAAAATCATCAACCAGTAAAGGTCTGGAGGCTTTTTTAATTATAATCTGTTACTTTAAACAGAATTCAACACTGAAATAAAATGACGTGAGTGGAATTTAAAAAAAGAAAAGAAAATTTTTCCATTTTAAAATCTAAAGTATTATTTAAAGAAGAGAACAACAATTGTTCAGTTTGGTATATAGACAATTTCCATCCATCCATCCATCCATCCATCCATCCATCCATCCATCCATCCATCCATCCATCCATCCATCCATCCATCCATCCATCCATCCATCCATCCATCCATCCATCCATCCATCTGTCTACGGGCGAGAGGCAGGGTACACCTTGGGCAGGTCACCAGTGCATCGGAGATGGACAATTTCCTGATTAGCATATTTTATAAAACACCTGAACTGACTTTTTTTTTCTGTCTTAATGAGAGCAGAGGACTTTATGCTGCCCTGCAAGGCTTTAAACCTGGTTTGAATGGAGACTAAGCCATTCTCAAGCACATATCAAGGTGTGCATTCTGAGCCTGCATCCATATTTATTTTTGAAGCAGCAGGTTGAGCCAAACATCCTCTAAATGTGCAGGGTCTCCTTTGAGCACCATTTCACTTTTCTTTCACCAGATCACCGCAGTATTTCCAGCAGTCCACACTTTCTCTGCTCTCTTTTTCTCATCATCTTCTCCTTCTTTCCCATCGCCCGGCTTGCCACAGGTTTGCCTGCTGTGTCTAAAAGTAGCAGCAGCAGCAACCCAGACTGACAGCAGCTCATTGGATCATTTATATCACGTGTAGCCTGGTGCCGGACGCTCTGGAGGGCTTTATCATATTAACAGGAAAAGCAGCGCAAGTGAACACTGTCATCAGACAACATGCAGTAATTTATAAATGTTTTAAATCAGGTTCGGTCCGGATTAGCCAGCAGGTGGGTCCGGATCTGTGACTTCTATTCTAATGTAAAATACCTACTGACAAATAAAAATGCCATAGTATTTATTCTACATGTGTTTGGACAAAGTAGAAGTATAATACAAAAAAAACAAAACATTCCAACCTTGCAAGAATCAGTGAAAAATGTGATGTGGTCAAGTGAAACTCTATAATTGGAAAAATATGTGCCCAACACCATGTCCAGAGTCAGACATGGCGGCAGCATCGTGCACTGGGATGAAATAGGCGTTTTATTAAGAGAAGTAGGTCCAGATGCCGGAGAGCTTGTAGAGAAAACATTTCATATTTTATTTTGTTTTCTACTGTCCAAGTTCTGTTTCTGTTATGTTTAATATCTAAGTTGTGCCATAGATGTGTCACGTTACATGCCAACTAAAGGTCTGCTCTAATGTATAGATTACAAAGTCTTAGCAAATGAACAGGGGCGTGTAGACCTTTGAGCAGTGTTGGGCAAGCTACTTGTCCAGTGTAGTGAGCTAAGCTATCAGTTACTCAGCAATAAATGAAGCTTCACTACACCAAAGCTACCACCTAAAGAATTATAGCAAGCTAAGTTACACTAATGTGTTAAAAGTAGCTTAACTACATCAGAAGCTACTTAACGTTGTACCAACCTAATATCAATTCAAAATGAGTCTGAAACACTGGTTAAAACATTTATTAAAGATCAGCCAATGACATATCACAGTTTAAACATTGCTTTATGATCAGCATATAAAAAAAAAACTGAAGTAATTACTAGTAGACAAACTAGTAAACAATCTGCTGTTATTAGAACCAAATTAAAGGTACTGTGTAGTGTTCTACACATCGAGACATGGCTATGAGTTTGCATTCAATGGACATCTCTAGGGAAAACAAAACCCTACAAAAGGCATCTTATTTCTTTAGGGTCTCCCTTAGAGAAAACTTCTTCAGACCTCAATTAAACAGTCGATTCAAGTAACAAATGAAACTGTTTACAAAAAAGGTGAAAAAATAAAGAAGCTAATTAAGTGATATATATATATATGTCTCACCATATAATTTAATTTCTACCTACATATTTATTCATTGTATTTTTGGGGGCAATTATTTAAATGCTTATTTATTTATTTATTGAGCATTTATTTATTTATGTATTTATTTTATATACGGGAGAGCTGTTCCTCCATACGTAAAAAATCTTATCTGTGCAAAGCCTAAAAACAGATTTATGTAAACATCCTGTAAACTAGGCCATGAAAATACAATATCGAAGTTTCACTACTGCTCTCTAATTAGAGTATCTTAGTGGCACATATGGAAGAGCACATAATTTCAATTTGAGAAAAGAATTTCATCTTCTTGCTCTCAAAACTTATAATGCTCACACTCAAAACATGCGCTCTCTCTCAAATATTTTCTCTTCTCTCTCAAATCTTTGTTTCTTCTCTCAGATTTAATGCTTCTTGCACAGATATTTTCTCCTCTTGTTTGCCTCCTTCTCTTTGCGCACAAACCGCGCTCTGCTCGGGTCTCGGATACGCTCGCAAACCCGTAGGCCCTGCTTGCGGATTTTTTTGCTCACTCTCAGACTGCAGTTGGATCGTCGCCTAGCAACCTTTCCAGCCAATAGAACGACAGCCTCGGAAAGGGCGCGCATGTTTAACCTTACTGAGTGTCCCTGTGCTACTACGCCACTTATAAGAGCATCAGCTGAAACTGCTATTTACAGTAGTTTTGTAGCTGATTGTTGTTTCAAAATAGAAAACCTGGTTTCATTTCTTAGTTATGCCCTGGATTTTGTAGCGTTTGTGGACGCTACGTCGCTACTTGATCAAAGCAATAACGTCACTACAGGAAAATTACTTGATAAATAAAGCAGCGACGCTACGGTCAAGCTACTGGAACATGTAGTTAAACTAATAGCTTCGCTACATGTAGCGGCGCTACTGCCCATCACTGCCTTTGAGACCATATGTAGTAGCCTTAATCATTTAGTGGCACTGCATAAACAAACAGCATCCCCCTCCAACATCACTAGTTGAACCATTTGTGGAGGGATAATTATTGGAACTATCCTCTCAGCTGGGTGGCAACTCTGACCACCCACTGACTACTAATCTGTGTACTTCCATTCAACCATTCAGTAGCGGGAACATTAAAAAGAGGTCGTTAAATTGCAGTCTAGGCGTACACTGATTTGGTAAACTAATTATACCTCTTTTTAAACATATCAGCACTCCTGAGAGGAACACTACAGTTTGACTCTGCTCCATCAGCTGCCACAGAAATTTCAAAACATTGCCTTTGAGCATTACTTTCATCATTTGGGTGAAACGTAGGCTGTCTGAGAGGGAAAAGGGGCTTGAACACAAGTCAACAGCAGCATTTGGTACACCACTTTAAAGAAACCTCTTTTGCCTAAATCCTGGGTGGCCTCTTTGAAGTCAGACAAACATTTAAACACAAGCAGAAGGAAATATGCTTCTTACAAGAGGTTCTCACCTGCACACACAAAGTAGGGCATGAATGGCATATTAACATACATTGATCACTAATCTACATTCTAAGATGTAGATGCTTTATGGCTTCTAAACTGAGGCCATAAAGAATCTACTTTATTCTACATCTAACAGGTTGGTCTATCTGTTGGTAGTTCCATCCATCTTCTCTTCAACATTGATTATTTTGCCTAATGCAAAGAAGGCCAACAGCCTGATGCTTTCACTCCGGTTATTTAATGTCAGGAATTGTTGTGGTCATAGGCATGTAGATTTTTTATCTTCCTCTAATCCACATCCGTGCTCTCCACATCCTCTGCCGCTTCTTCATAGCAAGATCCAGAATAGCGACCTTTGTTGGGTGTTAATGCCGTTCAGGTTGGATGAATGCGACCTTGCCGTTCAGACACAGGTCACATTTGAAAAGATCAGATTCGTATCGGATTCAGGACCACATAGTCAGGTTGTCATGATTGGTTCACTAGTGAGACCCAGTTATGCAGAACACCACAGAGATGGAAACTGAAGTAAAAAAGGTTTAACAATGTTTATTGTCACAAGCACAGAGTTAACCACTGGTTCTGGTTCAGGCCTGGGGAACTGGTTCACTGGAGTCTGCGTGGGAGACAGTTCAGTTAGCGTTTGCTCAGAGGAGTTTGATTCAGACAGTTTCAGATTCGTACCTTGAGGGTTCTTGGTTAAAGCCTTGAGAGGGAAACTGTTGGGTCCGGAGATAGTTTGTTCAGCAGAGTCCGTTAGCTGCTTCAGCGTCTTACTTCTTGAGAGTGAGCTGACCTTGGCTTTTGAGTTTCCAGCTCTTAGTCCAGAGCTGCATGGGAATCCAGAGAGAGACTTCAGGTTTGGCTCAGAGGGCAGGCTCGGCAGGTTAAGCTCTTCCTGAGCTTCACAGGAGAAAAACAGGTTTCCTGGAAAACAGAGACAAAGGTTAGAATCCAGTCTGGATTCAAAAGTCAACAAAGGTTCTCAGAGATACTAGGCTTAGGTGCTAACCAACTGGATCAAGACTGCGGCGTTGAGGCAAGGTCTGAAGACAGCTTAAATACTGTGGATCCTCTGATGATGGAATGAGCCTCAGCTGTGCAGGAGGCTCGGCTCAGGAGGATCCACGGCGGACTCTGCTGGAGGAAGGTGGTACTTCTCCAGCTCCCAACACAGGTGGCCTGGGTCTCATTGGAAAACATTGGATCTGTGTTGTTCATTCCCTTTATTCCCTTACTTTTGTTACAATTTAGATTTTATTCAAACATATTAAAGCATTATGCAGTGTGTGGTCATTGCAAAATTCCTAATTTTAGTTCATAGACTCAGCTATTTACAGAACTGATGACACATTTCAGAAACTGATTTTGAGGAAGGTATGCAAGTGTAGCTGTGTCAATATGTTGCACATATTAAAATTACTTTATTTCTAATCTTTCATTTTGGTCAACATTCTCAAAACCTATGAGTAATATTTTCCATGTTAAATCTGTGTTAAATAGATTTTTTGTTTTCTTGTTCTGTGTCACCTGTTGTAGCTGGGGGGACTTTAATTACTGGTACACAATAACATGATAGCGACGTGGCTCTATCTGCCAGGCAAAACTCTGGAAGCTTTTGCACTGGTAAGGTGTCCTGCTGTGCTCTCTGTCTGTTGGCTAAGCTAGCATAATTTACACTGTTTTAAACTGGATATAAACATAACCATATCATTTCTAAAGCATTGCAGAATATATTTATGTTTGTTTTGGCTGGTGAGATTTTCCCCATTTGCATATTTTACGATCTACTGCAGGACACTGAGAGAGCACCTAACAGCCTGTGTGTGTACTGACTGTGTCCCTGCTACTCCCATAGGTGTGGTGAAATAAAAGTGCAGATCCTGATTCCTGGTCCGAGTGGTGTCTTCCATTTTAAAGCAACCAGATTAAATCTGCTACAAAAGCATACCCAAAATGTTTGACCCAAATTCTACAACTGAAAAGGCATCTTTATCAAATGCTGAGGAAAACTGTTATATTTACTATTATGGAGTTTAGCACATAGGTGTCATAGTGGTGCAATTAATGGAGCTGTTGCATTGCAGCCTGTAGGTCTAAGGTTGAAATTCCATTCTCTTTCTACATATTTTCTTTCCCTGCATGTAGTAATTCTGTCTAATTGTTTCCCACAGTTTAAAAACATGACCATTATGACCATTGTTCCTATTGACTCTCTTTGAGGAAGGATGGCTATTATTTTAATGACCGACAACTAGCACTAGCACTAGCCCCCCTTATTCAATGAATGCAGAGTCACCCAAGTATTTCTGCAGGTAACAGGACTCTGTCTGGCACTGGAAGCCATAGGCATACAGAGAGAAAAAGGAATTGTAAGAGCACCATTCCCCATGGTGCTCCTGTGCTGCTGGTTAGTTGATTGGACAGCTGGCTCTTCAGTCTAACAAAATGTGGTTGGATTGTCTGTAGTCCTTGATCCAGGCAATTGTTTTTTACCACTGGAGTTTCTCACAAAGTCATTCAGGCTGAATTGTGTTAATACACTGGAGAAATCAAAGAATATGATCCTCACAGCGATACCTGCCTTGTATTAATGACACTGGCTTTTGTTGAAGCAGGTGTATGATGGTATCGTCAACTCAAACTCCACGGCAATAAGCAAACTGCAAGGGTTCATGATAGCTGCTTGTTTGTTTGCCGAGGTGAACCAACAGAAGTTTCTCTAGGACCTTTATGATGTGTAATTTCAAGGGAAAAGGCCTACGAACGGTTTGCTGAGTCATCTTTGGTACTGGAACATAGCAGGAGGTCTTCCACATCACTGGAACTGTCTTCAGCAATGAAGACATGCTGTAAAATCCCACAGAGCTGCCCTGTACAGGCCTTCAGTGCAGAGTATAAAGATAACATTTTATGTTTGGTAGGCATAGTATTGTGTGACAAATAAAAGGAAGTTTTGTTAGGTGCAACACTTTCAAAATCTGATGTATCAACTGGTCATATGAACAATGGCGTCCAAGATTGCAAGCATTATTGAGCTTAGTGCTGGCTCCAATAGATCTATAATTTCACAGGGTTATTTTATTCCTAAATATGACTTCAGGCTGAGAGCCTATAATGGTTGATTAAGACATAGCAGCAGGCTTATTCACACCAGAAAGAGGACGTTGACAGGAGCCCTTACTGGTTAACACCTACAGGGATTCAAAAGCATGGCTTTAAGGCAGCAGTCTCAAACTTATATCTTTGAGGGCCTGTGACTTTTAGATGTGTCCCTCTACCCATGCACCTTAAAGAAATGGCTAAACTACCCTATTGGTATGCAGTCAATATCATATTGGAGTCAAATGGTAACTGGTTCGCAGTGTGTACCAATATTATGCCATTTCAGGTCAGATGACTCTACATCCAGTCATTCACCCATTCATGCACACATTCACACACTGGTGGCAAGTAACACAGTAGCCACGGCTGTTCTGGGGAACAGTAGCAGAAGCAATGTAAGATGTGTTTTAAAAAAACAGCCATGTCCACTTTAAACTGACCCAAATTTGTTTACCCCAGTGGTCCGGACCTTTCGTGCAAGTGGGAATCAAGTCCAGCTAACCCTTGTGGGACCAAGACCCATTTTTATTGTGGGTTTGATTTGGTTCCAAATGAACTTAGGTGCATTATGCTTCACCCATGAATATAAACAGAAGAAAGCATATGTATCTTTGTAATATGTAGTGTCAACATCATACCTGTTCGTGTCTGTTGCTTAGCAACACTGGTGCCAAGAGGGGGGTCCTCCTTGCTTTGAAGGACGATAAAAAAAATAAAAAATTCTTCCAATCAACATTGAAGAGCTGCTCTTGGTACCCATAATGGCCGCTGTAGTAACAACATAAATACTCCCAGAGTAGTTTTCCTAACTTGCCTTCTCTGTTCTTTGTCCTGCCATAGTAATTTCTAACCAACAATCATTGTATTGAGAGTTCACTTGCAAAAAGTACAATTTGATTACAAACTGGACATGGTCCACACCAAACAAGCAGACCAAAGGACTTTGTTGTTGTGATAACAGAGTAAAAGTTACTTGATACCAGTCTTCAAGAACTGCAATTTGGGACAATTTCTTAACAGAGTCTATACCGTCATATTACCCAGTTATCATCTTGGAGCACTGAATCTAATCTTTGAAAATGTGTTTTCTACTAATTCCCCCCTTACCTTCCAACAGTATTAAACCATCAATTCCACTATTGTTTAAATGATCACTGTTTCTGTATCAATCTCTGTCACACTTTATGTGTTAATCTTTAGAAAAACACCTTAGAAATCATCTGTGAGACAATTGTGAAAGTGAGGAAGTTTGAATAAAATATTGACTGGACTTATTAAAGATTTAAGTTAGTCTACAGCGTTAAAAAATTTGAACACCTGTAACCAGGGCAACCTGCCTGTAGCACAAAGTCAGAGCATGGTGCCACTGCACACTTACATGCAGTTTAATGTAACCAAAGTATTTCAGAGTGTTGTTTTGATCTTGTGTTATTTGCGTAATGGTTGTGGAAAACTTTTCCATAATGTTTAAATATTATGATAATATATTTTTTTCCCTTGTGGTTTGCATAAAAGCATATTGGATCTAATAGAGTCACGTGTGACATAAACACTGTGACTCAGGTTCATGCCAGCTGACCAAATATACGTCATTATACTGTTATTGTGAAGTTTAACTAATAACTCATATATTCATCTGAGAAATTACGATGTCTTTGTGTTACAGACCCTGGTTGTGTGCACTGAAGTGTATATGACAATAAAGTAGTTAATCTCAATATATTTACTTATTTATTTTTATTGTATTTTAAACAGGCCTATAGGCTTATAGGTCTTTTTTCCCCCAAAAAAAAACAAACCAAAACATTTTCACAGCAGCCCCTGTTCAAAATTACTTCCAGCGGCCCTGAACAGGTCAGTCAAATAATCACACATATGTTTCAAAAGTATGTGAAGGTTATAGTTCAGGGTTTTTATTGTTGAGTTTGTAATTTGTGTTCCTTTCTCTGCCTGATTGCTTTTTACAGATGTTGATAAAACTTTGAAAATAATGGAACTAAGCTGTAATAAACTGGAATTATCCTTCAGAGGGAATTACAGCGGCATTGATTTCAACCTGTGCCAAGGTGCTTGTTAGTGTCAGGGTGGGCTGCTGTTTGTGGTTGCTGATAGTAAACGGTTGGATGCAAGTTTAGAGGGTTTGTGTTTGTGTGTGTGAGCAAAACCACTGCAGCAGCCTTTGTAGCATATCTGGTTTAAGAGGCGCTCATAAAAAGGCAAACACGTGCACAAATGCCCCGGTGACGGGAAGCACACTCTCCCTGCCTCTCGCTCAGAACGGTACTCCCTCCTTGCATCCTTACACACAGATCCACATTTCCCCACATAATAGGCTGTTTTAACTCCAGTTCTATAAAAGGCATGCTTCTCCCAGTAACTGCAGCGTGAGGATATGTGTGGCCCTGCAGCCATACCCAGCCTCCAGAAGTAACAGCACGTCAGCACTGCTCTGTAGCATGATTGAGCCTGCGAGGATAAAGATACTCTATAGCATAGCTCTTTTTTTTTAGCCATGTATTTTAGGGCTTACAGAAAGAGTGGTCATTTTCAGCCTCAACTTTCTACTAACCCTGAATTTTCCCATTAAAAGTGCTGAGTCAGCGACCCACTTAATTTCAGTTCCTCCCTGGCAGTGCAATAAAAGTAACATCTTTCCTCCCGTTATCTCTCCCCCAGTTTCGTCCACTCCTTTCCACTCCACATGCAGGGCAGATGGTGCTCTGCCCTTTTATCTGCCCATGCTATTTGCAGAGACGGCTGAGACTACGAGCATGCCAGATTGTGTGCACTAAGACTGCTTACTGAAGGCATGCCTGACGGGGATAAACACTGCACACCTTGCGTCTGGATAAATAGACAGCAGGGCCTGAAACCTATGGGTGGCAGTCGGAGCACTCGTAGCAGATGACTGTGTGGGCGGCAGTGTTTGCTCAGCTGAAACATATGGGACAGTGGATGTTAAACAGTTGGCACCTCAAATTCTGATGAGGCAGTAATCCCATAAAAACCAAGGCTGCAGAACAGGTGGTTGTGATCATGCAACATGTACCTTACACAGACGAATGCAAATCCAGTTTCCTAGTGGCAGTGTGCCAGGTGTTTAGGCTCTTTCCCTGCTTCAACTAACCTGATTTTAATAAATGGGTCAATAGTAGTGCTTTCATCCTCCTGGGTGGAAAGCTGAGACGTAATCACACCATTGTAGGGTCAGGAACCCAACTTAAACATAGACATAACTCCTAAAGGAGCAGGTGTGACTACCTCTGAGCCAGCACTTTGGCTAAAGTAGTATAAAATCTTAAAATTGTGTTAAACCGTGAGGATAAAAAGGCTTTAGCTAACAAATAAGGATTTTTTTTTTCCATTTCAAGGAGTAACCCTAGTTTCTTTGCCATCTCCTTGCAAAATTATTAAGGGACACTTTTTGGCAAGGCATTGTATTCAAATCTATCGTCATGGTAAATATATTTTTTTTGCATTTTCTTACTTGTGCAAAAAGATTTTGTTAACATATGACACAAACCAGGATGTAATTTTGAGACATACTTTTGGTATAAATATGGGACTACTCCTTTTTTGCAAGGGATGGTTGCATTAGCGTAAGTAGTCTTTTTGAAGGACAGCCTCAGAAAGAAAAAAATGGCACATATAGGGCTTCTTCACCACTAAATGGGGTACTTCAGCACACACTGTGTACATAAGTGGATGCTTTGCAAACCTAGTCTATGCATACTTTATGTCTGCAGTATCTGTTAGCAGCTGTGCTAGCCTAGCCCAAAAGAACCACTTAAAAAGGACAAATATTATCTGAAAATGTCTGGGAAAACTTGTTGCAGTAAAAAACGAATTAGCAAGAGGAATGTTCCAGTTAGTGTTTAAGCAAAACAAAAAACAATAATTGTTACAGTCGTAGGGAAGTCATATTTAAATGTCAAATCATTCTGGCTTAAAAATGTATATAAATTTACTGTTTATCAGACGATATTGTCACAAAATTTTGAAAATTTCTATTTAAAAAAAAAAATCCTGTCTTAAAATCTGTGTTTTTTTTCTCCGTTATTTTATGCAGGCCAGTTAGTTATACGTCAGCCCGAACACCTAAAACTAAACCCTGGCGTCCTCTTCCACATCATCTTCATACCCGCTTTCCTCCTCTAAATAAAAATTGTATGACGGAGAAGACTCATCCACGACCTCTGACACTAAACTCTCCTCCTCTTGCATGTTTCCACTATCATTTCTAAGTCACCAATTTAGTGCTACTTGGTCCCAATGGAATTTCCCATTGGGAACCTACTAGCACTAAGTTGCTAACTGGTTAGCAGCAATGATTCCGACAAACCGGCCACAATGAAAAGTGCTTGCAAACCTTCCGCCACAACAACTCCGCCCCCTTGGTAATCGACCAATCACATTCACTTTATTCACTCGTGTAAGAGCGTGCACCAATCATGAGAATAGGGGGTTTTCAGTGACGTCACTGGCCAGCTTCCGGTCCGCCATCTTGGGTGGCATATTATCGTATATCATATATATCATGTCGCGAATGGATAAGTATGCCAGCACGCTAGAGCCACCAGATGGAACATATCTGAGAAAATGTTCCGTGATCGACCATATGGACCCCTATGCCCTCCACGGTGCCTTGTTTAGCACTAATCCAGATGATTGGCCAAATGTAGAGCATGGTGACATAGTTCATTACCTGGTGTTCAGTGAAAACCCTCTGCACACTCCTAAGGAAATGAGAGCGTACAAGGGTCTAGAGGCTCACAACCAGTTCACATCTGGTTGGGTACGAGATGTCGAAGTGATGTACATGAAGGAAATCGCCATCATATGTGGACGGGTGAGTTTTAATAAGATGGTAAAAATGTAAACAATCCGACGCAGGGCTCGCTATGCTAGGTGGCTAACGGCCGGCGGTGCGCGAACAGTTCCAAAGCTACAAGTCCTTGGAGTCTCATGTGCAGTTTACGAATGGATGGGTTCAGGAGCTGCAGCTCATAAAGCCAGCAAACAGTGCTAACCGTTAGTGCTAACAACCACTCAGGCATGTAATGTACTTTTAACTAGCTGCTATGTGTTTCAAAGGTTAGTAACGTTAACTGCCTAACCTCCCTAAACCCTCCGGGTTTCTCACATATTTGAGCCTTTTCCCGCTGGTTGAAATCAAGTTAAGGTGAAATTAATCAAATTAAAACACGGCAGAGAGAGGGAGTCCAGTACGCGGTGGTCATAGGCAGTAGTCTGAGTAGCGGCGGCGGAGACGGTCAACATTGCGGCCACGGAAAGTAATACGTCATGACGCCCAAGCCCTATTATTAATATATTCTTACATGTTTTAAATGCTTGACAGTTAATTACCTGTGACAAAGTGAGCACTGCAGACTCTGGCGTGTTCCAGCTTAACACCGTCCAAATCGGACCTGGATATCCGTGTCAGCCATAGGTGACGGCGTTGTTCAGATAGCCGTTTTGTTTTTTCACATTGATTCACGATTACGGCTGGTATGCGATAGAAAGAGCGTTGATCTCCACCTCCACGGGCCGTGCAACCAACAATTACACACGATTTCACCATTTTTCACTGTCAATACTGCCTAAGGCTGCCACCCAAATATGGCGGACGCGCTGAGTAGTCACGTGAGCGTGACGTCACCTGAAAACCCCCTATTTAGAAAAACGGTTGGAATGTCCATTTCCCTACGACATTTAATGCAGATAAAGCAAAACCAGCTTAACTGGTAAAATTAATTCATATAGCCTTTATGCGAAGATCTTTCATTTGGATTAATATTTTTCATGTTTTATGACTTGTCACACCCTCACTATTTTTTTACATTGTATTTTGCATCATGAGTTATTTTGTAATTGCTCGAATTATATGCTTTTTGTTTATGTATTTTTATATTCTGTCTAGTTATTGTGTGTTTGCTTTTATTTGGAGTCTTGTGTTAGTTTTCTCTGTCAGGTTGTGTCTTTGTATCTCTGTTTAGTTCTCATAATTTTTTGTTCCCACTCTGCTTCCTAATCAGCCCCCTTCACCAGCTGCTCTTGTTAATCAGCTTTCAGCTGCAGCTTTCCATATTCATACTGGTCAGTTTTATTCACTCCTCACAGGTTTCTACTCTATGGCAAGCCTGTTCAATCCCCATTTGTCATGCTTCTGATTTCCATGTCTGGATATGAGCTTTTTATTTTACTCATGTTTTGAATTGTAAGCAATGCAAAACTCTTTTTTATATTTTTTATATTTCATATCAAAATTAGTAGGATTTGTATTATGAGGGAAATATAGTCTTAAAACACTTCAATTTTCAAAAATTTCATAAAATGTATGCTATTTTAGGAATTTAAGAAGCTTTTATGCATTTTTTTACTATGTACACTGAACTTAGTCATGGGTTCTGTTTATTACATTTATGGACAGAATTTCTAGCTGCACCCAGGGACCAGAGGGTGTCCGGTTTGGGAACCTCAGGATATCATCTCTGCTGTTTGCAGATGATGTTGTCCTGTTGGCTTCAATCAAACCAGGATCCCCGACGTGAACTGGGGCGATTTCCAGCCGAGTGTGGAGGGGCCATGGTTCTCCACCAGAGAAAGGCGCACTCCCCTCTTCAGGTCAGTGGAGAGTCCTTGTCTCAAGTGGAGGAGTTCAAGCATCTCAGGGTCTTGTTCCCGAGTGAGGGACAGATGGAACGTGAGATTGATAGGAGGGGCTATGTCTCTGAGCTGGCTTTATGTCACCTCTGGGTTCCCCCAGAGAAGCTGGAGGACGTATGTGTGGATCGGGAGGTCTGGGCATCTTTGCTTAGACTGCTGGCTCTGCGACGCGGATGGATAGATGGATGGTTATTTAGAAAGAAACCAATTAATGTTTATACTGGAAAACATTTGGGTGGTTGTTTGCTGCTCAGAATGCAATGGACTTCCTGTTCACAAAATCTGGATTTAACACTGATCTCTATTTATCTACTAGATTGCTGATAGCCTGATAAAAGTGAAGCCACCGGCCGCCATACTTATGCTATTAAACAGAAAGTGTGTCCAAGTGATAAATTTATATCCTTATTTCAAAAGTATTAAGCCCCCGTGAAAACGAGAACATCATTGTTGTTCGATGATGTAGGGCATGTAATATTTCCATTGCCACCGATCTAACTAGGGAGTACCAATATGGCAGCCGGTGGCTTACTCCACCACATACTACCGATGGACTATCAGCAATCCAGTGAATAAATAAGAGATCAGTGGGATTTATACAAATGAAAGACTGTGAGACCAACTCCAGCTAAGATGATAACTTCTCATCCCTAATCAGCACTTTAAAAAATCCAGGATTTTTCACTTTAAGGCCTGGAGTGTCACTTTAATTTGGAAAAATTAGAAAAAAATAAGCTTTTCTACTTTAGTATATAAAATATATATATTTTTTTAATGGGCTCTTTTCAATAATCCAATAATTATAATTTATAGGCCCTTGTCAAACATGTTAATAGTTGATTTTTTTTCAAATCACATTGAATGAAAAAAAGAACAGCTCAGTCCAAGAAAAAAAGCCAAATTGGACTGGGATGAGTGTTTATTGCTAGTTTCCAGACTCGTACTGGTATCCAGTCAGTCTGTGGTCCCTCCCAGTCTCTGCTCACTGAGGACATAACATTACAGATCTCACTTTGGGATCATCTCCTTCCTCTTCGATTCACAATTGCAGTTCTGTCCACGTGCGTAGGGTTCAGGCAGCCGCCATTGGCTGGAAATCCCATCAAGTTCCGCCCGCCTGTTTTACGTCATCGCTGCGCTGTCGGTGGAGGTCTGCAGCGGGGACCCAGCCGCACTGCACACCCAGCGAACCGGCCAGGGGCGAGGCAGCTCCATCATCGCTATGGGAATTAAGCGCGGCGTCCTGAGCGAACCGAGCCCATCACAGAGTGATAACAGAGTATAAGAGAGAGCAGCCCAGAGCGCCTTATCCTCCATCTTCCGCTGAGCTGAGGGGGACCGCGGTGATGATGAGCACAAACATCTAGAGATGAGAAGTGTTACTAAAGCACACAACTTGGACAAGGACGTTTGCTCGACACTCCTCCGTGTTCTCTGATTCAGCATGATGCCCGTCATCCATGTGTCCGCCGTGGTGAGTGCTTCTCATGTCCACCAAACTCCCTGGACTCCTTTTGATTGTTTATTCTAAAGGCTGCTTAGGCAGGTTCTCCATTTAAAGGGACAGTGCATGTTTTTTTTTTTTCTCTCAACTTCAAATCAGTTCTGTCAAATTGTTTGTCCAACGGTATGAAGACAAAGACTTTTGTTTACTCTGTCAAAGGGGGAATTTAATTTATTACTGGTAATTAAACAGTGAATGAATAGAACAAAAGAAATAGGAAAGTTTCTAGTGAAGGGATGAACAAAGGGAGTGCATCCAGCTGTCTATTGTCCATTATTTCTCACAAAAAGGATGGAGAAGTCTGTTTCTTGTTTTTTGCTTATCTAAAGAATTGTATGTATGCCTAACATTTCAAAAAGATGATTATGATTTTAGTTATTTTAGAAAAACAGAATTTACTGTAAGTTTTTGATCACAAATACAGCAAATTGTTTTTTTTTCTAAAATAACAAAAATAATTCTATCTATCTATCTATCTATCTATCTATCTATCTATCTATCTATCTATCTATCTATCTATCTATCTATCTATCTATCTATCTATCTATCTATCTATCTATCTATCAACACAATTTGATGTAAGTCTTTGGTAACAATATTGCAAATTGTGTTTTTTCTAAAATAACTAAAATCATAATTATACATATACGTGTGTATATATGTATATGTATATATTTATATGTGTGTATATGTTTATATATATATGTAAATATATATATACACTCACCGGTCACTTTATTAGGTACACCTGTCCAACTGCTCGTTAACACTTAATTTCTAAGCAGCCAATCACATGGCGGCAACTCAGTGCATTTAGGCATGTAGACATGGTCAAGACAATCTCCTGCAGTTCAAACCGAGCATCAGTATGGGGAAGAAAGGTGATTTGAGTGACTTTGAACGTGGCATGATTGTTGGTGCCAGAAGGGCTGGTCTGAGTATTTCAGAAACTGCTGATCTACTGGGATTTTCACGCACAACCATCTCTGAGGTTTACAGAGAATGGTCCGAAAAAGAAAAAACATCCAGTGAGCGGCAGTTCTGTGGGCAGAAATGCCCTGTTGATGCCAGAGGTCAGAGGAGAATGGCCAGACTGGTTCGAGCTGATAGAAGGGCAACAGTGACTCAAATAACCACCCGTTACAACCAAGGTGGGCAGAAGAGCATCTCTGAACGCACAGTACGTCGAACTTTGAGGCAGATGGGCTACAGCAGCAGAAGACCACACCGGATGCCACTCCTTTCAACTAAGAACAGGAAACTGAGGCTACAATTTGCACAAGCTCATCGAAATTGGACAATAGAAGATTGGAAAAACGTTGCCTGGTCTGATGAGTCTCGATTTCTGCTGCGACATTCGGATGGTAGGGTCAGAATTTGGCGTCTACAACATGAAAGCATGGATCCATCCTGCCTTGTATCAACGGTTCAGGCTGGTGTTGGTTATGTCATGGTGTGGGGAATATTTTCTTGGCACTCTTTGGGCCCCTTGGTACCAATTGAGCATCGTTGCAATGCCACAGCCTACCTGAGTATTGTTGCTGACCATGTCCATCCCTTTATGACCACAATGTACCCAACTTCTGATGGCTACTTTCAGCAGGATAATGCGCCATGTCATAAAGCTGGAATCATCTCAGACTGGTTTCTTGAACATGACAATGAGTTCACTGTACTTAAATGGCCTCCACAGTCACCAGATCTAAATCCAAAAGAGCATCTTTGGGATGTGGTGGAACGGGAGATTCGCATCATGGATGTGCAGCCTACAAATCTGCGGCAACTGTGTGATGCCATCATGTCAATATGGACCAAACTCCCTGAGGAATGCTTCCAGCACCTTGTTGAATCTATGCCACGAAGAATTGAGGCAGTTCTGAAGGCAAAAGGGGGTCCAACCCGTTACTAGCATGGGGTACCTAATAAAGTGGCCGGTGAGTGTATATATATATATGTAAATATAAATTTGTATGTTATATTATAAACAAAACATGTTTCTTATTCAGATATAAACAGTAAACACATATATTTATTAGGTATTTAAGCAACTCTAGGTAGGGATTTTTGGTATGTCTCAAATATGCCTCAACAGGCATTACTGGTATACAAGCTTGCAGTTTGAGGCGAAACTCCAACAAGATAATAAACTAGTTCAGTTTTTTCTACAGTAACCTGTTCACTGACCAAACCAAAATCAATCAAAAATGCCTGAAAAGCAAATCTTAAATCAGCTGCCATTCTTTAACCATCGGGGGTGTCTATCCCGCCTTATAAAACCATTGTTATGACGGACAGGAGCCTGATTGTGGGAGATTGTGGGAGTTAAAGTCTGCAAATTTGGAGCCTCCACACATGTCCCGAGAAGCAGCATGACAGGTAACAGGTTAGGCAATATCACACCACAAACCTCAGTGAATTTTAATAGTAATGTTATGTTGTGCCAGTAATGCTTAATAGGGAAGAATGTTGAATGATTTTCAATTATAGCGACAAACATCACCTCTACACACCAACTCCTTGGTGAAACATTAAGCTGTAAAACACAAAAACCACTTTGTATTGTCTATCACATAAAATCTATTTAATTATACAAAATATGTAATTTTATATTAAAGAAAAACAAGGCATTATATATAGAAGTTCAAGGCAGATGAATACTTTTGAATTAAAGTGTGGATCTATAACTCCAGGTCAGCTGTGTCTCTTGGATTAATTATGCTAGTCCTAAATAGTGATAATTTAATAATCATTTTTTTTTTAAATGATCTTACTTTAATGATTTCTGTCTGTCCTAATCATGCGGTGACTCAGTACACACACAGTGTAAAAGTTGTTTTTAAATAAGGCTTTAATAAAGTTAAAGGTTTAGATGTAATTTGTTATTAAGAAGGCTGAGCACAGCTCCCATGGCAGGGTTCCTGGCTCCAGTCATTAGCAGAGACCACACATTTGTGTTCCACAAACACAAATGTGTTTGTGGAACTACTTATGCGTGTACTTTCTATGTATTTGATTGGGCGTGTCGTGAGCCCCATACATGTAATTAAACAGTAATTACATCTTAATGCTTTCTGCCAGAAACAGCCCAACCATGCACTCACATCATGTTGTCGCTCACCAATGTTTATTGGTTGATGCTGGTGTGCTTAAAGATTTCATTATTTGTCAAACCAGAGCCAAAGTATAACTACACATAATGTTGACATTCCTCAGTTTAGGGAAGAAAGTGCTTCTGAGAGTTGTCATAAAATACAACTTTATTCTCATAATTTTAATACCATGACTTTATTCCCTTAATTTTATGGCTATTCTTGTGAATTTATTCTTGTAATTTTAAGACTATTCTTGTTGTAACTTTATTCTCTTAATATTATGACTTTATTCTCTTATTTTATAACTATTCTCGTTATGACTTTATTCTGGTACTTTTACGACTTTATTCTCATAGTGTTACGACTTTATTCTCTTAATGTTACGACTTTATTCTCGAAATAGAAAAGAAAAAATTCTCAAACAGATTAGCTGCTGCAGCTGTTTCTCAATTCACTAGAACGCGAGTACGGACTCGTTTCCTTGCCAAGTATGTTCTAGAGAAGAACGCAGGAAAGTGTGGACTCTGGGAGAACGGGAGCATGCAGCATAAATGTGGGTCAATTGGAATAGAAGCGTACTGATGACATCACCACACGCTCTGCTCGTCTGGAGCTGCATTTCACCTCCTGTTATTAATAGTCTCTAGATAATAATAAATCTTACTTTTTTCATTTATTGGTGGAATAATAATGAACTCAGTCAGATAAACACAAATCAAATGAATATTATGCCAAATAAAACAAAAAAATTGCCATCAGAGCCAGCAGTTCTTCACACACGGCTATGCAGAGAGAGGGCTGCTGCAGACGGGCTAACATTAGCCCCGGCTGCCATTAGCTTCAGAGGCCCGCTGGTTGCTGCATACCTCTCAACATTGGAACTTTTTTTTTAAATTACGCATGAAATCGGTAAATGGACCATATAGTGACGCTAAAAAGTATACTATTCTCGCCTCAAATTATCTTAAAACGTACTTTTATTGAACACTTTTATTGGAGTGCTCCATTGAAAGCTGCTGCTGCCGCAGTGCATGCTGGGACAGCTGTCATTCTCAATAACGGAGAAGTCTGCTCTGACGCTTACTGGGCACATAAATAGGTTTGTGCGAGAACAAAACTCTGGGACTTTATCCGTTCTCGATCTGCTATTCTTGTGAATTGGAACAGTACTAGTGCTGAGGCTGATGACGTTTCACGAGTACATGAGCACATGAGAACGCACAAGCACACATATATTGAGAAACAGCCTTTGTATCAATAACAACTTTCAATTCAAAATGTCTGAATTAGCGTTGGTGATTTTTTTTCCTCTAAAATCTCAATGAAAGTTATTTTTAGCTTGTTCAATTCATCCTCCCCTGCGCTCAGATCTTAAAAAGAATAAGAAGTACTGAGACTTTTTTTGTCAACCTGTTACGTAAATGGCTGAACTCAGTCGGTCTAAGAACCCACTACTTTCCTTCAAGACAAACAATGATTGTTTTCTACTTTCGGCTACCTTTGGTCGCCAAATAAACGTTATATAATAGCAGATATAGGTAATAATAAGATTAAACTTCAGAAGAGATTTGATTCTTAAGGGTATAGTGGAGGATATTCTTTTTCTGAGTGGATCATCAAAATAAGTGGTCCTCCTAACTGTCAATCATTCTGGTGATATGTTTACATAAGTCCGTCCTACAGTACGTGCTCATCCCTATTTTCACTTACCTGTGGTGAGTCTGACATAGTGGAAAAATTGCTAATCTTCTTCTGGAAAGTAAGCTTGTATGAGCGATGCAAACAGCAACTATTAAACAGAGCGTGTACGAGGAGAAATGGGCTCGTGCATGCTCTCGCACACGTTTAATAGACTTTTGAAAGTTAAAATCCTCCATTATACCTTTAAAAAAACAGGTGCAATGCAGTTTGCCTGAGTGGCGTTGCCATATTGTGATGTCATCAGCAGGGGCAGGGCCCTGAGCAGACCTGGTACCTACACAGGATCTGACCCTCTCAAGTTACATAGGCGAGTTTTAGAGAAGTTTGGCCCTCACATAGTATGGGTACGTGGCAAGTGCTGAATGTTATGTTATGAGAAATAAATTCATATATTTCAAATTAGGCCAGTACTTGTTTGAAGATGTTCCCAGTGTGGCTATAAGAGTAAAGTTTCCTAAATTTAGAGTTAAGGTTGAATAAATAATAGTTGCATATTTCAGTATCTGCAGGAATCCAGCTATTAATATCTGCTTAGCACAGAATAGATGACCATGCTTGGTCAGAGACGACCAATAAAGTCAGAACCAATATGGTGGAGAAATCTACCCTAACGGGAAACAATCACAGGCCAAAAATCGGGCCAAAAATTTAAAATGATGTGATTTAGTATCTCCCAGGTGCATCAAGCACCAGCCTAGCTGAAGACAAAATGGGACGTACCGGCTTTAAGTCAGGCTCCATCCCCTATGTTGTCAGCTTTAAATGTTTTCTCAAAATGTCATTTTAGTGTGATGTTTGGAAATGTTTGGTTGCATTTATTTATTTTGGTTTGACAGAGTCTCAGGCCCAGCCGAGACATTAAGGTCCACATTCTTGTCCAATGAAGGAGACACTTCACCACTTATGCATCAGCGTTTTGACAGACGGGACAAAACAAACATTGCGTGATGAAGGATTTGCCCAGATTTGGCAGCTGATCCCATGTCAGAAAAGTTCAGACTGATTAAACATGTCAGAGAAAAAAAACAGGGAAGTCAGGAGAACTTGGTTATATTTAAAACATTGATGTCTACTGCTCACATGCATGCGATTAGATAGATCATTTGATAAATCACAGAGTAGGTTGAGAATGGCTGTCTTGTTGACAGGCTTTGTGTGTGCTTGTGGTTTTTTTGTGTCATAAGGGAGTTTCAAATCTAACAGGAAACCAAAGGAGGGTTATGCTCTCTTGCAAAACCCTTGTCACATTAGAAGAACAACACCCAGTGTATTCAGTTATGAACTTATGGGACAGATCAGCAAAAAATACTGCTTAACTCTAGTAGAAGAAACCCAACAGATGCTTTTTACCCCTTTAAAAAATCAAAATCGGAAAAGTCTGTGCTGCAGCTTTCACCTTTGTTTACTCTGATACACACATACAATTCGGTGGAATCACCTGCCTCCTAAATGCATCCTATTATTAAACCGTGTGACATTTAGTTTTAGTGTTAATTAGCTTTTTTCTCTGAGCATCCCAGAGGTTTTCCAAAAAAGTAAAAAAAAAAAAAACAAATAACTGGGATTTTGTTTTTTTCACGATTGGGTTGAGGTTTTGATGACCCAAATGCAGAGGTGAGTCTTTGTAGATCTAATGAAATAATTGAGGCAAAAATCCAAAAACCAAAGTACAAAATACAAGGAACCAAAAACCAGACAATTTCAGGGGAAAACTCACATGGGGAGCCAGAAAAAGATGAGGACCCAGCACAGGGAGAGTATATATATATATATATATATATATATATATATATCTATAGGGGTGGAACGGTTCACAAAATCCACAGTTCGGTTCGGTTCACGGTTTCGTGGTCACGGTTTTCGATTCGGTTTGGTATATGTTGATTGTTACACCGAAATCCCATAAAAATTAATGAAATTAATGAAAAAATCCCCAAAAAATTAATGAATTGTAATTATTTTAAATGATCCGCGGAAACCCTGAATCATTTCCGCATGTTTTGCTGCTTTGAATTTAATTATCTCACGCATGCGATCTCTACGATCTCCAAGAAACTCAGAGCGGAGCGGACGGGAGCCACAGTGGAGGCTGTAGGCTTTGCTTTGAGCAGTCGGTCTGGAGCGCAGCGGGGCGGAGTGGAGCTCTGACGGAGTATGTGGGATTTCGGGGTTAGCTTGACATGTTGGTCATGTTGCTGTTAGCATAAACAAAACGTGTTGCACAATGCTTGCACTCTGTTGCACTTTTATCCACAACTTTCTTTCCGCCGTCATCGTAGGTCACTCTAAATGCAAAGCGGTCCTATACAGCAGACCTATAAAGTGCTGCTGGCGCGTCTTCCAACTCCTGTTCTTTCCCACTCGCCATACCCACACAATTCTCCACAACAACTGATTTTTTTCTTCTGCACCCGGGTAAGCTGCTTCGCTTCCTCTTCTTCTGGTTAAAGGAGAATTCCGTTTTTTATTCCGTTGGATTCCGTTGGAATATTGACTATTCCAACAGAACTCAATGGGATTTACAAAATGCTAAATAAAACACTACAGGAACGTTTTTTCTTCACGAAACTTTTTCTGGAACGTCATTGAACAGCGCTGACGACACGGTGAGTAGCATATTTTAAAAAAAGAACGTTTAAGGTTGTTTTAAGGACATTATCGGACATTCACTATGGCAGCCATTATGAAGCAGCCAGGGGTGGATTCTAAATGAGCCAAAAAGCAGAGACAGGAGCAATTGTCAAACTTTTGGTGTCGATCATTCGATTTCATCCTGGACACTACAGAAAATGGGCTTAAAGTGTAAAAAACCGGAATTCTCCTTTAACTACTGGTGGTTGGCTTTGGTCGCAGTACCGCCACCTTCTGCTCTGGAGTGTAAACGCTTCGCCTATGAGAAAAAGGAGCAGCGCATGAACCGAACGAAACACACGCGAATCGAACCGAGACAGTCGAACCGAACGGTTCAGACGGTTTTCATAAACAGTTCCATCCCTAATATATATATATATAAGAATGATTAACAGACTTCAGCAGCACTTGATGGCAGCTGAAGATGACATGCAGTCATAAATCTAGGTTATGAAGAGCCATGGTGTTTGTGGGGAGTGTTGGCCTAGTGGTTAGAGCAGTGCACCTGTGCTCGGAGAAGATTGCAAGTATTTGGTTCAATCCCCACAGCCTCTTCTCTGGGTTCCCGAGCAAAAAGACCCTTAAACCCACACTGGGGCCACAGAATGGCAGCCCACTGCTCCCCTAGGGGATGAGTTAAAATGCAGAAATTGAATTTCCCAATTACATTATGTTACATTACGTAACATTACATTATTTGAGGAGCAGGTTTGAGAACCACTGTGTTAAACAAAATAAAAACCCGAAGGACTTAAAAAAAATGTTTAGAGATGCTAAATGAAATCTTACTGAGCTTTAGGTATGAGAAATGGTAACAATTTTAGTACCTAGATGCTCAGATTTGGTAGAAACAAACTCAAAAAGACTTATTGTAGGAATAGGATTGAAAGGGGGTTTGACTAAAATAGTGAGTAAAGGGGGGCTGGGTACAAATCAGCACCCCAACCTTCTATTTTTTTTCCCTTGTATAATAAGCTGATGTTTCTATGAACTTAAAAACATAATTTTAATGGTTATGACTATTCTCTTATCTATTTGGGAGTAGCATTCAGGCAGCAGTAATAAATTAACATATTCCTCAAGTGTTTCCTTTTAATTTGTGTTTTATCAGAAGGAGTTTGGACTAATACTGTTAATTCTTTACCTAGAAGTGCTAGTAGAGGTCAGGGCTGGTGCAACTGCCGTGTCCCCAGTCTAAACCCGTAGTGAGTCATGGTTTCTCATTGGCTGGCTGGCTGCCAGCACATGACGATTATTTTGCACACCCTTAAAAGAGAGCATAACGATATGTTTTATTTTCTTCTGCTTTTGTTTGTAGCACATTGTTCATTTCCATGGCTGTGTACCTCATCTTCTACAGCCACTCTCAAACAGCCTGTTTGACACATAATCTGCTAATTTTGAGACAAACCCAGATTACTTTGCAAGTTTTTAACATTTGGGTAGCAACCTTTGTAGATCACCTTCAACATGCCTACCTGTTGTACACACTGAAAGGAAAATGAGCGTGAATTTTAGTGCCTCTTAATTTGAATCTTTAAATATCAGGCACTATGACGTCCCTCTTTCGTCTGTTCTTATTCAGTCTTTCCTTTACTATGAGCAAAAAGCTGTGGGAGGTCTTCTGTGGTCTTGTGATTGTGTCAGCGGGGCTGACCTCATTCTACTTTACTATTATGTCATTTGTTTGTTAGTTTTTTTTTAGCAAAAAAACCCCCCCAAATTTTATTTTTATTTTAAGCTCTAGTGGCCTTTATTTTTGAAAGTAGCAGTCAGGAAGTGAGATTAGAGACAGGGGAAGACATGCAGGACACCTGCAACAAGGACCAAAGCATTTGTACAGGGGTTGTGCACTTAGCCGCTGAACCACCTCCAAAAAAAAAAAACAAAAAAAAAACAAAAAAACTTTCTAATCTTTTTGCACAAACATGTCTAATTTTTGTCTAGTTTTGTTAAAGGTGGGGAGTGGTGGCCTAGTGGTTAGAGCAGTGCAGCTGTGCTCTGAAAAGTTTGGAAGTACCCGGTTCAATCCCCACAGCCTACACTCTGGGTCTCTGAGCCAGACCCTTAACCCCCGATTGTGCCCAAGACCCCCCACAGTGGGAGCCCACTGCTCCCCAAGGGGATGGGTTAAGATGCACAAGTAAATTTCTCCATTGTGAGATAAATGATGTTCAGTTAATATTATTACAATTAAAGTCTACTATTATGCAACATCTCAGCTAGATCAGTTGTTACATTTATATTTATTATTTAATCTTTTTAATTATCAAATAATATCTAATTTGACTGTTTGTAGTTTTTATTTATTTTGTTGGACACAAAAGGAGGGCCTATAGTCCATCTTTCATTATCTGTTATTTCTTCATGTACATCGACTTTTACGCAACAATAAGGGTCAAGCTGTTCATATTTAATCCAAAACCAGCTGACTGAGTTGGACAGATAGTCTATTGTATCCTGGAAAAAAGCAGAATGTTCTAATTTTTCCACTATATCTGCTTCCTATCAGAATTCCACACTTTGAACATTGATGTGAATGAGCGCATTGATATTACTGACGTAACAAGAGTCGGGAGCTGCATGCTGACAGCACGCTCTGATGTTTATGGATGAGGTTCTTGGAAGGAACACAAGGGACTGAATGGTATTGTGGTAGAAGGTCAGCTGAGTGTTTGTTGAATAGACAACCCTGTAAGCTCTTATCATTAGTGTTTATCTCACTAATTACTAAAATGATTGAGTACAGGGAATTCATTATTATATTATTTCCAATTATAATTAAAATAGAAACTGTCTACTTTCAAATAAAATACAAGTTTGTTATTACAGTAGTAGCCATTCAAATGTTCCTCTTTTTCCTTGAAGGGCCCTTGTCTGGTCCCTGGCTGATCCTTAGCTGGTCCTTGGCTGTTCCTTGGATGGTCCTTGGCTGTTCCTTGAATGTTCCTTGGCTGGTCCTTGGCTGGTCCTTGGCTGGCCCTTTGATAGTCCATAGCTAGTCTCTGGCTGGTCCTTGGCTGGTCCTTAGATAGTCCTTAGCTAGTCTCTGGCTGGTCCTTGGCTGGTCCTTAGATAGTCCTTAGCTAGTCTCTGGCTGGTCCTTGGATGGTCCTTGGCTGGTCATTGGATGGCCCTTGGCTGGTCCTTAGATAGTCCATAGCTAGTCTCTGGCTGGTCCTTGGCTGGTCCTTAGATAGTCCTTAGCTAGTCTCTGGCTGGTCCTTAGATAGTCCATAGCTAGTCTCTGGCTGGTCCTTGGCTGGTCCTTAGATAGTCCTTAGCTAGTCTCTGGCTGGTCCTTGGCTGGTCCTTAGATAGTCCATAGCTAGTCTCTGGCTGGTCCTTAGATAGTCCTTAGCTAGTCTCTAGCTGGCCCTTGGCTGGTCCTTGGCTGGCCCCCTAAAATTCCTTTTCAAACATCAATATTTGTACTTAAATATTCTTTCTGTCTTGATTTGAAATTAAGATCTAAAGAGAAGCAGCATCTCCTGGTCAGACCCTGTAATTCAGTGAAAGGTTGAAGTCAGAGTTAATAAATAATAAATAAAATAAGTTGGAGGGGATTCCGCTGGGAGTTGGAGGGAAGTGGGCTGCCATTTGGCTGGTGTTTGACTGGGAAGGGCCATTTTGAATGACTGCTACTGTAAATTAAACCTAATGTTAGGGCTGATGCCTTTTGTTTAGTAATTAATACCATTTGTAACTGAAACCCAACACCCTTGTTTGTAAATCATACTTCATCTGATCTGAGTAAAGACATCTTTGCTGTCAAGACTAGTGACCAAATAACATGGACAGGTTAGGGAAACTATCTGCCACAGCCTCAAGTCAAACAAAGAGCAAAGAATAAAAACTTTAAAATCTGTTTTTATTTAATAATGGAATAAAAGCTAGGCAAACCAACTTGGGTCTATGTCAGGGATGTCAGAATGTCCTGCCCTTTTTGGATCCATCTCTACTTTACAAAACCTGAATCAGATAACTAGGTCCTTTGCAGGATCCTAGAAAACATGACTTCAACTGAAAAAGTGATTAAGCCATTTGATTCAGGTGTGTTTGAGCAGGGAGCTAGATGAAATCACAGGATATTTGCTATTGAGGACTTGGGTTTAACATCCTTTATTTGACTATAAACTGACAAGAAACTGCCATGAGCGAGAGACGGGGGGGAAAACATGCAATAAAGGTGAACAGGTCAGGATTTAAACCTGCCGCAGCCACTCAGACCTCCATCCATCGGTCAGATGTGTTTATCAGCCTAAACAGTCATAACTGCGATAGTACTTCCATGTAAGGATATCAAATCGAGACATATTTGCACAATCTGCACAATATTTTTTTTTCTTTTTCTTTGCTCAATTCAGGAAAAGAGAGAGATGTGAGAGAGCTATAGAAGTTGTACTATACTCACTGGGACACTTATTTCTCAAGAGGGAGATTGGAGAAAACAGTTGTTGCCTTGCTTGGTGCCCTTTAATATCTGGGAGAAGTAAATGTGACATAAAGGGGAGATCTCTTCTTAGACTTAGACAACTTTTATTTAATTTCGTTTAGTACAGCTTTTCAGACAGTAAATAGACATTTCCATTCCATAAAGTGCGGCAGTGATCAAATGTAAACATTTTGGGAGAATAAACATGGTGCAAATAAACGCATTGAAGTTCAGAATATGAATATATATGGTGCAATTATGCAGTGTTTTAGTTTGGTGTTGGCAGTGTGATGCAGAGTCTGTGACATGATTTAGAGTTTTTTCAACATTCAGCAGTCTGATGGCGGAGGGGAAGAAGCTTTTGCAGAATCTGCTGGTAATTAACCAAAAGCCGTTAACATGTGGGAGAGCTTCTTCTTTCTTTTAGTTTAAGAGTTAAAACATAATTTTTTAGCACTCCAAATGCAGTAGGATTGTTTTGCTTTCCCTAAATTGACAGGCATGAGAGTTTATGTCTGATTTTAAATGGAAGTGTGTGTCATTCCTCTATATCAATGCAGCCGACAGCCTCCAGAGCAGAGGTGAGAGGGCAGTCGGGGCAGGAATAGCAACAACAGCTGCATACAATGGAGATAAATCCTCAGCAGCTGTAATAGAAAACCCTGTGTTGCTTAACATGCAATGAGTGGATGAGTGTCATTAAAAGTATTTCTGTAGTATTTCAAGTATTAAAATTAAACTACAGCATACCCACTTTGTCTCTGTGTTGGATTTGTAAAGTAAAGCCTTGTTACACCTTGACGATTTAGCCAGTGTATGCATGACGTCCCAGAATCTTTGAACTTTCTATTTATATTTTCAATTTTGGGGGTACACATTGCGTATTCACAACAAGTCCAGAACTTATGTCCAATGACAGCCTAACATATGCATAACACACGGATGTGTAGTGCCCATCAATTGTCACAAGCCACTGTCCTGAGGGGGGCAGTGATGTGCCCTGAGGCACTCGGCCTGCATAAAAAGGCAGTAGGCATGAACACAGAGAGGTCCATCAAACTCACCTTCTCACTCACCCAGTGATGGGGATGAAGTCTGGAGGAGAACCAATGGTTTTCTCCTGTGAACCCCCTTTAATAAAACAAAACGCTGCCAATAGGCCATTAAACAGTAGCTGAAAGTTAGAAACATGTTCAGCGGTCGTCTGGAAAACGTCAAATACGATGATATGTGTTGGAGATAAGTTCTTGATAAGTTACGCATCAGTTATGCACAAGTTACTCATAGGTTTTGGTTAGATAGATAAGCTTGATGCCACAACTTTTGAGTAACTTACACTTAACGTATGTCAACGATCAGATAATTTACCAGTAACTTATGTCCAACATATGAGCATGCGCTGGCATATGTAAATTTCCCAACCTACTTACTATATGTCGCGGTGTGCCAGTGTACTTCAGCTTGCTCATAACTTATACAAAACGTACACATATCATATCCAACAGATGCCAGTGTTTTTGCCAGATTTTTCGTACGTCAGACATATGTTGGCTAAATCATCAAGGTGTGACAGGCGCTTATAGCATTAGAATTGTACAAATGTCTTTAACCAACATGCTTACATAGAAATAGACGTAAAAAGGTCTTGCCAAAGAAAGAGGAAACAATTAATATTCAGAACCAACTGACTCGCTGTTTCCTCTTCTCCTCTCAGCTCTTATGTACGATGGTGGCTGACATCTCAGCCCGAGCTTTGACCACATCTACCACAGATGATCAGCCTCTCCTCCCTCCACGCCACAATCAGCACACAGACCAGGACTCAGGCACTGAGGTGGTCTGTGATAAGTGCCCGGCAGGCACCTATGTTTCTGTCCATTGCTCACCAAAAATGGTAAGGGAGTGCAGCCCCTGCCCTGAGGGTACCTTCACACGAGGTGAGAACGGTGTCCAGCAATGCCACCACTGTCGGGCTCCCTGTCCTACAGGCTTCATTGAGAAGGTGCCTTGCACAGCCACCCAGGACCGGGTCTGCACCTGTCCACCCAACAGCTTCCTATCAAGGGACGGTGGTGGAGAGTGTAGACCCCACTCACTGTGCCCTCCAGGGACCAGGGTGAAAAAGCGGGGCACGGAAACAGAGGACGTTCTCTGTAAACAATGCACCAAGGGGACATTTTCTCTCGTGGAATCCCGTGCTGCGAGTTGCAGAAATCACACAGATTGCCAGGCTCTGGGACTGCTGCTGCTTAAACCAGGAACAAAACGGACAGATAATGTCTGTGGACCCCCTTCTAGCACTTTATCAACCGTCTCACCAACCACTTCAATGGGGGCTGCAGAAGCTGCGTTTGTAAAGGGATCTACGCTGTCCTCAACAATGAATGGGCCTGAACACAAAGGTGAGACTGGGGGACTTGATTAATCAGCCAATAATTGTGGACCTCACTTTTGGTGAAAACTTCCCAAATTTTACAAAAAAAAACATTTTGCCATTTGTTTGTTTCATTAACAACAAAGACGTAGAGGAAAAATTTTCTGCAAAATCAGCCGCGTTTGTCTAATGACTCCAAGGTTTCTTAGAGAATGTTATTGAACAAAATGCCTTAGTATAAAAGCAAAGGAACACAGTGGACAGGTCCGAGAGAATGACTGTAGAGGCAGGATTCTAAAAGCACTATCTCAAGCTGAAAGTGGAAAAAGTATGACACCAAATCAACCTAGAATGTCATGGTTGTGCTAAGCTAACAAACCAGGCAAAGAGGGTGTAAATATAAGAAGCAGCCAAAAAGACTATCATACCTTTTGGAGATTTAAACATCCACAGCTCAGATGGAAAAAAAAGAAACACAACAGACAATCTAGGGGTTACGTTTCTAAGAAAATAAAATACGTTTATGGATGATTAAAAAAAAACCCACAGCTTTCATCATCAGTTCAAAACAGAGATATAGACAAGGTGGGAAAGGACAGAATTAGTGCGTACATCTGAGGCACCAATGCTCTAGCTTGAGACCTCCTAAACAGACAACTACTGGTCAGGTACTTCAGACAACCAAAGGAAATGGAGTTTTCCATAAGCCGCATAGAGAAGACACCCAACCTGATCTGGTCAGATGAGTGCGGAAACCTAGAGACTGTAGAAGACTCCAAACTAGTGTTAAGATGCACCTTACTGTGGGAACCTCAAACTTGAAAGCAATGATACATTAGAGTGGTTTAAATAAAGGCATATTGATGTGTTAGAATGGACCATTCCTTGTCTAAACCTGAACCCCTCCTAAAATCTGCTTTTTCTAACTAGAAATAGCTGCTAACATTTGCTGGTTGAACAGGTGATCAGAGGCACATCATTGAGTCAATCCATTACATGAAACCTAGATAAAAGACATAGAATATCACAAGTGTTACGTTGACGTTAGGGCTGAAAAAAATTAGTCATATTAATCTTGAGTAATTGATTATTGAAATAATTGTAATAACTAATTTAGAAATCGATTAATCGTTAACTCGAGTATAGAGACTCTAAAACATGCATTTAGCTGACAGGGCAAACTATCTCAGCAGTAGCTAAACAAAAATTTTAAAATATTATATTAATGTTTTGCATTTAATATAAAACACTTTCAAAAAAAGACTGTCAGTATGCTCTATCCAGAAGTCCTGACGTGTAAAAATGTTCACCTGGTTTAATTCTGTAAAAAAACTTCTGTAAGGAACATTTTGCTATCCGATTATTAATGGAAAAAAAGTCAACAGGTTAATCGATAAGCAAAATAATCAACATTTGCAGCCATCCTTGACTTATAGTTACTGTTTTACATTTCCCAGTTTATCAAGTTTATCTGCAACTTTAAAAAATGTGCTAGCGTGACATTTGGTGCAAAGCTTTGGTTGAGAGGTGACTTTGTTTAGTAATCTAGGTAAAGACAAACTATATCAAAATAAAAAATAATAATAACACAAAATATGGAGATGTTTGTGATACATATGCCCCTCATTCCCCACTGGAATTATGAAAGGAGGAATATATGTTGGCATGGAAACAGTTTGCTGGCCCTTTATATTAGGAATCTTTACACCCTTTATTTTTTCCCCCTTTTGGCTAAAATCCTCTCTGTAATTCCCCTAGTTTGTTTCCAGAATACCCTCTTTTACAGGTTTTACGTCATACTTCTCTCAGCCAGCCAAGCAGTCATTTCTCAGAATCAACCATCCATAGCTAGCATACCTCTCCCTCCCACTGAGCCCCCCCCCACAGCAGTAATACTGTCACTGCTGTTTGTGTTGGCAGTGGATCGATGGCCTTTGAGCCAGTTCATTTGACACCGTCTGAGCTGTTAGAAGGATGATGAAGCAGGGGGGCTAGTGCTTGGGGGGGTGTTGGATACTCAGGGCTGTTATTTTACTCCTGCTATTCTCTGGTCGTGGAGGAGGGGGCTGTTATTGTGATTCAGCAAGAAGAAGACAAAGAGATTGAATGTAAAAATTGTGTAGAGGAAGTCTGTTTGCCTTCCTTTGTTTTTCTGTAATTAGCTACGTACAGATTATTTAATGTTGCATCAGACATTGCCCAGAAATGTTCAGCAGTGATGTTGCATTGTTTAAATCCAGGAGAATGTAAGGATGGCTTAAGGCTTTCTTTGATCCATTGATCATGTATTTAAAGTCGTTGCAAAGTCATATTTAAATGTTAAATGTCTACACAGGTGATATTGTCTCAAAATTTAGAAAAATTCTTTTTAAAAGAAAAAAAAATCCTGTCTTAACATCTGTTGTCAGCTTGAACACCTAAATTCGGCCAATCATATATCAAAGGTCATCTGTCAATCAAATGTTTTAGGTGAAAGCATCTTAATTCATATGTCGCAGCTAATATACGCAATGGTTGAAAAATAAATCAGAATAATTTCCTTTCCCATTGAGTTCCGTCCCAGTGTTCACTGGGATGGACGTCTGTGTCTTCAGCAGGCGTAGAGCTAACAGAACTGGCAGCGTTGCGAGGCAAGGGCTCAAACATGTACGGCTGGAAGCCTTCTACACCAAACCAAGCTTCTGCCGCCCTGGCGTCCTCTTCCACAACGTCTTCATGCCCGCTTTCCTCCTCTAAATAGAAATTGTATGACGGAGGAGACTCATCCACGACCTCCGACACTAAACTCTCCTCCTCTTGCATGTTTCCTCTGTCCATAGCGTTCCTTGACAGTGTCGTTTCTAAGTCACCAATTTAGTGCTACTGGGTCCCAATGGAATTTCCCATTGGGAACCTACTAGCACTAAGTTGTTAACTGGTTAGCAAGATGCTTCCGACAAACCGGCCACAATCAAACTTAATTGCGAACCTTCTACCACAGCAATCCCGCCCCCTTGCTAAACGACCAATCACATTCACTTTATTCACTCGTGTAAAGTTGTGCACCACTCGGGAGAATTCGAAAATGCAACGGTTGGACCAGCCGCTTCTCTACAACTTTAAATGTTTGTTACATGGATAAACAAACAGCTATGAATAAAAAAAAGGACATGAATTGTGTCTGTTAATACTATATACTCTATAAGATATATAGCTAACAATTATTTTGCAAATCAAGCTGTTGATTAAGTGATTAATAATCAGATAGCTAAAGGTTCCTTAAACAAGACTTTTTACAATATTAAACCAGGTGAAACCTAAACCTTTCCACTTGAGGAAAGCACATTGACAGACAACCTTTTTTTTTTTTATCTTAAATGCAATATGTTTTTGAATTTTTTTTTTCTCACAATTTTGTATAATTGCTGCTCAAGGTGGGTTTCTCTGTCAGCTAAAGGCACGTTTTAGATTCTCTATACTCCAGTTAATGATTAATCGATTACTAAATTAATTGATGATTATTTTAATAATTGCTTAATCATGATTAATTCGATTAATTGGTTCAACCCTAGTGCCAACCCAATTGTTAACCCAAAAATCACTTAACAAAGTTATTTAAAAAAAATATTTGAGCGGAGGATGTTTTTCTCCTGTGTGTTTTCTAATGTTTTAAGCTGGGCTAGTGAATAGCCAAAGCCAAGAAACTAACTTCTACCATTGAAAGACAAATTCAACCTTTTTTTATTATTTTAAAGTTATACTTTTATATCTTTTAACTTCTTTAATGCGTTTATTAAAAAGGGTTAGGGTTAGGGTTAAAAAGGTTGATTTCTACAAAGGTTCTCAAGACTCCATAGTTGTTGATCCTGGACCCCAGGGGGAAGTCATGACCCCAAATTATTGACTAAATGCTTCAAAGCATATAACGCTTTCATTGGTCAGTCTCAGTAACTGACCAAGGAAATCGTTATATAATGCTTACCTTGGTCAGTTATTGACACTGACACTAACCAATCGTCAAACAAGAAATAGGCTTGAAAGAAGCTCTGGATAGAACATGTGAAGCTTTGGATCAGTTAACCGTGTCAAGCTTGGTTCCTTACGACCGTTTACACACCACGCTAGCACAGTTCCTCACCTCCTAGTGATGATCTACGGTACCACTGCTCTCTAGAAGTAAACAAGCAAAACAACAAGGCAGCGCCCGTACCATTCAGGAAGTTCGGTTTTGTTATCATTGTGATATTGCGTTGTTTTTCGGAGAGTCAGGCTAAGAAGGCAGCCTTTGGTGAATTTACTTGTCAGAGTCGGCTTTTGGGAAGTGAATACGACAAACGATCGTCTAATCAGGGCTTCCAGACTCAGGAAACAATGACAGTCCTTGAGGTCCATCACACTGCTAAGCAGAATCTTAACTGGAAATCTTGTGGCACGGCAGGGAAGCTACGATTTATATGAATGTCTGAAATTTCATGATTGACTGTAAGGAGATGATGCGGTCTGCTCATGTGATCTTTGTTATCTGACAACTGAGCCAGAACTGATCCGCACCAAGCCCTACTGATGAACTAGTACCAGTTTAGCTCAGTTGGGTTGTGTCTGACGCGGCCCGGTTCAGTTGTGTGTGCCATTTTTACTAAGGAGTTATCTCGGTTACTGGGCTCGGACCGATCTCAGCACGGTTTCTAAAGCATAGGGGAAATGAGGCTAGTGACCTTTAAAGCTTTTCAGGTACTGTTCTCAGTAGATGTTCACACTGGATTATCATTGATGCCTCAAACCTCCTTCCAGGGTGAATAATCAGCTCTTTGGTCTATAAAAATTCTGCTTCGAATTTTACATACACCTGACTAAAATATGGACAAAGATTATTTTGAAAGTTCCAGAGAAATTAATTATAACCCTGGGAATGTTGCTGATGTAAATCTGGATGGATATCTAAGCACAGCTTCTAACATAATCTGTAGAGCTCATCTTAAATAGTTAGTTTACTTACTTCCAGACCTGATAATTAATTATAGTCAACACATTTTTCAAAGGGATTGTGGTTGGGGTTGTTTCAGCTTAAAGTTAGCCAGTGTTGACGTATGCTTGGGACCATTATTCTTTTAGATAATCAGTTATATTCAAGTTTTAACCTTTTCACACAAACCCAACATTAGAGGGAAATAGCATTGGTTAAGGTGGTGAATCAGAAACCACCAATGTGCAAGAGTATCATAGCCCCCACTGTGATGGTCCGTATGCTTGTTCATAGATCACAGAAGTGGTGCCTCTGCATCAAAATCAACAGCTTGAAACAGTTGTCCATGTGGACAAAGCAAAAGTTATCTTGAGAAATGGTCAGATGAAACAGAAATATCTAAAATGATGAAGTTTATTTGGAGCATTTAGGAGGAGGATTATAAATACTGTATAGGGAAACCTCCAGATTCTTTCAAAGCTTTGAACCTGCTTCCACGTTCCCACCTGGAAACATGACAGCAGACACAAAACTGATCTACTCACTAAGTGTAAATCAAAGCAGGCTCAAACATTTCAGCAAGTTTGTCTTCATGAGTATGCAAAACCTTGTTGCAATGTTTGAAAAAATGGTTTCAAATTCACATGAAAAACACTAGTGTGGCATTGATGTATTAATTAATGATAAAGAGAGTCTATCCGCATAGATTAGTCTTAGTAGGAAAAAAGACGTCTGACCAGGATAAACTAATGCAGCTGAACTGAAGTCTATCCTGAACATAAACATATTCTAAGGTAATGATAAAAAATTTACAATAATATTTGGATAAAGCAATGTTTAAGGAATGCCATTGACCTAAACCATGTTGAAAATGAATGACTATCATTATAATGCAGGTCAGTGTCAGGAAACTGTCATATTTAAATACCAACTACACTCACCGGCCACTTTATTAGGTACCCCATGCTAGTAACGGGTTGGACCCCCTTTTGCCTTCAGAACTGCCTCAATTCTTGGTGGCATAGATTCAACAAGGTGCTGGAAGCATTCCTCAGGGAGTTTGGTCCATATTGACATGATGGCATCACACAGTTGCCGCAGATTTGTCGGCTGCACATCCATGATGCGAATCTCCCGTTCCACCACATCCCAAAGATGCTCTATTGGATTGAGATCTGGTGACTGTGGAGGCCATTTGAGTACAGTGAACTCAGTGTCATGTTCAAGAAACTAGTCTGAGATGATTCCAGCTTTATGACATGGCGCATTATCCTGCTGAAAGTAGCCATCAGAAGTTGGGTACATTGTGGTCATAAAGGGATGGACATGGTCAGCAACAATACTCAGGTAGGCTGTGGCGTTGCAACTATGCTCAATTGGTACCAAGGGGCCCAAAGAGTGCCAAGAAAATATTCCCCACACCGTGACACCACCACCACCAGCCTGAACCGTTGATACAAGGCAGGATGGATCCATGCTTTCATGTTGTAGACGCCAAATTCTGACCCTACCATCCGAATGTCGCAGCAGAAATCGAGACTCATCAGACCAGGCAACGTTTTTCCAATCTTCTATTGTCCAATTTCGATGAGCTTGTGCAAATTGTAGCCTCAGTTTCCTGTTCTTAGCTGAAAGGAGTGGCACCCGGTGTGGTCTTCTGCTGCTGTAGCCCATCTGCCTCAAAGTTCGACGTACTGTGCGTTCAGAGATGCTTTTCTGCCCACCTTGGTTGTAACGGGTGGTTATTTGAGTCACTGTTGCCCTTCTATCAGCTCGAACCAGTCTGGCCATTCTCCTCTGACCTCTGGCATCAACAAGGCATTTCCGCCCACAGAACTGCCGCTCACTGGATGTTTTTTCTTTTTCGGACCATTCTCTGTAAACCCTAGAGATGGTTGTGCGTGAAAATCCCAGTAGATCAGCAGTTTCTGAAATACTCAGACCAGCCCTTCTGGCACCAACAATCATGCCACGTTCAAAGTCACTCAAATCACCTTTCTTCCCCATACTGATGCTCGGTTTGAACTGCAGGAGATTGTCTTGACCATGTCTACATGCCTAAATGCACCGAGTTGCCGCCATGTGATTGGCTGCTTAGAAATTAAGTGTTAACGAGCAGTTGGACAGGTGTACCTAATAAAGTGGCCGGTGAGTGTATATTATATAAGCTTGTATTTGTATTTTTTTGACCTTGGGCTGTTCTTAATAACTCTACAACAAATCAGCTTAATTCTCTGGTTCTTAGTTTTGAAAGTTATAGAATATGTTGTTTGACCATTACTCCACCCTGGAACAACCATTAAAATCCAACCATTAATATGATATTCATGTTAATGATGGTTGCAGCTTTAACTAGGACTGTAATTATGCAGCATAACAAATCAATCATATTAGAAAACAACAGCTTGATAGATATTTCTTTAATAAAGATATTTTCATCTTAATGCCTGAAGAGATATTCTTACACGACAACAGGTTTCATATGTATTTCATACATATGAAACCTGTATGTAATATCAGCTGTGCTGCTGCCATCAACATCTTTGTTTATAGATGTTCGAGATCTGGGTGTTTTTCATTGTAGTCCTGTTTCTCTGGCTGGATGTGCTCTCTTCATCCTCTGACATGGGAGCTGGCTCAGAGCTCGTCTGCCTGGCTGTGTGTTTCCTGGATGGGGCCGCCTTTTACAGCTGCTTTTTGTATCTCTGCTTCTGTCTCCTGTAACCCCAGTCAGCCTCGGCAGATGGCCGCTCACACTGAGCCTGGTTCTGCTGGAGGTTTCTTCCTGTTAAAAGGGAGTTTTTCCTCCCCACAGTCGTTACAAGTATGCTAAGTGTGAGGAGATTGCCTTTGAGTCAATGAGTCGATACAATCAACTGGTTTTCCTTAGAAGAAAACTTTGAATCAGTTTGACTGTATGATCTGGTGAACTGTAAAGTGCCTTGAAATGCATGTGTTGTGAATTAGAGCTATAGAAATAAACTGAATTTAATTGAATTGAAAGACAAATAAGGTACGAGTCGGTACATTTGGTTTGGACTAATAGAGCTCAGTTTAATTTTTCAGGATCCATAAACCTAAAGCTAAGCAATGGTCCAATAAATGTGACATCATAGTTCGCAAAGAGAAGAGGAAGACAAACAAAAAGCCATTTCCCTTGACATCTATATGAGGCCATGATGCATTATGATGCTTCTTTCTCTTTAAAGTCTGCTCTTTCACCCTGATAGATAGAGATAGATAGATAGATAGAGTTTTCATTGACTGGCAAAACTTTGGCATTTTGGGGGATTATAATTACCCACGGTTTACAGTCTGCCGATGAAAGAATAAAAAGGATTATTACACATCCAAATGACAATTCAGGGATTATATAACACAGATCCCATCAGCATTAAAGGTACAGAAAGCAGCAGGGAGTTGCCAGAGATAGCATTGATAATCAATGGGAGGGAGTGACGCACAAACATTGACAGAGCAGTTCTCTTTCCATGCCTGGAGAATTTGGCAGCTGTTGTTAACGTTGAATGCAACACCAAAGCACTCTAGATGCCCTTCAGCCGATTGATTCCTGGTACAGAGGCTGACAGTGGTCTTAAGCATTGGACTACATTTGCTGTGTGATGACAGGGCAGAGCACAGTGATTAGAAATCTTTGTGGTTGAAGCAAAAACACTTTACTTAAGCGGTTGTGTTACATTTCTCCCTGAATTCCTAATTAATTGATATTCTACTATTTATATTGAGTTATGCTTGTATTTTGCAGTCTCTAATGTCAGCAGCATAGTATTAGCTTTTTTTCTTTTTAGACAGATTCACCTGTTCAAATGCTTAACAACACAGACATTATCCTATCCCTTTGAAGGAATGCGTTCAGGGATTGGAATGAATAAAAAAATTTATTTAAGACATTAAATTGAAAATTTTCCCCGCTTGTGTACAAAAAGTGTACAAAACATGTTTACCATAAAAAATAGCTATCAGCAATTACAACATTAATTCCTAAAATGAACATATGCTTTATACACAATCTTTATTGGCTCAATATGCAGGACTTTGAATTAAACAGACTACAGAGGCAGAAGACCACTGACTGCTATTCTGCGCAAATAAAAACAATTGTGAGGCTAAATTACTTATAATCACAAAAAACACGGACTGTAATAGATTTGGAAAATGTTCTACTTTCAAAAGAGCATTTGGTACATCATAGTCCCCTACCCAGGCATTGTATCTAAACCATCTTATCCATAAATAACAACCACTGTATACCAGTCCTCTGATGGCTACTTCTCCCATGACAATTTACCATGTCAACAAGCTCCAACTGGCTCCCTAAACATGACAATATATTTTTTTCCCTTTTCCCTTCTCAGTAAACATCATAAACCAGTATTGCAGCTTTTGTCCGTGGTTGAAAAAGAAAACACATGTATGATGTTATCACATTATTATATAAACCACACATGTGTACCAAAGTTTGGGACATCTTAAAATTTTGTGTCAGCAAGAATTAAAGCGGTTCTCAGGGCAGAAAGGGATGCAACATGATCCTTATAAGGTTTTAGGCTATGAGGTTGCAATTGAAGAGACTCATAAATCTAGCTTAGTCTCGCCTGTAGAGCAACACATCTTCATGAATTTAGTATCAGATTTTTCTCAACTGTCTCACAACAGCAAATTAAAATAGTGAAACTTTTCTAATTTTCTTTCCAAAAAAATGCACATGCACAACACTGTACCCACTCCTGAGAGGAAACGCCTATTAAACACATGCAAGAGCATGCACAAGCCCATTTCTCCTTGTGCACGACCACTTCTGAGGCTTTTTTTTTTGTTCCTTCTCATACACTTGTAGACACTTTTTCTCTTACGGCCCTCTGCCATTCTCAAAGAACCGTGGTGAGAAAGTTGAGCTTGAATGACTGTCTGAAACTGTAGCTCACCACAGATATATACCTGAAAGTGTGCAAGCGCAGAGAAAGAAAGCTAACGGGTCGAGTATGTAGGACGGCCGTACGTAAACATATCACCAGAATGATTGACAATAAGAAGGACCACTTTTTGAGATGATTCCTCCCGAAAAAGAACATCCTCCACTATACCTTTAATATCAAACATCATTTACTGTAAAAGCAAGATTTGAAAGTCAAACTAATTTCACTCACTGGAAGAAGACCTCACAAACCCTAATAACCAGTACCAACTTCCATCCAACACCCTTTTTAACAATTGATAAGGGTTAGTTTTAGGAAACTTTTTTTTAGCAGTAAGAGGCCAGATATCCAGCTCCCGGAATGTACTCTTCTCCCTGTTAGGTTATATTTTTTTCACCTTGTCACTGTATCTTTTTCTCGATCCAACCACAGGTCCATCAGCAGCCATTCAACTGAGGGAACCTATAGGTGGGGCAAACAGAGGAGAGGAGCTGATGGTCGCCCATTTTGGCAGCTCCATCCCACCAAACCAGGAATCCTCATGGACTTCCATGTCCACCGCTCGAAAACAAACTATTGATCCAAAGCAAGAGCTGGGCGAGCCTATTGCGAGACCTGAGTTAAATAAGCCACGAATGGAGCGTCCAGATGGCCCAGAAGTAATCAGGGTTGGAACTGGTATCAGCAATGTGGCTAATGCTGGAAATGGGGATCCAGGCTCCGGCTACTACAGACCCAATCGCAGAGGTTCCCCAAGGCCAACCATGCATGATCACTTTGACATCAACGAACACCTCCCCTGGATGATAGTCCTGCTGATACTGCTGGTGCTGGTCGTGATTGTTATGTGTAGCGTCAAAAGGAGCTCTCGGGTGCTAAAGAAGGGCCCCATGCAGGACCCAAGTAGCATCATGGAGAAGGCAATTCAGAAGAAACCGTCTGTGCCTCCAACACAGGCCAGAGAGAAGTGGATCTACTACTACTCGAATGGCCAGGGTAAGGTTACACCATATTCTCTGATTTTGCCACATGAGAACTTTTATGGTCCACATTGCCTGTCACATATTCGGCACAAGATTTAACCCCCTAAAATGGATTTATCTTAGTGCTATGTTGAACAAATATTCACTAGTGTTGCACCAATACCAGTATCGGGCGGGGCCCCGATCCAGCACTAAAATGGCGGTATCGGTATCGGCGAGTACCAACAAATACTGATACCATTTTGAGAGCCAAAAGTTTCAACTATTGTCACCCATTCCAGGTAGGCAATAAAAAGTTTTACTGGATTCACTTTGTATTAGTCTTTTTCCTGCTTCACAAAGGTAGGCAGCAGCTTGACAAAGCCATGATGGCAATTATTTTACATCCACATAGTATGCAGTTCTTCATTTATACACACACACACACACATCAATTTCAAACAGATGGTATCGGTATCGGCCAATACAGCACAGTCAGATATCAGGGCCAAAAAATTCCATTGGTGCAACACTAGTATTCACCATCCATCCATCCATCCATCCATCCATCCATCCATCCATCCATCCATCCATCCATCCATCCATCCATCCATCCATCCATCCATCCATCCATCCATCCATCCATCCATCCATCCATCCATCCATCCATCCATCCATCCATCCATCCATCCATCCATCCATCCATCCATCCATCCCTGATGGGGTCGTAAATAGGGGTGAGAATTGGCATGTTTGTTGCGATACGATGCGTACCACGATACTTGGGTCACAATATGATATTATCACAATATTGCAATATCACTTTATTTGCGATATTTTTCCCAACTATCAAATTAATTGTATAGATAAAAAAGCAAGTTCCGTACATGTTCATCAGAAGATACATTAAGAGATATATTTTGGTATCCATGATGTTTGAGTCATCTTCCACTGTTACTGCCTTAACTACAGAAATGGCGCTGCGCCGCACAGCAAAAAGTGCTCCAGAGCGCTATGTGCCAGAGTGAAGGTGCAGAGGTAGCCAATTTTCCCCAATTGTTTTAGGTAAAATGTTTTTTTTTTTTTAATCGATACTAGAAACTGAAAGATAGTTATGATATTGCACAGCTGCAAATAACGTCATATCACCAAACCGATTTTTTCCCAGTCGCGAGGGGTGCTGGTGCCTATCTCCAGCTTTCATATTGATCATTCTATTTTTGGAATCTCGCAACTGATGCCTTAAACTGCGTCATATTGTCAGCTTTCATGAATTAATATTGAATTATAACACACTCGCCGTCAGCATCATAGAATGGTTCTGTGGGATCTACTGATGTTCAACCATCTGTTGATGTGTATGAACTGCTGTTAGCTTCTAATCCAATCTATCGTTCCCCTAAGCACATGGTGTACAGGGTGGTGGTTACACAAATGAGGACCTGACCCCGTTGTACTGTTACCCTTCTGTTGTTGTCTTGTATCAGTGGCTATGCTCCAGTTCACTTTCAGATCTCAGTTCTCCTATTTCACCCTGGAATGCTCCTACTTTTCTGTTTTTATCTCTTTCGTCTCTATCTTCTCCTTTAAAATGTCTTCCCTGTTCTATTTTGACTTATTTCCTTTATAGTTTTTTCCTCATTTAATCTCATAAGCCCTTGTTTTTCTTCTGTTTTTCTACTGCACACTTTTCTGGCATCCATTCTTTTTCTATGTATGCACTTTATGTCATGTCTTAACTGGGTTACATTCTGTCAACAGGTGTGGAACATGTTTTCTCCACCTCCAAGCTCTCAATTTCCACCTGAAACAAAGAGATGACACAGCACTCAATGGGCACCTCTCGTTTGAGTCTCTTGGGTTTCCATGCAGAAACTTACCAAGTGTATTGGTGAGATGAAGCAGAGCCACCCGCCTCTCTCTCTGTGCTCCTTCAGGGACAGCCCAGAGAGAACTGGAATAATCAGGTTTGAGCTGAACCAGGATTGTTGTTCGTTGGCGGGGCACATTATTGGGTCAATCGCTTCTCTAACGGGACAACAAAGAGATACATGGAGTGAGGGAAATGAAGAGAATGTGCAAAACCATTCAGCAGTGTTTGTATCTGTGTGCTATTGTCGTGGGCCAATTATACTTTCCTTGCTGTTGCTTTGAAACTATTGAAAGCTGCCTGATAAGATGTTTAAAGTTTGAAACAAACTTATTTGCCAGAGATGAAGAAGGCCGTAAAGTGACCACATGAAATGTTTTCAATCGAAGCTGAGTGTTAAAGGATCATAGCACAAGTTCCAGAATATTTGCAGAAGTTTTACCTCTCTGGAAAATGACCTCAGTCATTTTTTTTAGAGCACTAATGTCATCCTAGGTAAAAAAAAAAGTTCAAAATGTTGAATTTATGCTGTGTTCACTATGAATGTGTTTTAGCCTTAAAAAGGCATTCAGTACCTTGTGTTGCTGTTTGAAGCTGTCCAGGAAATCGGTGATCAGAACCCTCTTATTTTCTTTGTACATGAAAAACTACTTTTTATCTAAACTGAGTCTTAACCTTATTTATGTATACATAAATATGCAGTATAATATATATCGCCCATTTCCTTCTGGTTCCAATAGCCCGTTTTACATCAGAGCGTTCTGGTTCCCCAACGCCTGATGCAGACATTGTTTCGCCGCGCGACGCCTGAGCCGTCATGTCATTAATTTTATTGTCACTTATCATTATATGAGGTAGGCATTAGCATAAAAGGCCTAGCCTAAGGATCCACACTGGCAGTTTGTCACTGTTCCCCAACGGGTATTTGAACCCATACTGTTGGTGTGCAAGTCAGGTGACTTGTCATGTTATCTCACATGACAAGGTCACCCGACTTGGCACGCAGACGGTCCGGGTAATCCACCTTTACTAGGGGAGTTAAATCACCCAAAGGTCAAGGCATCAGTGGTGCCCATGGTTGTTTGGGCAATCGGGCCAGTGACCCCCAAACATGAGGAGCGTTTAGGCAGTGGATGAGGTAGAGGTTTTGATATATATATATATATTAGGGGTGGAACGGTTCACAAAATCTACGGTTCGGTTCGATTCACGGTTTCATGGTCACGGTTTTCGGTTCGGTTCGGTTCGATATATGTTGATTGTTACACCGAAATCCCATAAAAATCTATGAAATTAATGAAAAAATCCCCCAAAAAATAATGGATTGTAATTATTTTAAATGATCCACGGAAACCCTGGATCATTTCCGTATGTTTTGCTGCTTTGAATTTAGTCATCTCGCGCATGCTCTCTACCATCTCCAAGGGACTCAGAGGGGAGCCACAGTGGGGGCTGTAGGCTTTGCTTTGAGCAGCCGGTCTGGAGCGCAGCGGGACAGAGCGGGGGTTGCTGGCGGAGTATGAGGGATTTCGGGGTTAGCAGGACATGTTGCTGTTAGCATAAACAAAACGTAATGCACAATGCTTGCACACTGTTGCACTTTTATCCACAACTTTCTTTCCGCCGTCATCGTAGGTCACTCTAAATGCAAAGCGCTCCCATACAGCAGACCTATAAAGTGCTGCTGGCACGTCTTCCAACTCCTGTTCTTTCCCACTCGCCATACCCACACAATTCTCCACAACAACTGATTTTTTTCCCTGCTACACCCGGCTACGCTGCTTCGCTTCTTCTTCTTCTTTACTACTGGCGGTTGGCTTTGGTCGCAGTACCGCCACCTTCTGCTCTGGAGTGTAAACGCTTCGCCTATGAGAAAAAGGAGCAGCGCATGAACCGAACGAAACACACGCGAATTGAACCGAGACAGTCGAACCGAACGGTTCGGACGGTTTTCATAAATCGTCCCATCCCTAATATATATGTATGTATATATATATACTTACTTACTATGCTGGAAACGGTGATACAGAAAAATGGAAAATGGAAATGGTGATAAAGCTGATACAGCTTCTCTGATTGATTGACTACATCAAGCTGCAAAAGTACTATTTTTTTTACTTTATCATCTGACAAGCTTGAAGGGTTTGTCAGATGATAAAGATGATAAATATCTTAGCTTAATTTAAAACTGACTATTTACTTCCATCCTATTCCATCTATTAGACTCCAAATATAGCCATTTTGTATCACACTGGAAACAGGTTTTATTTTTTTACTCTTGTGTGGAGTTTCTCGGGTTGGGATGTTTTTTGTCGCTAATGCATTGATGGCAGAGGAGACTTAACTGAGCTTTAGGGGGAGTGTTGGCCTAGTGGTTAGAGCAGTACGTTTGTGTTTTGAGAAGGTTGCAAGTATCTGGTTCGATCCCCACAGCCTGCACCCTGGGTCTCTGAGCAGGATCCATCACCCCTGATTGTGCCTCAGGCACCCCACAGTGGCAGCCCACTACTCCACAAAGGGATGGGTTAAGATACAGAAGGGAATTTCTCTAGTGTGAGATCAATAAATCCAACTATTTACCAGAGTAGCCCAGTGGACAAGAGCCACACAGAGAGTCATACTCATTAACTGACTGATAGAGCCTAAAGAAGGAACTTTGGTAAATAGAGGAAAACTTAGTTTACATGTCAGGCAATTGTAAAGGCATGTATGGAAAAGAAATAAAATGTTTAATTTTAAACCTTCCACAGTGCACATTCAAAAAGTGATGAAGGATTTCTTTTTTTTATTTCCACCTTTTTGTTTTGCATTCATGTGTGTTCTCCTGCTGCCATGAGTAATGAGATGCCCATATGTAGGCACTTATGTGGAGCTATATGTATGCATGTGCAACTCAAACAGCTAGTTTACACTGCGTTTTACTCTCTGGAACATAAAACGAAACTGCTTCTTAATCCTTCCAAGGTGCGTGGCTGGCTCCTCTTGAAAGTTGTAATCCACCTTTACTAGAGCAGTTAAAGCAGCCGGGCAATAAAGGGGAAAAGAAAGGGAAACGTTAAAGCATGGATCACACACATGCGCCACTTGGCATTTGGTCAGGAAATGGTAAAAAGTGCTACTCTTCCACCGCAACGCTGAACAAGGCTTTCCGGGTCCACAGGCCAGGTTTGTGTTACTGTGATGATGGTGAAGCTGTCACACACAAAATCGCAAAAATTCTCATTTTCTCTTTCAAAAAAGATTTTCCCTTATGTGAATTAATCTATAACCTACAATTACTCTTTTTTTTTTTTACCAGAATATATTTTATTTACTTTTTGGATGTCTTTAATTGATTGATTGATGGATTAATTGATTGATTCATTGACTTTATTGATCTCACAGTGGAGAGATTTACTCATTCCATCAGCTCAAATAGTCAAAGGAGAAGAAGAAGGTGCCAAAGGAAGAAAAAGGTGCATGGGATATATACATATACTCAGTGAGTCCATATATGACAGGTCTTTTTTATTTTTTTTATAGCAGGATCATTATACAGTGTTATTGCACAGAGTGTTTACATGAGTATTTTTATAGATACATATTTATATATATATATATAGTTATTGCACAGGGTATCAAATAGTAATTATACATAGAGATTGCACAAGTTATTGCCGTCGTAGTGTCGCACTGTAGAGTCTGATTGCAGCAGGGATGGATGACCTATGGTAGTGTTTCTTTTTACAGAGTATAAAAGTATTTTACTAAAGGAGCTGCTCAGCTCCTCTACAGTCTGGTGCAGAGGGTGAAAGGTGTTGTCCATGATGGATGTGAGCTGGACAGCACCATCCTCTCAGCAACTTCCTCCACAGAGTGCAGCCCAGGACAGAAGTGGCTTTTCTCACCAGTTTGATCAGTTTCCTTTGTCCCGCTCTGCGCTGCCAGCAGACGACAGCGTAGAGGAGGCCTGATGCCACCACAGAGTCATAGAAGGCCTGTTCACTCCAAAGGACCTCAGCTTCCTATTGAGTTAGAGGTCCTTTTTTTTCTACCTTAATAGAAAAACAACATTTATCAACTCTTATCTTGGGCAAATCCTCCTGCCTCACAGAAACTGTGATTTAACAGCAAATATAGCGATCCAATACAGAATCCGTTTGGATGAGGATTAATTAAAAAATAATAGCATCATGTCATATTTTGAAATTAATAATGGTTTCATAAACGTACAGTTTGACATATATTTCACATAAAAAAAAAAATGTTTTTTTTTTTAACGAGTTAGTGGAATTGTAACAGCCCTGACAATCTTGTTGGTGCCAATTAGGCGAATAATAACAAATAGTAAACTGAGAGTGTTTTCTTTATGGTCTAATTTGAAATTCTCAGAACTTAAAAAGAACAAAAGCAAATCAAAACCTGTTTAAGAGGAACACCACAGCAAATATTTAGCTTAATACGACACATGGCTGTTTGTCGCTATGCAGATGATATCCAGGTAATCCTGTCACTAAGACAACACAATAAATTGGGTCTAAATTTGACTTTTTTTTTTCAAGTTGAATCCTGAATGACCTTTACATTTTACTGATAACAAAACTGAAATCAATTATTTTAGCCACACTTATGATCTCCCTGATCTTGTTGGTCGTTATTTAACTTTTTTTCCACTGTTAAGAACCTTGGTGTAACCTTTGATGAAGAGTTTAAATTTGACAAAAAAAGTGTGCTCAGTTATAAAGTCACGTTTTTACCGAGTCAGACTTTTAGTTAATGTCGAAGGATGTGTTCCTTTCAGGAATCTGGGTGCGTGCCTTTGCAACATTACATCTGGAATAATGTAGCTACGTTTACTGGGACATGTTTACTACATATCCTCCATACTGACTTGTTCGTACATTGCTTAAGCATTTTCAGCAGGCTGTGCGTGTTACTTGTATTAATTAATTTTTTTTGTGCATGTGTGCCTTAATCAATATGCAGATCGTATTCTGAAAAGCACCAAAAACATCGTCACAGGCCAACACACATTAATGCGGGAATAAGCAATTCTTTATGCAATCAACCCCCCCCCCCCAAATTGTCAAGGCTTAGTATTCAAGTCAGACAGAGTGTTGAATTTCTCAATAAAGAGTTTATTTAAAAACAACGGATTGACAGTGGGTAGGCTAGGCCTCTAAAGCAGGAACCTCTGCAGTGGGGAAGCAGAAGTTAGTGACTACAATAATCTGTCGGAGGATGAACGTGTGAATCACTAACCAGGTCTTAAAATCCGTGCCCAGAGGAAGAGGTGGATTCCACCTGGACAGCTTCCAATGCGATGTGGCGAACGCTGCCCAGAGACTTCCAGAAGCTGAAGCCTTGAAGACTGTAGAATTGGCAGGAGATCAGATCCAAGCTGATGAAGGAAGGCAGGATAATCCATAGGGCGAAGCCTAAGCTGGTGTTGAAGGCGTGCTTAGGATTCAGACATGGGTGATCAGTGGTCCGTAAGAGGTACTGAAGGAAAATCCAGGACGGTGTCAGGAATCAGTTCCAGATTTGGGAAACAGGCAGAATCCGGCAAGAATCCGAGGACAGTTCAGGCAAACATATCAGAACGGGAACAGGCAAGGCTCAGAGTTCCAAAGGCAGAATGGGTGAGGATCAGGCAATAAGAAGCAAGCAGGTACGCTAGAGAACTCTCACCAAAGGCTCAAATAATCTGGCACTGATGACAGGGAGCAAGCAGGTTAAATAGAGACTAGAGCAGGTGACACAGATGAACGATGATCAGAAACCGGGGTTTCAGGTGGATGAAACTAACCTGACTCCACCAGATGGATTTGCTCCGGAAACCTTCTGTGAAGTCATTTTGGGAAGGGGCGAAAATACTGGTTAGCTGATTGGCCTATGTTGGTGACAGACGGGCCAAATAAACCAATCAGATCAACGAAGCATATGACGTACTAACAGAGCGACGACGAAAACACAACCACAAGCCAGGCAGTGTTTTGCTCTTCTTTCAGTGAAGAAATACTCTGTAATTCTGATAAAACTTGCTCGATAGCCACGCTAACGCTAGTTTTATCGACTGAAGCCGCCATGTTCTTTAGGCTGAACCGTCGCGCTTCTCGTTGCGTCACACCTCAACCTGCCTCAAAGCCAACGCTGATTGGACGTTCTTTTGGTGAACTTCTTCAAATTTTCTTTAACGGAAAGGATGAAACCCCAGTTTCTGATTGATTCATCTAGACAGGTGGATGAAGAGAACAATCAAGGCAGTCATCAGCACCAAGATAATGACAAAAACAGAATGTTAACAGTCACCAAAAACCATCTATCATAGAGCTTATAAAGGAATATTTCAGAGGGCGTGGGCACCTGAACGTGCAAATCACTAACTTGTGAAAAGAGGGGATGTTTTTTTTCCCTCCCCAATGTTTTTAACAGACTCTACAGAAAGCACAGCTATGTAATAACACATTGTTATAAGCCTATCTTGTTTTGCAGAGCAATCTTTCTGGATCACCCTTAACATGCCTGTAAAATAATAGCACTCTTTTTTTGGAATCTGTAAAGATCAGACCCTCTGTTTCACTCTCCTTTTTTATCAGGTCACCATTTAAATGTTTTAGTAGTTTTTTTTTATCATCCAGTACACATCACTAAGTTTGCCAAATCATACCAATGTTACAAAGTAATCCTAAAACAGAAGGGACATCCAGCAATAATCACTTTTTTTAATCATCAACTCAATTCAGCTTTACTACAAATCCCTTTAAAGCAACTACAGCTGCCACAAAGTGCTGTACATATCAGGTAATGTTAAAGTTGTGTAAAGCAACAAAGAAGATAAAAGGAAGAAAACAAATCAGCATAAAAAAACACCATCATACCCACCAAAGTAGATCAGGTGGAAGCAGGTTGAGGTCAGGCTTTGGGTATATATTTACAGCGTACAGTTTCAAAGAAAGATACCAAGGAAAACGTGAAGGAAAACAACATTGTATCTGCCCACCATCCTTCCTCGTTAAACATCCACACCTTTAATAATGCCAAGTTCCACATCCAAAGCCAGCGGGGAGCCATGTGTTTGACTCTACGGCTCCGTGCAGTATCAGGGTGGGCTGGGGTAGCCTGGGACTGATTGTGAAGAGCAGAATTTAAGGGGGTTGTTGCTTGGTCGGAGTTTCGCAGCCCCTGCTGTGGTCCCACGCAGCTGCCCACACATTTCATCAATTTAACTTTGTAGTTTCCCGAATTAGGGGAAAGGACTATGTAACATGAGTAATTCAGCAGAATGGTATTTGTTAAGATGCTGATGCATACACCATGCTTCAAATCATTCTGCACATAATTACAGGGTACCGAGCTGAGACAACATGTTGGGTCCACAGGTTTTATCTTGGTTTCATTTAGAACTGTAGTTTTTTTTAAGGTAAGATGTGTTTTAAAACTTCAAGCACTTAAAGTTTCAAAGGAAAAATCTGATAGAAACTCTTAATGAGGCCACATTGAAACTAAAAGAGCCCTAAATGTGACCTTGTTAATGAATCTATGTGGGAAGGATGTTGGTAGGAAACTAACAACACTGCGGATGGAGTCTGAACGGAAGACCTTCAACTTAGCAGTACTAATTGCAAGTTATTAGTGGGGATAAGGTCAAATCACAGTCACTGCAACTATAAATCAGTTAGAGGTAAGCATCACACTGTGTGAGACGGCATGAGGTCAGCTTTTGTCTTAATGGTTCAAAGTGTTTTTTTTTTGTTTTTTTTACAGTTTAAACCTTTAAAGTAGAGAAATAGTTACTAGATATTCAGACTAAATTTCTAGGGCTACATTATGTGACATATGATTAGCAAGGGCCTTTATGAAAAACGGCAAAAGGCATATGTTACTGTAAAATAAAGGTTTTTAGCAAACATTTGTCCTAAAACTGTTAACATACCGTACTTTCTATAAGCTGCTACTTTTTTCCTACGCTTTGAACCGTGCGGCATACATGAAGGTTCAGCTTTTCTGTGGATTTTACAGTACATGTACGCAGCAGGCATGACGGGAAAACAAATTAAAACATTTTGACATTTATTTGCTGCATTAAAGATTAAAGCCGTCGAACCGATGAAGAGACTGGGCTAAACTCCTGCAGAGCTGAAATACAGAGCTGAAGAAGCCCAATCTTTCATTAGAAGCTCTTACTGCTGCGAGCCTACAAGCTCACAGGAGCTAGGATAGTCATAATCATTCCAAATAAGTTAAAAAACAATCCACTGGATTTGGTTTCCAAGTTTGAAGACGTTTCGCTTCCCATTCAGTAAGCTTTTTCAGTTCAAAAATTTAATTTTTGAATTAAAAAATCTGGATTTGCAATCTGGATTCAAAGTTTAAAGGTTCTCTCTCTGCTGCAGCTGCAGCTTGCTCAGGAGAGTTCGCTGCTTTTATATGTTGTCACCAAAGTCTCCAAAAACAGAAAAAAGTCGCTAGATTTGGCGCTAGGAGCTTTTGTTAAGTAAAAGCTCCAGAGGGGTTTGAAAATTCACTGAATATAGCCATTTGTTTTCAAATGATTTGCTGCTGTCTGTTTAGACCTCTCTGCACATGCCAGGAAACGGACTGATCCAATATGGTGGACACAGTAGGAGGGGCTCTGTGACACACTTAATATTATAAGCGTTATGATGGCATTTTTACGAAAGGGTGTTTCTCAAATACATAATTAATGCGCACAAATAAGTAAAAGCTGTATTAACTATACGTGTAAACTAAGTTTTATGGGGCCCCCAGGAACTTGGGGCCCTAGGAAACTGCCTATTTTTGCCTAATTGTAAATTCGCCCCTGAACAACACTGTGTACATTCAGCCACTAGTTTGTCTATGAAATATAAACCTGATTGAAAAGACGTATGTTTTGTTGTATGATGACAAAAAAGGGAAATACAATAGTTTAAAAGATATGAGCACTTTTAAAGACAACAACTTAGATTTAGTCTTTAATTCAGACAAGCCCAACTGCTTGTGTAGAAAAATGCATATATAGTCAGTGAATATAATTCCCTTACAGTTCTCTTTTTTTCCAGACCTCTTTGCCTCATTATGCTTAAGCTATTTTGTTGTATCACAATAAGCTAAAACATAATTTTCTGTTCATTAATGCTTAAAGGATTAATCAGATTTATTGTCATCAATCAACTATTGAAGCAATTGTAAGCTAATTTGGTCATTTAATGGAATTGTTGACTAGAATAATTGTACGACTCTAAAATATTCTGAAAGAAAAACCTACCTGCAGTAACAAAACTATAAATATATAACCTGACTCCGCCAGATGGATTTGCTCCGCATATCCATCTGGAAACCTTCGGTTGAAGTAATTTTGGGAAGGGGCAAAAATACTGGTTAGCTGATTGGCCTATGTTGGTGATAGACGGGCCAAATAAACCAATCAGATCAACGAAGCATATGACGTACTAACAGCCAGGCTACTCTTGCCGAAACCAGTCGGGAGAAGAGCAAAAACATCTTTTCCTCTGAGAAAAGCCTCCAGAGCAGTGTTTTGCTCTTCTTTCAGTGAAGAAATACTCTGTAATTCCGATAAAACTTGCTCAATAGCCACGTTAACGCTAGTTTCATCGGCTGAAGCCGCCGTGTTCTTTAGACTGAACTGTTGCGCTTCTCGTTGCGTCACACCTCAACCCGCCTCAAAGCCAACGCTGATTGGACGTTCGTTTGGTGAACTGCTCCAAATTTTCTTCAACGGAGAGTCTCCAGACTGATTAGCGAGTGAAACCTTGAAAGCTTGCGAGATCAGGATGGTCTCACGAGGCTAATAAATATAGGCTATACATATAAAATCTCCACATTTTTATGATTAAAGATAAAATTGCTGTTGTATTTATTTATGTGCCAAGATTGTTTTATAGTTTTTTGTTTGCATTTCATTTAAAATTATATTAAAAATATATTACAAATATGGGATTATTTAGAAACAATAAGTTACTAGAAGTAAAGATTCATTAATTAACTGAAAAAAGAATCAATAGATGAATTGATCACTCAAATAATCTATTGGTGCAGCCCTACTGTTTATGTGAAAAAGAAGAAAAAATTATGAGGATAAACTTCTTTTTATTGGGCAAAGGAATTTAAAATGATTAAATAGATTATTATCAAAAGAAAGGCCAAACAAGTGGGATGAGTAACATCTTTTGCACCCGATGAGTCAAGCATTGGTCTTCAGATCCATGTGTTATTCAGTGCAATGAATGTAATAGGGTTCTTTTTACTTAAAAAATAAAATCACGCCTGCTTTAGCAGGATTGCTCAGGTTGTCCCATGTAGGGAACACTTTAAATGACAGCAAACACAAACATTACCCTCAAGTAAACTCCCTTATTTCACTAATGCATCAGCATCTGACACACTGAATCACCACAACACTTATATAGGTCATTTAAGTGAGTCCAGCTTGCAGTTGCACTGAAGTATGCAGAGCAGGGGGATTTCTTTTTTGCCGCAGTCTGTTGGGGCCGGTGAGGCAGATATGACTCGACAGGCTCTCGGCCCAGTCGGGCAGCACGCGAGCTCCTTTGACCCGATGAAATATGCGAGTATCATCTGGAGCTGCATTGGTGTGTGTGTTGTCCTGTCTACTTTATTTTTTAAACCCAAAACATGAAGAGAAATTAGGTCAATTAAGGCTTTGATGCTTTGATATTGAGTCTCGTGTTGAAGTCTAGTTTAAATTTTAACTGAAGAAATATGTGAAATATATGTTTGGGTTTTCTCTGTAACAGGTTTCTCTTTAGACTTCCTTTTTGCCTGTTGTGTGCTTGAAGTCATGCTCCTACTGTATATGTGTCACACCATGAGTCACTACTACAAGCTTACTTCGGCCTAATCTCTCTTCTCCAGTATGGGATGGAGACTCATCCTGGATTTATGCACTTAGCATGTTTGCGGCTGCAGAGAGTAATCAGGGATCAACTTGATGCTTATTGAAACTGAAAGGAACGCTCTGCCGTGTAAAGCCTTTCTGGATGAAATGTTTTTTATTGAGTCGTTTGATGCAAATGTCATGCATTTCTATGTATTTTTAGCTAATTTAAAATTGAAGTTAGACTAACATATAAGATGCATGCAAAGGTAAAATGCTGCAAAGGAGAAATTGTGCAAACTGAAAGTGGACTGGTAAATTTTGCTAAGCAAAAAAAAAAAAGGCATGGGAAAGCCCTGCAAGTAGCTGAAACAGCTGCAAACTAGCTCTGCATCAACAAATATGGGATCAGACCATAGACATTACAACAGATCAACGTCTGTGGATCGGATCTGTTGCTAAAACATAAACCGTACAGAGGACATTTGGAGGGAATAAAGACAAGTTACCTTTTCAGACTGAAAACATTTTCACCAATACCCCATCTAGAATTTTCTTGGATATTAAAACTGATCCCCATATTGATATTGCATTTACTTTACATGTATTTAGTGCACTTTGAGTGTTAGACTTAGACTCAACTATTTTTATCCCTTGGGATTACTTCTTCAGGGAAATTCTGGTTCCAGTAGCTTATATAGAATACAAAGAGTTAAAGCAAGATGTCATTAAAGATAAAATATATGACAGACAATATTAAAAGATTGTATATAGTACTTGCACTGCAGAAATGTACTGACCTTATAAATAGGTAATATTGCACCGATACCAGTATAGGGCAGGGCCCCCATCCAGCACTAAAGTGGTGGTAATGGTATCGGCGAGTACCGACAAATAGGGCATTGATACAATTTTAAGACCCAAAAGTTTATTCAACTATTGTCACCCATTCCACGTAGGCAATAAAAGTTCTACTGGATTCACTTTGTTTTAGTCTTTTTCCTGCTTCACAAAGGTAGGCAGCAGCTTGACAAAGCCATGATGGCAATTATTTTACATCCAAGTAGAATGCAGTTCTTCATATTTACACACACACCAATTTCAAAGTGATGCTATCGGTATCGGTATTGGCCAATACTGCACAGCCAGGTATAGGGTATTGGTATCGGGGCCAAAAATGGCCTACACTACAAATAAGTTAAAAAATATATTGCATATTGAATATTGCATATGACTGACAATAGGTAATGTTTTACATAAGATGACCAAGGAGGGTGGTGCTAACCTTTGTCCATTTTCCTATCACCTCCTCCTTCCCCCAAGTGTTTGCATGTAGCAGGTTTTTGTGTTTGCAGCATCTTTTCTTGTTTGTATCGATGTATTTCCTGTTATTTCCAGCATTTCTCATTTGCAGCACTTTTCTTTTGCATGTGCTTTGTATCAATGCCTTTGCACAGCATTTGCAGCCAGTAGAATAAACAACAGTTCTTCTTTCTTAGGGGCTAGAGGTTGCATCCAGAACTTACATCATCAAATGCAACAAAAAGCATTGGTGTAAGGCATGCAGTTTATTAAGGTGGAGAAGCTGGGTTGATGACTCATGCTGTCTGAGTCTACTGGTCAGCTTCATGTTTGGTGGTTGCCAGGGAAACAGGATTCATCCGACTGCACTCTTAAGGTGTGTGTTGGTTCGTTTGGTGTATGTAGATAGTTTATTTATCCTGCATTACATTAAGAACTTCTATAAAATTCTCAAGGCAACAGTGTGGGGATGGCCTGTTCCTCTTTGACTGATGTGCAGTCCGGTTTGAACAGCCAGTCCACAAAGCAAGGTCCACAAGGACACAGATGACTGAGTCTGGTGTGCAGGTATCTGAGCGCCCTTCTGACCACAACCTGATCTTACCCTTGTTGGCTAAACTAAAGCTGAGACTTTATAAGGTTTCATTAAATCCGTCAAGCATGCACAGTTAATTATCAAACATGACTCTACTTTTAGTTGCAACTTCTACCTGGAAAGACGACTATTTAATAAAATTCATTGACGCATTCTAACCTTGAATAATAGCCAACAAAAAGTAACTAATCAGCATACTGGTGTCAGATAAGAGAGAAGTAGCTTCTGTGTTTCCCCCCAAACAGATAAGTCAGAATTTGTTTCTAGCACCTGGATAACAGTTGGTGAGAAAGTGTAGACCAGAAAGGGAGGGAACAGGGAATGGCTTCTCTTTCAAAGTTACCAAACAGCAACAAAGGCAGAGAAAGTGAAGCCATGCAGTTAATGGTCCCTACTGGGAGTTGAACGTGGAATATCACTCCAGAGTTATGCTTACTTTAGGGCCCTGTCACACCTTGCCAAATTAAACAACGTATACCCAACGTCCCAGAATCTTCTACAACGCTGGCATAGGCTGAAACTTTCTATGTATTTTTTTCAATTTTGGGCGCATATATGGCGCATTCATAACTAGTCCAGAACTTATGTCCAACAACAGCCTAACTTTATTTAACTTTATATGTTTGTGAAAAGCTTTCTCTAATCCCTTTTTAAATAATTTTAACCTCCCCTATAGCAATGTAGATTGTCAGATTTAAGTCTGTATCTTGAAGCTCCCACTGTTAGTATTGCTAGTTGATTGCATGAAAACTGAGGAATCCTGCAGGCGCTTTAAATAACTGATATATACAACCCTGTCCCTCCTGTATACATTGCACATTATACATACATGCATACGTTTTAAATAAGACCTTCCTGAACGTCAGTACTAAAGAAAATCATTTACCTGCTTCTCTATAAACTTAGAATGCAAACAACTGACGGATGAAAAGGTTTTTTTGATCCTCATACAGCCTTTGACCTAATGGACTGCCACCAACTCAGGTTTCTGCTGTTGGAGGGTCTTGGTTCTCCTTGTGTTGGGTTTTCTGATCTTAAAGGAATTATAAGTGAGATGTTTCCTGTAGAATTAACCAAAATCATTCTCATTTGTTACCTGGGATGGATTAATGATCAATCCTCTCTATCTACAGTGTCTTAGTCAAAATTTTCTCCTTCTGTTTTGGAGCTTAAGCCATTCAGTGATTTATGGACTAAAAGAAGCATTTTAAAGTCTATTTCCTGACATACAGTACATGGAGCCATTGGAAGGACTTTAGAACTGGGTTGATGTGCTCCACTTTTTTAGTTTTAGTGAGGATGCAGGCAGCAGCTTTCTAGATTAGCTGCAGCAGGACCATTTAATTTTTATTAAGACCTGTGAAGACAATGCTGCAGTGATCAGTTCTAAGAAAGATAAATACCTGGATTCGTTTTTCAGGGTCCTGCTGAGACATTAGCTCTTTAGTCCTGGAGATTTTCCTTTAGGTGATAGAAAGGCTGGCTTTGTTACTGTCTTTATGAGCCTCTGAAGGGTTTAGCTCTGGCGAGGGTAGGAGACAAATCTGGGTGAGTCCACGACTACACCCAGATTTAATATTGGTATTTGTGATAATTTTGAACACTCTGCATTCAGCCTAACAAGGATTAATGGAGCTTTAAGTTTTATTTACATTGGGTTGACATTATTAATAACTTTAAGCGGGTAAAGCGACTTTTTAGACAAGCAAAGTAATTTTTCAATGGGTAAATAGTCCTGTCCCAAATCAACTTTTTGTTATTCTCTATTTGTGCAGCTGATTTATTCTACATCTTGCATTTTTGCATATTTAAGAACCTGTATTTTTTTAAATACAAGCTTTTAATGCTTGTCCGTGTGCATGTGTGTTTCTCCTCAGGGGTGGATATCCTGAAGCTGGTTGCAGCCCAAGTTGGCAACCAGTGGATCGACATCTATCAGTCGCTGGCCAACGCCACCGAACGTGAGGTTGCTGCCTTCTCAAATGGCTACTCGTCTGATCAAGAGCGTGCGTACGCAGCGCTGCAGCACTGGACCATCCGAGACAGCGGGGCCAACCTTGCCAAGCTGATCAACGCTTTGCACCGGCAGCGCCGCATCGACGTGGTGGAGAAGATCCGCTGTATCATGGAAGACAACCCTCAGGTGGGTTTCTGCTGCTGTGACTGTGACTTGAAAATGCTGTAATGTTGTTAAATCAGGATGTCAAGGGGAAATAGTCTGTCTGACCTTCAGTTGCATGATAGTGTTACATTAAGGGCTCTATCAACATCAAGCAAACATGTTCCGGTACACCCTGTTCTCTTCATGTTTGTTTTAATGAAATCTATTCTGGGAGGGAAGATTCCTCTCTGAAGCCAGTCCATGAGCTTCAGACGCATTCCTCACATTAAAGTAACTCCACTTTGAGAAGATTATTTGATGTTTCAACACTAATTGTAGTCTGTGTTGCAATTAAATTTGGAAGGAAAATAAGAGATAAGAGAGTATCTGTAGCGTTTGGTTCAGATTTCTGCATGCATGTGAGCTGATAGGAGTCAGCCTGTTGCATGGATACTTTAATAAAAACGGCAGACTCACATGCCCCATGTCATTCCCGTGACCTCTCCATATCCGTGAAGTTTAGACCTTGCACTGTAATCCTATAAGGACATTTTGGATCAGTCATCACTGTTTACTTATCCTATTACTCTTATTTGAACAGTTTGTATTAAATCAGTGCTTTTGACCAGCCTCTTCAAGGTCAGGGCTGCACATGTAAAGCTCTGGTAACAACCCAGATTGATACCATCTTTCATCACTGCTTAATTATCAACGGATCATGTCATGCCATTGAATTATCGTTAAGATACAGGTTATTAATACGAGGAAGGGACGGCCAAATGAAGCCGATGAAGTAAAATGATATTGAATAGAGTTGCAGGGAATCATTTTGATTGGCTGATTGATTGAGCAAAGGTGGTTGTATTATCATTTGCCCAGCAATCTTAGGAGATCACCTGGAACATAAAAATTAGTTGCAAAGACCAGAAAAAATGAAATTTAGCGCTTCTAATTAGGAATGAAGACCATACCCTAAAACATCTATTAATACTTAAAGGAAAAGTCCGGTCAGCAACAAATAATCAGTGGATCATAATTTATACCTAGAACTAATATGTTTGCAGTGATTAAATGAATCTAGCGTTAATCAGTAAAAACATAAAAATAATATTTTTCGTTACGATCACAGAGTCCGGGACCAGCAATTTTTGCCCAAATATAGTAACCCCTCCCTCCTGACATCTTCCAGCAGTGACATCACGGTGCGGTAAGCCTAGCGCCATTCTCCTCGCTTTACAAGCAAAATCAATGGGAACTACTAGACACATCTGCAACAATTATTGAAGATTTCCAGAGGACTTCACCCTTGAAATTCACCAGAGCTATAGTGAAACTGACAATGCCCATGTGCATGGCAGCTGGATGCTGGAATACATCGGGTAAAAGTGAAAAAAAGATCAGTTATTTCACCTTTCCGATTCCTGATCTGCCTCGGACGGGTTCTTTGCTGGATTGCCAACTTGAAGAGGGAGGATTTGCCATTGAACTTCTGGCCAGAGAAAAAACCCGTAATATGTAGCCAACATTTGGAAGAAGAATGTTTTCAAAAAGACTCGGAGAATAGCGCGTTGTGACAAACACCAGATACAGCACTGGGACTTGATCAACAGCCGATACTGCACTGTGATGTCACAAACCAGTAGGTGGCATTAGCAAAAGAAAAGTATATTTAGTGGTGAGTATTCCTTTGTTGGCTTTTGTGGATGCATAAAGCCTTCCAAATTTCATTCAATTCTTATCTTCTGCCATCTTCTAACATGAAATCATCCTGATTAGAGAAGAGACATTTTATTATGAAGAAGAGAAACACCGTACCACCATACCTCTAACACCTTGGCAAGAAGCAAGCAACGTTCTTTGTATGGAAAGACATAACATATAACATTTATTTAGGTTATGACCTTTGGAATGACTATATTTTATCACATCGTGTGCAGCATTTCAGCGTGGTGCATGGCTGGGACGCATGTCAATTTGTCTTCTTACATAACAGAGACATTTGAGACGCAGTTTTGCTCTGTCACAGCATCAGTGGTTTCCCAGTCTAAGAATGGAGCCTCAGCCTATTGGTCGATGTTTCTATTTTTGTCTTTGCTTCATGGAGAGAGCCGAAGTCAGACTGAACACGGATGTGATTACCTCTCTTCACTCGTTTCTGTTTCTGCTCACAGTAAGCCTTGAGGCTCTCTCTGAGAGACTGTTTCTCTGATAGAGCAACACTTAAAGAATATTTCCAAGCTCCGCATTCAAAACACCGTGGTGATACTGAAATAGTTTTAAGCCTGCAATCATTTTTACCCTTTTCCAACAGACACAATTATGTCTCCCTGGATGATTCTGCCATTTCTAACGATATCTGACCCAAAAATAATCCTACAAAGTTCAATAGGATTTAATTAGGTTGTTTTATGCCAAAAACAAAATATCACCTCCCTGTGATTTAAAATTCATACCCAATAACAAAACATTCCAGCTTTGTCATTGCAGCAGATAGTTTCGCCAGTAGAACTAAAAAATATCTTAAGGCCCTGTCACACCTTGACGATTTAGACCAGCGTATGCCTGATGTACGAAAAATCTGGCAAAAATGCTGCCATTTGTTGGATAAGTTATGGGTACATTTTTTATAAGTTATGAGCACGCTGAAGTACGCTGGCACACGTCGACATACGGTAAGTACGTCATGTATGCCAGGGTATGCCAAACGTGGCCCATAAGTTATAAGTAAGTTATCTGATTGTTGACATGCGTTAAGTGTAAGTTACTCATAAGTCATGGTCCTAGCTTATCCTGTCAGTAACTTATATCAACATATTGCATATCAATGTATTTGACGTGTTCCAGACAACCGCTGAACGTGTTTCTAACTTACAGCTACTGTATAATGGCACATTGTCAGTGTTTAGGTATAAAAGGGGGTTCAAAGGGATTCCTTTTAGGTATAAAAGGAGGAAACTGTCAGTTCTCCTACAGATTTCATCCCAATCATAGGGTGAGTGAGAAGGTGAGTGTAATGGACCTCTCTGCGTTCATGCCCACAGCCTTTTTATGCATTTTTAAATGCACTTTTTATGCATTATACGTTAGGCTGTCATTACTATATGTATACGTCCAAAATTGAAAAAGTTAATGGAAAGTTCAGCCGGCGGTTTAGGAGATTTTGGGACATTAGGCATACGCTGGCTAAATCGTCAAGGTGTGACAAGGCTTTACTTTACAAATCCAACACAGAGACAAAGCGGGTAGGCTGTAGTTTAATTTTAATACTTGAAATATCGTAGACATACCTTTAATGACACTCATCCACTAAATCCATGTTAAGCAACACAGGGTTTTCTATTACAGCTGCTGAGGATTTATCCCCCATTGTATGCAGTTGTTGTTGCTATTCCTGCCCCGACTGCCCTCTCGCCTCTGCTCTGGAGGCTGCTGCATTGATATAGAGGAATGACACACACTTCCATTTCAAGAGAATACTGTAACATGTATTGGCAGCATTTTGGTATAAAAGGGGGTTCACAGGAGGAAACTGTCAGTTCTCCTCCAGGCTTCATCCCCATCATAGGCTGAGCGAGAAGGTGATTGTGACGGATCCTCCCTGGGTTAATGTCCACGCCCTCGGCCAACAAACTTCCTAGCAGACATGACGCTGAATCTGCTGCGATTGCAAACCTTCTTTCTTTGTTGTTCTTTTGATTTATTCTTTTTTTGGCAGGCAGTAAGATGCAGCTATGTTAATACTGCGTTAAAAGAAACCTTTGCCCGGGTGCCTCGGGGCGCATTGCTGCCCCCCTCAGGACACTGGCTTGTGACATTTCATGGGCATTACTCTGCTGTGTTTAATGCATAAGTTAGGCTGTCATTGGACATATGCTCAGGACTTGTTATGGATGCTGTATATGCTCAACATTGAAAGAATACATAGAAAATTCAGCATATGCCAGATTCTGGGACATCAGGCATACTCTGGATTAATCGGCAAGGTGTGACAAGGCCCTTATAAGCCTGTTAATCAGGCCTGTAGTCAGTCCCTGATGGAAACTGTCCTGCTAACGATTTTTCTAGATTCTGCCACCCGAGGAGCAGAAAAGTCCAATTTGTTGCTTCTTTGATTGCTCCTTCAGTGTCCGTCATGAACAACCTCAAATACTGGGATTGTATTTATCATTTTAACCACACAAATACTCAAAGGCTATTTGGGACATAATTGGGTGTTTATGGCTTAGTTCCCATTAGCAGCCATTTAGTCCCTTCTCTAACAAGCCCCATAGGATAATAAAATGAAACCACATGCCTTTCTTTCACAAGAAAAGGACAGCAATTTCCTGGAAATCACTTTGGAACCCTTTGAAGTGCAGTTTAAAGAGAAGTGGATGTCCTGCTGAGGTGTTGAATTAAGCGACTAAACCCAAGAAAGAGAAGAAAAGTCTTCATGAAAAGAGTTAAAATTTCAGATTCTTTATGGCAGGCAGGCCAAAGAAGATAAATACTTCAAGATAATAAAATAAAATATGAAGGAACAAACTAATTTAAAAGACAAATGCAGAAAACATTGAAAACAGAGCACAAGGAATATATGTAAAGGATTTTATTGATCAACACAGTGGGAGTAATAAGATGCTGTTTTACAAATATATATTTGAATATTGTTTTTAATTCCCCATTTAAACCATTTTAGGAAAATAAATACATACAGTAAATCAAATTTGATCCCCTTTTCATTTTCCTTAGGAATGAATCCATACTTTACGATCCTAGCTGGGTAATTATTTCAGTGAAACAGAATTTGACTTAGAAGTTTGCACAATCATGTGGATGTAGTCTTAGAAATGGTTCGTTAACCAGCGTTTCCCAGTGTCCTACACGATGGATAAAAAGTTACACAAGCAGCAACGCTGATCGACTGCCTGCAGGTGAGTTCTTGATTGGTGCAATCACCGCTCTTTGCCAGGCGGGCTAATGTTGGCACAGGAGGAAGACCTGTGGAGAGCACCAGCCACTTTCACAATCCAGATTTTCCATCAGGTCTTAACTGGAGCCCTAATCTAGCACATACATGTGAAAACATTCACTAAGAATGTGCAAATCGGGATCAAACTGCTGTCAAGACATCAAAACCAAACTAAACCAACACTTGTCTAAAAAAAAGATGAGATCTCATAGAAAGGCTGGTGCCTATCTCCAGCTGTCTAAAGGCGAGAAGTGGGGTACAACCTGGACAGGTCGCCAGTCCATTGCAGGACAGAGAGAAAACAACCTAACACTCATGTACAGGGAGAACATGCAAAGTTCATGCAGAAAGATCCCAGGCCGGGAATTGAACCCAGAACCTTCTTGCTGCAAGGTAGCAGTGCTACCCACTTTTGATTTGCCAAAGTGAAATATCCATAAAATCTCTCCCTCGCTGCCCTCTACTCTGCTGCAGTCTGCCACCTCTGCCAAGTGCGGCTCTCTGGCACAGTCCCTCAGAGTGTGTAGGTGTAAATGGACTGTGTGCTGGGGATTTGTGTGTGTGAGCGTTGTCCCCAGCAGGCCCTGGCGTTGTGCTGAAAGCAACGGTCAGCAACTTAATCTGGTGGTTTTCTCGCTCACACAGACAGGAACACTCAGGCCCTGGAGCTTTCTGGAACCACCGTCCTATTGTTACTCTCCATGACCCCTTCTCTGCTTCGTCATCCTCTGCAGTTCGATACGTGCTCTGTGTGCTTAGCGGTGCGACGAAGCAGCACTCCCATTGGTTCACAAGGGGACTCACAGACTGACTACATAGATGTTTAGAAAAGGCTCTGCCTGGGTGGCCTGTCATGCTTCAGTTAGGACAAAGCTTCTGCTGTTGCCACTGTGGTTTACCATTACGCAAAAACTGTAATCTGCTGCATCATCTAGTTGATTAAAGTAGATTAACGCAGTCATGAAAAGCAATGTGTTGGAAAATGTGGCATCGAAAAGCCAGCGGTAAGCAAAACGTGGTAAAAGACCAAAGAATGATAAATATATTCAAACCTCAAAGTAGCCCCCTTTATCTTTGATAGCAGCTTTTCAGACAGTCATCATAGGTTGAAGCAGCTTTATGACGTCGTCAGCTCAGCAACTTGTGGGTTTCTTTGTGGGAATGTTGTGTACTCTTTGACTGATCCTCCCTTTGTGGTTGATCTCATCTTTTCTGGGTTTAGACTGGATAATAGTCGAAGGTTTGGTGGAACACGTCTTTCCTTGGCTCTCTGGTTAAACAACCTCCATTACCAAGCGTCTCATTGTGTCATTAACCATTTAAAGCCTAAACCATGAAATAATTGTCATGATTTTTTTTAAAACTGGAATGTCATTAAACATTCTTACAGATGAAAAAGAAAAAAACATAAATTCGGAATAATTTCATTTAACTAAGTTATTTGTATCATTTGTGATACATAGATTTTTTTTATACTACATGTGGCTCATTGTATAACTCAATTTTTTTCAGAACAAAAATATCACACTGATGATTTAAACATCTAAAAAATTTATGAATGATATATGATACAGTGGCCCTGATCTTCAGAGGGTTTTATTTGTCTTGAAACAGGTGCAAACTTGTTTGTACGAGCAGAAAAGAGCTTCAAAGAAGGCCCAAAGTTATTTATGTTTGCAATTTGGCAGCGTGAGCAGAAATAATTGGCCTTCATCATATTGCATGTTACAGTCTGATGATAAATGCACACAAATTAATGGGTGTAGGATGTGCATGTGTATAAACACCTTCACAGGCAGGCATAGATTAATGAAGCAAAATTTAAGTCAATCTTTATAACTAAACTCAAAAAACTGACTGAACTTAAATTATTTTGTCATGCATATGAAAAGAATGAATAATACAAAACATTTCATATTAAACTTTAGATATTACTTTTTTTGAATGATATTCCTTCACCAAAATGATGCCCGAAGGGATATTTCACCTGATTTATACATGTCGGGGTAATCCTCATACTTTCTAAAAGCAACGCTGTGAAACTTTGAACCATTACGGAACTGGCAACCCATCACTTTCACTTTAGCTATTAGTTTTCTTTACAATCTGAAGTGCTCTCTAAACATTATTTAGTATTATAATTATATTTTCGAATATTTTTTGTTTTATTATTACCTCAGACAACATGGCTGTGAACCTCATCTTTCTTTTCTGTCACCTTCAGCTGCCTGTAAAACACAAAATCTCTCCATTCCCTCCCTAAAGATCTGTGTTTACCTTTGTTCTGGTTCCTGTGTTCCCTGGTTTGTTACTTCTGGATTTATGCTTCTGTTGGACCACTATTACCATTATATATGCAAGAAACAATTTCAGCTTCCGTCTCTGCATTTGGATGCCCTGCAACCCTCAACTTAACCTGAGAAAAACTGTCTGAAAAGCACCCTTCTTTACATTCTTGAGGACTAACTCATCCTCCACCCCCAAAAAACAGAATAAAAGCTTTTTAATCTAAGAAGCTTTGACTATTTCTGCCTTATAAAACACATTATAAGCCTTATAATTAGGGGTGCATCATTGCTAAGTGTATCTATGAATTTCCCTGGGATAAACCCTGAAATCATCGCAGCCCCATAAACAATAACACAGGATGACAAAGAATGACCAATTCATGTAACAGTCACACTTTTGAAATGTGGAAATAAGCGGGAGGTTCTTGATAGACCCAAGAAATGGACAGAGAAATCTGTTTTTTGTTTGCTTTGTTTTTCTTTGTCGTCTTTTTATAACTGGGCTTCTCCTGTTCAGGAAAATAAACTCTGCAGGCTTGAATCTATTCTTTGTTTGAGCAAATTATTTAAGTCTGTAATAAGCGTGGGATCACAGTGGAGGATGCCTCCGGCTTCCAGTTAGTTAATAACATATGAATCAATCGGACTGACCTACTTTACTCAAAGTATTAAGTCATTCCGCCTAACTTACAGTTGATTAAAACAAAATTTTTTTCTGCTTTAAATTTAAACAAATTCTATAGACTTATATCAACAGTCTTGTATCTTTCCTGTTTTATCCTGTTGTTCAAAATAATAACAGATAAGTCATGTCCTTTAAGATTAGCAGCAAATCAGAAACAGACCAAAACAGAAACTAGAAATCGTGACTTCCTGTCCCCCGGAGCCGCTGTTTATCGTCCTCCAAGGATCCCTTGGTTTTCCTACAGCTCTCGAAAAATACATTATTCCCAGTATTTATCACTCAGTGTCATATTCCTGAGTCAGCATGTAGATGTAAATATGCCTTAGCTAGCTAAACAAGGCAATGCTTGTTCTGTCAGGATACCAGTACACCAAACCAGATGTTATGAAACAAAGAATGATAGCTGCTCTAATTTCTGTGCCTCGGGTTCCGAGCAGAACTTTCCTACAGACTGGATTGAACAACAAAGAAAAACGATATCTGCTTTTCCTTTGGGTTCTATGTATTTGCTTGGTGATGAAATGACCTCTGCTGCTATTCCCTTTTATCCCAAGTGGGCCTTCACAGTGAAAAACAAGAAGTTCCCTTTTCGATTCTATGAAACGATTCGATTCTTTATCGATTCTTTTTTCGATTCCAATTTGGGGAAAAAAGGAGAACAAACAGTTTGATTATCAGCATCAACTGTGTTTACTTAACTATTGCACAATCTTACAAAATCAACAAGATCAAGATGTCCACAGGAAATGTGAAACTGGAGTAACATTGTGTTTAAATGAAAAATTAATACAAGAACAAACTTAATAACCAACAATGTCTAATAACAAATGATGGGATAATAACCTATTTTAAATAACAAAAAATACTAATTATAAAACAGTAGTAGGGAAAATTAACAGTTATTTTGCAGAAAGATGAGCATATCTGCTTTTTCTGGAAGGATACGGGATCTTTCAGGGCTTATGGTGTCTCCAGCCGTGGAGAACACCCTCTCAGATGGGGTGGAGGAAGCCTGCACACAGAGGTAGTTTTCAGCCAGTCCAGATAGCAAGGGCAGCGTATCTTGCTTGTTCCACCACCACAGTGTGGCGCTATCCCTGCAGGGGATGGAGGGCAAGCTTTTACAGAGCTGGATTTCCTGATCTACCCTCTGGGCTAAGGAAAGACGGGGCTTTGATTCACAAAGTGACCGCAGCTCGTTGTCTTCCTCCTCGAATAGTTCTTCCAACTTGCGTAACTTGCGTAACTTACGTAACTTACGTAACGTACGTAAAAAAACGTGACGTAAGTCGTGCTCCCCAGAGCCGGCGCTCTAGGCTCTGGTGCTGCGGGACTCGAAAAAAGAATCGTTCAGCGAGCTGCCAAACGATGCCATGGAATCGGAAAATACGGAACCGGTTCTGAACAGGAACCGGTTTTCGATTCCCCTCCCTATAACGCATATATGCCCGCCCCCTTCCGCAGACACTCTGGTGCACCTCCCCAAAATTGTAGGTGATCACAGACAAAGACAGGAGGCCTCTGATTGGTCAATTCTACATCCCCTCTACACTATGCGTATTTCCTGTTTGGTATCTCATGGCAGAAACACTGGCTGTAGTGCCGTCCACAACCCCTGGCACACCTCAGACACTATCCCAGACACCGTGCAGGACGCTAGTTTATAGCCCTGTGTGAAGGTCTGGTAGTTTGCACCTGAAGCCACGGCGAGTCTTTCGGGAACACTCATGGGTGAACTGTGTGTCATCCGACATTGGATGAGGGGTTGCAGATTGGAAAAAGCACTTCAAACGACACACTGACACCCACAATCCTAGCTAGTTCGTGATTGTCCATCTTGCGTTGTTGCGTGGAATAACATAGCGCGGACCACGCTTCAAAATTGGGCATAAATCAAAAATATCTGCGTCATACCTGCGATGAGCAAACTGTGACACACTGATGCGGGAGGATAACCAGCCCTTTATTCTACATGTACCAAGCATGGATTTGGAAGCCCTTTGCTGCCATCTAGTGGTAAAACGGCTATTTTAGAATTCCCCGCAGAAAACTGGCATAGCTCAGTGATGAATGTCTCTAGGGTTGCCCACTAGCAACTAACAGTGTTTTTTTTTTTTTTTTGAAAGCTAGACAAGAAATTTTAAGCTATGAGTGTTCAGTTACGTTAATGTAAGATAATTATTAACAATACAAAACCAATTAAGTTCTTAACAATGCAAATTTCAAATCTCAGTTAAAAAAAAATAAAAAATTAGAATAAATATTGTTTGCCCTTGAGTCAAATTCTAATTAAGTAATCAGCCAGTGACTGCAAAAATAAGCGGTGTAATCCTGGTAACATTAAAATTAAAATAATTTCATGTAAATAAAGTGAAACTGATTCAAGTTCAAGGCTTTTTATGTGATAACTTATTTCTCCATGTTAATCACTGGCACAAATATTTCAGTGATTGACCAATCTAGAGCAGAAAACCTTTATAGAAGCAAAAAAGATATAGACAAATAACACTTAGCCTGGAACGGCAAGTAAAGCTTTTAATACAGTGAGGGAAACCATGATATTGCATAGAAGATACCTGTAATATGATGAAATGTTTCTAAAATAGAAAGAAGGATGGAATAATAAATCACAACATGTAAGAACAGAGTGTATACAGTTTGGTGAAAACGATTCTCTATTGGCTGATTAAATTGTGTAGCTCGACAACAGGGACGGATGAACAATCAAAGTTAGAACAGGGATTTGGGGACATTTCTTTTACAAATTTATCCAAATTGGAAGCTGTAATAGTTGTTGTTTTTTTTTTTACTTCATAATAACTTATAAAATATGACACAATGCTGATTTATCTATTTTTATTTTCAAACTAAAGGTTTTCTTCCTGTCTTCCTCCTGTGTGCAGTTTGACATCAACCAGCTGACGACCTCAGTGAATGTAAGCCAAAGCCTTAGTCCCATCCACAAGCTGCTGGACTCCCCCAGCAGCACGGTCAGCGGTGGCAGCAGCAGCAGCACCGGCGGCAGCAGCAGCGTTGGCAGAGCCAACGGCGTGGGCGCCGTCCAGTCGCCGATGGACCGCACCAAAGGCTTCTTCGTCGACGAATCGGAACCCCTCCTTCGCTGTGACTCCACGTCCAGCAAAGACTCCGCCCTTAGCAGGAATGGCTCCTTCATTACCAAAGGTGAGGGGTGAACACAGCAGGAACAGGGTGTTCCACCGTCCTGGGAATTAATCCTACATAAAACACAACCTGAAAGCTTTTTAGTCGTCCTTTTACGACTCCTTTCATGCCTCCAACTATATGTATGGCTGCCAAGTGTTTGTTTACTTTACTTATTGAATTACTCAAACATGTCAGCTAGATCACATAACAGGTATTCATTTGGAGATGATTAATAACCCTGGTGGCTAAATAAATAGAAACGTTCAAACACTCCTTTATACATCCAAGATGGCTGTTATATAACATAACCTGATGTAGGTTGACTGATGGGGACTCTGACTGATTGTGACTCATGACTTTTAGTCATTATGTACTGGTTATATCCAGATAATAGAGCTTGTTTGTGGAGTCCCGTCTGTGAGTCAGTCCCACACAAAAACCGTGTCACCGAGTTGTAAATGTTGTAAATGCTGCATGCGTCAGTGAGAAGGTCGCACACGGCAATGAACATTAACCTCAATCTAGTTACATATTTCAAACTTTTAGCATGTATGACGTTCCAGCTGCTGAAATCACAGGTTTCATTTGATGAGGAGAGATGATTCACAAATTCTCAATTATGACGGATCCTCCGGGGTTCAGATGTTTGAGATCTTTTCTATATGATTCAGACTCTCACTATTGTCCACTCATGACTATTCTAGCCTTGAGTAAAAATCTGAGAAAACAGGAGTCTCATTTTAAAGGTGATGTTCTGGTGCCCTCATGTGGCCTGATCAGGCCATTACAATCTATATATTCATTGGCAGACATTTACTGATCCTCCATGGTCTCAGTTCAGTCATTAGGATTGTTTTCATAACTGATGAGATGTTGAAGATATTAAACCCTCCCAGTTAGCATATGGGTCAGATCATAAGGGCCATGCACCTGCTTTTTTAGGCTCAGTGTACTGGGAAAAACGCATCAGATGTATGACAATCATTGCAAATTCTAAAGGCAGAAGAAAAAACATAAAAAACCCATAAATAACAAAGAGAGAATATAAATAGTCAAGAGATCTAGTCTCCTCTAAAGACTTTAGAGGAAAAAAAAAAGAAGTGGACAATAATGACTGAAAGGCTAAATGAGAATTGATGCTAGATACACTCACCGGCCACTTTTTTAGGTACCCCATGCTAGTAACGGGTTGGACCCCCTTTTGCCTTCAGAACTGTCTCAATTCTTGGTGGCATAGATTCAACAAGGCACTGGAAGCATTCCTCAGGGAGTTTGGTCCATATTGAAATGATGGCATCACACAGTTGCCGCAGATTTGTCGGCTGCACATCCATGATGCGAATCTCCCGTTCCACCACATCCCAAAGATGCTCTATTGGATTGAGATCTGGTGACTGTGGAGGCCATTTGAGTACAGTGAACTCATTGTCATATTCAAGAAACCAGTCTGAGATGATTCCAGCTTTATGACATGGCGCATTATCCTGCTGAAAGTAGCCATCAGAAGTTGGGTACATTGTGGTCATAAAGGGATGGACATGGTCAGCAACAATACTCAGGTAGGCTGTGGCGTTGCAACGATGCTCAATTGGTACCAAGGGGCCCAAAGAGTGCCAAGAAAATATTCCCCACACCATGACACCACCACCACCAGCCTGAACCGTTGATACAAGGCAGGATGGATCCATGCTTTCATGTTGTAGACGCCAAATTCTGACCCTACCATCCGAATGTCGCAGCAGAAATCGAGACTCATCAGACCAGGCAACGTTTTTCCAATCTTCTATTGTCCAATTTCGATGAGCTTGTGCAAATTGTAGCCTCAGTTTCCTGTTCTTAGCTGAAAGGAGTGGCACCCGGTGTGGTCTTCTGCTGCTGTAGCCCATCTGCCTCAAAGTTCGACGTACTGTGCGTTCAGAGATGCTTTTCTGCCCACCTTGGTTGTAACGGGTGGTTATTTGAGTCACTGTTGCCCTTCTATCAGCTCGAACCAGTCTGGCCATTCTCCTCTGACCTCTGGCATCAACAAGGCATTTCCGCCCACAGAACTGCCGCTCACTGGATGTTTTTTCTTTTTCGGACCATTCTCTGTAAACCCTAGAGATGGTTGTGCGTGAAAATCCCAGTAGATCAGCAGTTTCTGAAATACTCAGACCAGCCCTTCTGGCACCAACAATCATGCCACGTTCAAAGTCACTCAAATCACCTTTCTTCCCCATACTGATGCTCGGTTTGAACTGCAGGAGATTGTCTTGACCATGTCTACATGCCTAAATGCACTGAGTTGCCGCCATATGATTGGCTGCTTAAAAATTAAATGTTAACGAGCAGTTGGACGGGTGTACCTAATAAAGTGGCCGGTGAGTGTACAACAAGATGCTTTGCCAGATGACCTTAATGACCTGTGTGGGATGTACTTGATTAACATCTCAGAAATATAAGAAGGAGCTAGGCTGATTAAGGTGTTATAAACACTTGAAAGGATTTTAAAATCAATTCTCTGTTTAATTCGTAATGAGTGAAGAGATCCAAAGTGATGTGATTGACCCTCCAGGTTCTACAGCCAAACAGCAGCGTTCTGGATCAGCTGCGGTTAATATGGATTGTTTTGAGGTTCAAGTAACAATAGCATTAAAGTAGCCCAGCTGACTAGAAATGAAAGCAGGAATTAATTTCTATACTTCAGTTTATGTCAAGAAGGATCTAATTTGGGGGATGACTCAGGTGAAAAGATGCAAACCAAGACAGATTATTGATATTCTATTGAAAGTTGAGATCTCAATCCAGTATCACAGCAAGGCTCCTGATAGGCTCAGGAGGTTTACCAAAGGAGTCGCTGTTCTGTGCAGGCTGACTTCCAAAAACTCTCCTATGTAACTTTAGAAGGTCAAATCAGTCGTCATGGGACCCTGAGGACCGCTTTATGGCAGTGTTTGCCCTCCTTAGACACCAGCTGTTGTTAGACAGCCTTACCTGATCGGACATTTTGATCTGAAGGTGTGAATCCAATCACCTCCATCACTTCTCAGTCTGATGGTCCAAAGTGGTCTAAAAGCAGATTCAAAATACAGAGAAAGGCTGTTTAATTTATGAAAGTGATGGGTTTCCAGTTGCTTTAACGGGCACTAAACCTGGAAGATATAGGTTTAGGGCCCCATTATGGTTCAAAGTTTCACAGTGTTGCCTTTAGAAAGTATGAGGATTACCCCGACATGTATAAATCAGGAGAAATATCCCGTAGGGCCTGATTTTGGTGAAGGAATATCATTAAATAAGGCTTCAAACTTGGAAGCAAAGTCCAGTGGATTGTTTTTAATTTTCTTTTTTTGGAATGACTGTGACCTGGAAGCCTGAGAATCTTCACCAGATTATCATTCAAACATTGTTAAAAGTTTAAATAAGTTTATTTTGCCATTCCAATGCCCTTAGTTACAACCACAGAGGTGCTTAGAATAAAATTATATTTGTCTTGCCATGTGCTTTTTGCCATCTAAAGCTAATCTCTTCTCTCTTAAAGCCAGACCATTAAAATAAACCAACAATAAATAATGTTAATAATGCCATTGATACTCATTGATACTGCCCTGTAATCAGTGATATTTTAGCAGCAGCGCTAACAGCTACAGCTGTTTTACAAAAGTTGTTTCTGTTTTATGATTCTCATGGTCTACATGTTATATAAAGTGAATTTAAGAGTGCATATATATATATAAAAATTCAGACTTTAAATGGGCAAAAACTGTCAATCTGGCTGTCTCCACTAGGGGGCAGCAAAAAACAAACTTAATCCTTTGGGACATTTCAGCTTCTTAATTTGCTGAGCTATTAATTAAATCTTTGATGTTCTCTTGGGTTATTCTTCATAAAACTAATTATTGGAACAGATTGGACCTAAAAGGAACGTGTAATATGAAGTGGTTAAAGTGAGGAAGAGTTATTGTTACAACAGGAGCAGACTTTATCGTTGTTCCTCCCTTTCTCTCTCTAGAAAAGAAAGACACGGTTCTCCGGCAGGTCCGCCTGGACCCATGTGACCTGCAGCCCATCTTCGACGACATGCTGCACATCCTGAACCCCGAGGAGCTGCACTTCCTGGAGGAGATCCCCACAGCCGAGGACAAGCTGGACCGACTTTTTGAGATCGCCGGAGTAAAGAGCCAGGAAGCCAGCCAGACGCTGCTGGACTCGGTCTACAGTCACTTACCCGACCTGTTATAGTGGAGGAGACAGGAGGAAAAGCACACAGGTGTTTGAAGCAAAAGGGATGTAGTGTAGCTGAGATTTAGCTTTGCTGTTATTTCAGACAGTATTGGACTCATCAGGGCCACCGATGTAACATGATTCCAGCAGCTTATTTAGCGTTTGTCTGCTCCCTCTGATGACTCTATAAGTCCTATCCTCATTCCTTCTCTGTGTAAATCCTCTCCGATGTGTCATACGGTCACCGCTGTCGGCTGTGTGACCTCAAACATGCGGCTCCAAGGTTTCAAAGTTGAATCATGTACAGACTTCACACTGCTAGCACTTTATTTATCTGAAACGGCCAATGCCTTCCTGCTTAAAGGACAATACCGGTGTTTTTTCTTGTTTGTGCCAATCATTTGTGCCTTTCTTAATTTTTCAGTTTAAAAATAATATTTATAATAATTAACATAGCAGGCAATGGTAAATGACAGTGGTATATAAGCTATAACTCTAAACAACACTGGTATTCTTCTTTGATTTTGGTTCTTGTAAATCACCGGGAATGGGCTGAGCTCTTAAGACATGTGCCTAAATGTGTTCCTCTCCACAGCACCGCTTTCTTTTTTCCTCCTCCAGCTGCCTGAACCTGAGGCAAACGGTAGCTTGTGACCCAAGCAGGTAGCGGAATTATTTCACCAGTCGACCCGCATTGATCGAAACGAGAAGAGAAGGAACACAGTGCCTTGCAAAACAATTTATACACCTTGAACGTTTCCACACTTTGCCATGTTACAACCACAAACTTTCCTTTACGTTATGGATTTAATGTTAAAGAATGAGTTGGTCATGCTACAACTTCAAAGCCCCCGACCAGTGAGTCGCTCTCATTCCGTTTTCTGTTTGCCAGCTGGATACGAGGTTTGCTACTGCTAACGCTAACCTTTGCTAACCTACCTGTTCAGAAGAAAAGAGCCCAACTTCAATTGGCTTCTGGGAATCTTGGCTTCCTTATGTCGGTACCAATAGTTAAGAATTTGACTGATGTTTATCCTCATTTTTCTTTTCTTTTTTTAATTTTTGGTTTGAATCTGGGAAATAAAATGCAGATGGAGCCATTTCTAATCGCAGACTAACGAGCATCTATCTATGCCTGAGATCTGTCTCACATGACTTCAGCCTAGAAAAATGAAGCAGCACACCTGTTTTTGCTGCTTCTGCTGCTTTAGGTGTGAACATAGCATTAGTCCTCGACGTGGCCGACCCGGGTTCCAGTCTGACCTGTGGTCCTTTGCTGCATGTCTCTCCCCGTCTCTTAAACTCCCTTTCCTGTCAGCCTACTATTAGAAAAAGGAACCACTAATGAAAACAGTTATTAGATGCATTAACCTCCAAAATGAGTCCAGATTAAAGATTTTCATTGAAAAAGCAGTCAGATTTGTTTCTACTGTATTCCATGCAATCCAATCATCCACCACGACCTGACGAGTGAAAAGAAAAAGGAAACTAAAAACCTGATTTTTTACGCACACACAAACCTCTACCATGACTGCTCAACTACAGGCCCTGCAGGCATGGATGGACTGGGAATCCAGGGCTGTTGGCCAGCCTCATTCATTACTTATATGGATTAATCATCTCATTATCTCAAGAAATCAATAATGAGATAACTATCATGTTGTCTTGAGAAAACAATTATTGGTTTGACCCAGATAACAAGATAGTTATGTCATTATCTCGAGAAGGCAAAAGAAAACAAACGTTGAGTATGACCCCTCTCGGCTTCCGTAGGTATTAAATATAAATAACATGCATGTTTCTGCTTTACAATTTGCAATTTATTGCAGTTTGTTTATTTAGATATGTGATTTTACTAAAAGCATCTCTTTTTAGATCAAGATGAAAAAGAACTGATTGATTATTTTATTAATTTGAAAAAGAAATGATAGATCGATTACTAAAAGAATCAAAATGCTCTGAAATTAACACTTTTGTTCTGCACCATTCCAGATGCTCTCTGGATGCATAATTTTTGTAAAATAATTTATTTACATAAAACAGTTCATTCAAAGACCTTTAAATGGTTTTTAATGATTTATAGAAGTAAAAAACTGATAAGTGTAGCGTGTATTTCAAACTCAGGTGCAACAACTCCTCTTATCAATGCATGCAAACTTTCCATGTTTGAAAACAAGCAATATTGTGATTAAGTTGGATGAGACCACAGTGGAACATTTGTGGCCTTTATGGATGCAGATATTTCCTAAAGTTGACCTGTAAGAAAGAAGAAAAAGGTTCTTTAGCAAAGGAACTGTGTTTGGTGCGTTTACTCTGCAAGTAAAAATGACTTAATTCCTTTTTTCCATTTACGAGTTAATTCAGACTTTTTCCGATCTTATCACATTCATCATTACTCCAGTAAACAGCGCTCTGCTGTGTGATGTCAAAGTTCTTCACATCCAGGATGTTTTCATACTCTGGGCCTCAAACCCCAGTGCAATGTTTAGATGTCTGCCTGTTTCAGCATCCTAAAAACAAAAAAATAGATTGTTAGGTTATTAAACTGTAATACATGCTGAAGTGATAATCCTCACATATAATCCACAGGTGTTTCTGCCAACAGGCAGGCGTTTTATAACCCTCAAATTTCAATGGTTTAGTCTAAGTCCAGACTTAAATCCTGTGAAAATCTTCCAGAAAGACTCCATCTAATCTGAGTAATCATGGGCAATTTTTTGAAATACAAGCAGAAATTAGTTTTTTTCTCTCCCAAAACTGATAAAAAGTGAATTCTGCAGACAACTGAAAACAAATGCACGCCACACTTTTCAGATTTTTAACTGACGTTTTACAGTACTTTCGCTTCATGTTTATTATGACTTCCTTCATCCATCACAGAAACTCCCAATAAATGCATCAATTCTTGTGGTTATAAGGTGACAAAATGTTACAAAGCTCAGGGGATATCAATACTTTAGCAAGACACTGTTTGTCAGTTTTTTTCCTCGTTTGTTTTGGGCTTTAATGGAACATGAAAGCTCCGACTGTCCCAGCATCCTTCAGTGACCAACCCCATGTGGGCTTGTATCAGCGTAGCGTTGATAAATTGTGCGTGGTACATTTTGGAGCTTCCTGGTGCTATCAACCACACATGGAGGTTATTGTGCTGGTGCAGCAAAAATAACTGACATCAAGTGAAATCTTGGGTTATTTTTATTTTTTTTACACATTTTTCTTGTCGATATTCTAAGGTGATATTGATGCACTAATGATGATTTCTATACATGCTTTGTTTTTCTCTAGCTCTGAAATGTAGTTTCCCAGCATTTTAGCTGTTATTGTATTATTTTCATACTGATGTTCTCTATTACTATCTATTGTAGCATTGGGATTTCTCTGTCCAGGACCACTTTGCTGGGATGTAACATATGCATACTCAGAACTCTAATTGAAGTCTGTTACTTGATCTCACTGATGAAGAGAGTGCAGTCTATCAATTCCCTTTCGCACTAAACAGTTTTTGAATGCATATTGAACTTAAAAGCAACCTCTTTAACGCTCTGAAAGGATTCTTCCCTTGAGAGCATCTGGTTTCTATCCCAACAACTGGTGTGGAGCCTCACCTGTTGGCACGGTGCAAAAAACGGACGTTGGAGAGGAACAACATCTGCTTCACGTGTTCCAGCTGGAATTGATATGATTAAAGACGGTGCTGCTGTGGACTACAGGCTTTAGAACGAGGATGACGATGGGGAAGCGTTAGCTAGCTCTCCACTGCACTGTGGGGATTACAGCTCTGTGGACTCTTGGGTTTTTATGAAGCAAAGACATTGATGTAGAATGGACATGTCTGAGTCAATGATTTAATCACATTCACAATTCAAATGTAACCAGTATGTTTACTCTTCCAATGAACTAATTAAAAGCAGTTTTATATATTGTTGTGCAGTTTCTCATTTTCAACGACAAACTTTTGAAAAGTTGGATTTGAGTTTCTAGTGTGTTCATGGGAAAAACCAAACTAGCCTCCCATTTAATTATTTTTTTTATAGGGCAAGTTTCCGTGGTCTAGAAGCACAAGATCTATATCCAGCCATTCAGCAAAGACACTGCTACATGGCTCTACATCTAATTTTGGCATTTGACCAATTAGATGAGCCCTTGAATGATATATTACCCACTGCAAATTAAAGAAAAAGTTAAGTCAACAAAAAAAGGTAAACCGCTAATTGAAAAGTTCAAAAGTAAAGTTAAAAAATTGGTAATCTTAGTTAAAAATTATATTTAGGTTTATAAACTAAAAATGTCAGTGTCAGTATCCGCATTAATGCCTTAAGGGCTATGTTGTACCAAAGAAAATGTGTTTCTTTAATAGTGATTTTTCATGAATTTCTTACGGAAACATCTTTTGTTATTTTTCTTAATATATTCAGGCAAGTTGGCATTTGTTGTTATTACATTGACATTAATTTTTGCCATCAAAATATCCATATTTTTTTTATGTTACACAAGTAAAAAGGTCTTGTCCTGGATTACAATAACACTATTGGCTTAAAATTTTTATTTTCAAAGTATTTAACTGTTCCCTATAAAGTGTTAAATCAATTCAGTTTATTTATATAGTGTCAATTCACAACACGTCATCTTGAAACACTTTAAAGACATTTAAATGAAATCATCCAGACTGGTTAAAAGTTTCTAAGGAAAACTGCCTGATTGTATTAAGTCATCAGAATTCAGGGGTGGCCCATGTTTATCCTTACAACAGTGCAAGTACTGCTCATATATTTTCCACATACTGCAAGCATAATATGGGAAGTTTTGTAAAAAAGGACACTGCATACCATGATAAATGTATAGGCCTAAAAGCGCAAATTGTGTGGTACTCTCATGGTTTTGTTCAAGTATTACCTCTGAGTTGTCATTGGTCGTATTTCGATTCCTGTGTTCTAGGTATTTTTGATTGTATTTGAGTTCTTAGATATATTCTGTTTGCCCTCTGTCAGTCTCCTTTCCTCTAGCTCCCTTCTTGCCTCTGTTCACACCTGCTCCCAATCTGCTAATTAGCCTGATCTTTGTTTCTCTCCCCTTAGTGTCATGAGTATTCCTGGTTTTTCAGCATTTTTGCTTCTGTTGAACTTTTGTTATTAAACCTTCAAGTAAACTCCTTCAGCTCAGTCTGCATTTGGGTGCTGTCAAACCTCCAGCACCACTGTGACAGGTACCTCTAAAATAGTAACTACATTATCATGTGCAGAGTTGGTATAATCCTAATTTTTTTTTCAGTTCTCTGAAAAACAAAATGCAAATACAACAAATAAAAATACACACAAATAAAATATCAAATTTTAAAGCCATCATGTATAAAATATCTAATACTGTATTGTATGAGCCTTGGCTTCAGCAAAGGTACTGTATGACTATGTCCTTCATATATTAAGACCAGCAAACTTCCAGCTTAATTGATGCAAGTGCCAGTCCAGTAAGCCCTTTTGGCCCATGGTGGATCTCATGTATGTGTCATGAAACGAGGCCAGATGGATCCAGTATTCAAGGAGAGACTGTCAGTAGGAATGTTCAAAACGTTTATTAAATGAAAAACAAAACTAAAGTGGAGCTGCAGCTTGCGGATGCTGCAGGAGAGGGGCGGGGCACCACCAAATCTCAGACACTCTGGTGGGACAAACGCAGGTAAGTGACCACAATCATCTGACAGAAGATTATGATCTCAGTGAATCACTTACCTGGTTTAACAGTTCAGTCCATAAACCTTGAAGGGGCGCGAACCAGCAGATGGGCTGACAGCTGACGCGCGCCGAGTCACCCAGAGTGTCCCCGGTGCTGCAGCTCCAGATGACTAGCAGGAGGCCGATCCTGGACAGGGTTACAGATCAGGCAGGAACAGGCAGATGTCAGGATCCAGGCTTCCAGGTAATCCACCAGCTCTCAGGCAGGTTCAGAGTCTGACTGAGTCCAGAAGCGTGACCAGGCGGTCACACACAGGAGCAGACAGGATCAGGTGCAGATGGGCAGGCTCAGTGGAAGAGGGTAGCTGAGACAGGACGTGGAACCGGAACTTGATGCAGGACTTTAAACTGGTCTCCACCATGGAGCCAGGCTTACTGGGATAAAAACTGAACCATACTAACTTCCCACAGTCAATTCGAACCCCCCATCTTGTTGCTGACCAAGGTTCTTGAGGCCAAATGAGGGTTCAAGGACAGAGAAGCAGCCAAAGAAAAGTAAAATAGAAGCAATGATCCATGTTAGAAAAGGTAATGGTAAACTAGCTTCACACATGGCTCTGTCTAGAAAAGAAAGAGTTAAGCAGAGCACATACCGTTAGTCACTGTAAAATCGGAGCAGATAGCTATGTTTAGAAGAGAAACAGGACTATGCACTGAAAGACAGGCCCCACCCTATCTACAAGCAGAGGTGATGATTGTGGCAGCTCAGCAGATATTTCTCTCAATGATGGTGTCAAAGCCACACAGAAACAGACCAGATGAAGTTACTAAGTTTAATATTACTGACAGCGTTATAGATAGACCTCAGGAAGACTAGCTGTTTGCCATGGTAACTGCTAATGGGGATCCTTAATAAAATCACCAAAATAACCAACTCCCTCAACCTTTTTTTGAATTCAGGATCTAGACCATTTACTTCTTAATATTTGACTGAAATAATTCATCATTCTCTGAACTAATCCCTTTAGTTCAAAGTATCTCAATTCTTATGTCTACCTCTCAAAAACCTAGACAATCATTTGTTGTGTTTTTAATGATCCAGGCTAACTGTCATACATTAGCCATACGAAATAGGCTAATTAGACTTAATAATTAGTGGATGATAATAATACACCCTTTTCAAAATATAAATGTTTGATCTTTATCTTTATTTCCAATATAAATGTGTTTCATATTTGCTTCCCTCTTGTGGCCAGTACAGGAAATACAACATAAAGTCACATATTTCCATTAAGCTATTACACTGATTACAAGTACCCGTCATTTTATACCCTTTTCTCGGTGTTTCCATAATACTTATCATGACCTTAACAGCCCAAATGTGTAGATTTACATGCAAAGCAGTAGGAAGCCTACATCACTAACACTTCTAAATAACTACTGAGGGTGGAACCAAATAGAACAAATTGCATGAAATGCAAACCTGGTGAAACAATTCAAGGTTTGAAGTTGTCTATCTGCCAGATTATGTTGCGAGTAAAAATAAAGGTTTTGGTTTGTCCAAGTGATCTTCAAACTTTGCATGAGGACATGTGGCACATTCTGAACCTAGACTGCACATACCTGCATAAGTCAGCTGGTATGACTAGATATGAACCATGTGTATGTTACCGGACCTCTTAAGTTTCTTTTCAAAAGCTTTAACCAGGAACAAAAGCTTATTTATCTTATTTATTACTGTATGTAATTTTTTAATGAGTTATATTTGTAAAATAATTGAAAATATGTTTTACTTTTTCCACTTTACACAGTTCTTTATATTTTTATGTTACTCTATCACATATAATTCCTCTAAAATCTTTTGTAGTTAGTTACAGAACTAAATGTTTCAAAGTTAATTAAGTGTAAACATGTTTGCAAAGATTTGCAAGTGGGAGCAAAGCCAAACAGGAAGAATGCAGAATCTTTCCGAGCATCTTTTTCTGGAAGATTCAACTGATAGATTCAGTGCCTTGTTACTAAAATAGTTTGGATACCTTTTGGAGCTTAAAGGTGGCACAGAATAAATAAAGATGCAGGTGTGGTTTAGTGCTGCAGATAGAAACAGTTGATTCAAACTATTTTTGAGTATTTACCGGTACTGACGTTATTTGCCTTATAGTCAACATTAAACATGTTGTTGTAATGCACTGATTGTGTTTTACTACAATTAGTTAGAAAAAAAAAAATTTCCCAGTTCAATTATTTCAGGTTATTTATATATATTCAAAACAAATGCCTTCTCAAGCTACTTTACCCAAATCATACAATCAAGTCCTTCAGACTCTATTCCAGAGCAGAAAAGGTGTAAAATACCAAACTTTTTTGTCATACTGTAACACAAAATAAAAATTTTGAGATACTTTTTGATACTTAGGTGTGCTTAAAACACAATGATTATCATAGCAAAAAGTTATTTATAAATATATGTAAAGATGGATTATGCAGAACATATTTTTAAAGATTCTAGAAAATTAAAAACAGTAACAGGCTGTTATAAGACATTATGAAAATAAAAAAAACATGAGAAATGCATGAGAAAAGTCCCAAAACCTGTTATCGGACAGGAGAAAATGCTCATGAATGAAAAACATCCTTATGTTTAATACACGCAGGACTGCATTCCTTCATTCCTGATAGGAGGTAATTTAACAGTCAAAGGTGAATTATATAAAACTGCTGCTGTTATACTCAGCTTCCATTTATAAAAAGCCTAAAAACTGAATGCATTAATGCTTTATTCATGCATTGGTCTCTATACAGAAAGATTAAACAGCTTAAAGCTGTAGGACCAGCACAAGATTTTGTACTTATGATACTAACTGTGAGTGGCAGTATATGGCAGCCACAAAATTAATGGTAGGAGAAGATATAAAAAAAAAATGCCTGCAATCCAAATCTTGTCAAGACTCAGAACTGTGGACCCAGAATTCGAGGCAGAGAGAAAGATGTGATTTAATGTACGTCGGATCTGAAGTCAGCAGCAATTGTGTCAAAGGCCGGAATCTCTGTTGAGGGAAAACTCAGGTTAGTGACCAGGTAAATCTGGTGGAGGGCAATTACGAGCTTGTGAGTCACTAACCTGGTTTTACAGTCAGTCTATGCCCAGAGGAAGGAGTAGAATCCAATCAGATGGCTACCAAAAGCACGTGGCAAACGCTGCCCAGAGAGTTCCACGAGCCGAAGCCTAGAAGGCTGCTGAATTGGCGAGCAGATTCAATCGGACGAAGGAAGGCAGGAGTTTCCAGAAGGCGAAGCCAAAGCCAAAGCGAAATCTGTGTCAGGGGAACAGTTCCAGGTTCTGTACACAGTTAGGCAGAAATCCAGCAGGAGTCTTAGAACAGGTCAGGCAAACAGATCAGTGTGGGGGATAAGCAGGCTCATAGGTTCAGAGACAGAACTGGTCAAACTGATCAGTCAATCAGAAACAAGAACGAAGTACACTAGAAAACTCTCACCGAAGGCTTGATTAATCTGGCACTCGATGACTGGGAGCAAGCAGGTTAAATAGAGGCAGGACAAAGGTCATGACAAATCCAGAGAAGAAGACATGCAGAAATAAAGTGAAGACAAAATCACAAAAAATCATAAACAAAACTATTAAGGTATTTCTTTTTACATTTGATTTACTCTGCATAAGTGCCTTCCTTTGTAAAACTCTATTCCTACCAAGTACCTTTACCTTCTTCCTAAAAAAAAAGCTACCATCTTCAGATTGCATAACTCCTTTCTATGCGATTCACACCTCTGTAGCTTTTTCACATTTCCAAAAAAGTGGATTTATAAATTCTGTACATATTCATCCTCTTTTACTTCAATTCAATTCAGTTTATTTATATAGCGCCAATTCACAACACACGTCATCTCAAGGTACTTTACACTTCCCAGTCAAATTGATTCAAAGTTTATTATCTAAGGAAAACCAGATGATTGCATCGACTCACTGACTCAAAGGCAATCCCTCCCACTAAGCATGCTTGTAGCGACAGTGGAGAGGAAAAACTCCCTTTTAACAGGAAGAAACCTCCAGCAGAACCAGACTCAGTGTGAGCGGCCATCTGCTGAGGCCGACTGGGGTTCAAGGAGACAGAAGCAGAGATGCAGAAATCAGCTGTAAAAGGCGGCCCCGTCCAGGAAACACGCAGCCAGGTAGATGAGCTCTGAGCCAGCTCCCATGTCAGAGGATGAAGAGAGCACATCCAGCCAGTCACAGTCAGAGAAACAGGACTACACTGAAAAAACAGGCCGATCTCCAACATCTATAATCAAAGGTGTGGATGGCAGCAGCACAGCTGATATTTCTCTCCAGAATCGTGTCACAGCCAAACAGGAACAGACGAGGCAAAGCTACTATGAGAAAAAGCAGAGAGAGCAGAACGTTACTTAGATAAACTTAAATGGAATCCAGCTGTGAGTCTTTAATAGGACTAGAAAATGAACGTTAGCAGAGTCTTCGTCTCCAGTCTGACTTTTTCTGAGACAGATTGTGAAGAAAAAAGGTAGTGTTGTCAAATTAACAATATTGGTAGAGATATAAGTACAAAAAGGTAAAGATGTAAATTCAACGAAATGTGGTTCTACAAAATGTTAATGAGTCAAGGGAATTAAATACATTTGGAAAGCACATATATTTTTATCTGCTATATTTTTCCATTATTTAACTATACAAAAAACTAGTGTTTGTTTCAAGCAATCTGAAAATTTCTAAAGCTTATTAGGTCTGCAGTGGGAGTCTGAGTGAGCTGACTGTAAAGAAAATGTAGGTATCCTCTGTAAAGATTTTTTTTTTAGTTTGCAGTAAAACAGTTCCTTTAGTGTTTTTGTAGGTTGTCCAGACCTCCTCTTTTACCCGAACATGTCCTACTTTTCATACCTAAAGAAATGTCCGGTGGGAATTTCAAAATCATCCTGGATTTTGGTCGACCACAGTGCAGCACCTGGTCGAAACAGGGAGCCAGCAAGGGACGGAGCCGACCCGGTGACGGTAGCCTGGACGATGGTGGCCCCGTCACCGGATCGGGTTCGGTCGCTCCGTCCCCTGCTGGCGCACGCTCTGGTACAGTCAGCAGCCCAGCACCAGAAGGGTTGTGAGCACCAGATAGGATTTGGTTTTTCAGGCTGAGACCTAAATGGTCATTTTTGCCCCTGTGATTTTCTGTGGATAAAAAACTTGAGGGGTGTGTTTTACATTAACGTCAGTCAAACAGATGTCAAACAAACAGAACTATTTTTATTATCTGAAGTTAATGGACAGGAGGAAAAATGACCACAGGATACTATAATAGATATAAATTAGTATATAAAACTAGTAGAAGACCTATACAACTATCTATTATAATTTAAGAAGTAGAACCAAGTCACTTAGTTTTATTAACCAATCAAATTTTCTGTTTATGAACATTTAATTTTTAAAAATCTACATTTTTATTTTACCAATCCACTCCTTGGCTTCGTAGTTCAGAGTGACATCGGTTTCATTTGTTCTTGGTTGTTAACTGATAACTCAAAACTAGTTTTGAGATGCTGCAAGCATCTCACATGTCATATGACCAATGACAGAAAGTTATGTTATTTTCTTTATCATTAAAATAAAATGAGAAAAAAGTTAGCATCTTGTATAAAAAATCCAGATGTTCATTTTGAGCAATATCGTACAGCTTTATTATCATTATAGTATTTATACAAAGTCTAATGATAGCACGGTTTGCCACTGGGAAAGTCATAAAACTGTAAAAACTAAATGCAGCAGATTCCTAATAATGTTTTTTTGTTTTTGTTTTCTTGTCAAAAGAGGATTTTTCCCCCCCAGTATGTCTTAAGGAAGTTATGTCACAAAATCCAAATGTCAGTTTACTGGAATTACAGGTACAGACCGACACAAGTATGTAAATGGTATTTTTACAGGCCTATGATAAAAAAAAAAAAAAAAAAAAAACTTTGACAGAAAAAAACACTTTGACATCTGATTAAGGAAGCTGTGATTAGAGATCAGACCTCAGCCAAACAAAGCAACAGCAGAAGCACAAAATGCTTAGTGATAAAGAATGAAGGAAAAACTTTTTAAGAGGGTAGGAAGTACGAGTAGCTAAAAGTACCTGGTGCTATTTAAAAATGTTACAGTAATTAGTCACAAAAACCTGTTTTAGATAAATAGGGGTTTGATAAATACAACGTTCTCATGTCCTTAATCCACATTAGAATTGTATATAAAGATAAGCAAAAATGAAGCTCTGTAACCGAGTTCAATCTTTTTTCCCTAATAATTGGTTGTGGCAATGTTTCGGCTTCACGTTAAATAAGAACAGCTGATCTTTAATCTTCTACAGTGAAATGAGTGAAATATTTTATTAGATAACACAGAGACTTTATAGGGAAGCAAACTGGCTGTGAACAGTGTGAGATTACTGTATTTCCTAAAGATGGTGTTTCCTTTAGTTGGTTACATTTATTCATTTCTCTAAAACTTTAAATATTTTACATAAATAATCTTAAAAACTACAATATTGAATATTGATACAGTGGTGTCAGGGGAAAGAAGGGAAAAAGCAACATAAATCCACCCTATCGAAAGTTGGGTGTATTTACATTTACATTCTCGTTGTTTGCTAATTTTAATGCTTTATCAGTAATCGCAAACGCTTACTGTAGGCTGGCCATGCAGCCACTAAAAGAAGAATGGTTGGCTGCTGGAAACCACCACATACACTATCAGTGAGGGAATGTCTCCTCACATACCAGGACTTTGCACAGTAGGAACTCTCTACAGCTCACTCACATCATGCTAAAATCTCTAATGTTAATTATTGGTCTTAACTCCTAAAAAAAACAGCATTATGGTGCAGTTTAGAGGTGGCATAAAAAGGGAAAAAAGGCTTTTGGTATTAATTAAATTTGGATCCTTTATTCGCATCATTTGTCATTCAGTAGGCCTTTTTTGTATAATCTTTTATACATCTTCTGTTCACTTTGTGTAGGTCTGAGTTTTCAACTAAAGAAGTATCACACTTATGATGCAGATATGGTACGCTTGGTTTTAAAGGGTTAAAATACAAATAAAATGCATTTACAGTTACAAATGCATGGTCATAAAAAAAACCTTAATCTTCTGGAATTAAAATGCTTTCTTAAACAAAAAGGCTTTCAGTTCACTCTTAAAAACATCAACAGAATCAAGTAAGCTCAAGAAAAAGCGAAAGCAACCGCCTGACAGGAGTTATCATGTGGTCAATAGAAGTTGAACATCATGCAGAGTCCCACACTTGGAAAGTGTGTTTGAATGTTTATTCATTTAACCAACAGCAAATATTATGTAAACAGCACTGAAGTGAGTTTGCAATATAACAGCAATGGAGCTCAATAGAATCAGAGCTAGACTGGGGGGATGGATACCCAACCAATAAGCTAAGAAAGCTCCTCTGGGTTGGTTCTGTTCTGTGATAGGGTGATCAAGTGGATCCAGTTGGTTTGCCTAGCCAAAGCAATTCCATCCCTGTAATCCAGTCTAGTTTGTCTAGTTTGCTCCAGCTCTTTAGGGCTTCCCTATCACTCCAAGATGGATCCCAGCTGCTCAGGTTTGTTGTTGATCACGAGTGACTGTTCACACCTTTGATCTTTGAACCAACCATGCAGAGCCGCTGGGAGGAGGCGGCATTTACTTAGGGACTAACTAAAAAAACCCACCAATTATCAACATATATTAACGCTAAACCCAATTCACACCTTCATCCTAAATGTAACACTCAAACAAACAGGAGAATTTCTCCTCATGGTACCTGTTAAGGGCTGGTTATACTCCTGCAGCAGTGTGTCGCAGTGAGCTTGTTGCAGAGATTTTTGATTTATGCCCAATATTGAAGCGTATGCTATGTTATTCCACGCCACAACACAAGACGGACAATCAGGAATTAGCTGTGGCCGAGGTGATGAGGAAGTGGGGGCAAATTTGTGTAACAATGGAGGGACATGAGGGTGAAAAGGAGCGGGGATCCAGGTGGAAAAAGGGTCCCAGCGTTCTCACGCTTCTAGATGGTCCACCTTCACAAGTTATTTTCCACAATGGCGGTCATAAAAACAAAACAAGTCATGAAGGTACCAAACAGGATATACACATAGTGTAGAGTGGATGTAGATTTGACCAATCAGAGGCCTCCTGTCTGAGGCACTGTCTGCGGTCACCTACAATTTTGGAGAAGTGCAGCAGAGTATCTGTGGAAGGGGCGGGGCATATCTACGTTAACTGCGACACACATGCACACGACCTGGTTTCTGAGTATAAACCAGTCTCAAGTCCCCATAAAGTTAGCCTGACGTAGTCCGACTCAATTCTAGTCAGAATATGAGTCTGATACTGCTCCATAGAGCTGTGATTATGGGGCGTGTTTTGAACGGAGCAGGAAAAAAAATGCCTCTGCACTCAATTGGACAGACGTACAACCAATAAGAGCAACGGAGTGCGTGACGTAGGTTAAGCGAGGCATAGTTGTTGTCCACAAAAATCAAAGCGTGCAGTTTCACGCCTAGAATAAGATGAGCCTTGATCGCGTTTCTCTGTTCCTCTTTTAAAATTAATTTGCTGTCGATATCTTCTAGAACAGACCTAATAGCAGAATCTACTCACCTAAACTCTCCAGTGGCAGCCATTGTTGTTGTGACCCAAGCGCGCTTTGGTGACGTGGTTGATTACGTTACTCTTGATCATCTGTCCATCATCATCAGTATAAAGCCCGCCCTGACAATTTGATTGGATCGCCTGACAGTGGGCGATAATACTCGCGCTACTATGGAGCAGAGCCAGACCGAACTTCCCCGAACTCAAACCTTGTGGGCGGGACTAAGTTCGGAATGGCACCCAGGCTACCATAAAGTAACATATCCCTGGGAAATTGGTCTCTTACTCATCCCACACATTATCAAATTCTTGGGCCCCACTACACCTACACACATCCTACACCATTCTGATCGTATTACAAATGGATCAGGGTTAACTCTGTAATCCAGGTAGTATATTTAAAAAGGCCATAATTGATGAAATGCAGCTGTTACATACCTATTTCCTGACTGCTGTGTCTATGTATTATGGTGAGGAATTAGTTATTATCAGTATAATGATTATTGCTTGAAATTTTCTTGCAGATCTGACCACCATCTGCATTGTTAGAACATGTTTTTTTACTAGGTGAGGCATGAAAAGCATTAGATGGTCCAGATAAGCTAACATTTGGGTTACTGCCTGCCTTTCAGCAGAGCCGTTCTCATTTAAAGCTGTTTTTATACAGTGATACCTGGTCTTATCTAAACTTTACTCAAGTTTCAGCTTTCATCCTGCTCTAAATATATCCTTCTATAAAGCAAAAGAAAAATATAATATTAGTTATACAATAAAACCACAACTTTATACTTTACCCTGCGTGTTTTAGGTCTTGAGTTACATACACCCAGGTTGTACAAAAGAACCTCCCCTGATAAATATCAGACAATGAAACCGAGTGGAATGATTAAACCTGTTGAGTCAGTACTTGTACACATTTCTCTTCAGGAAGCTTCCTTCTTGCTTACTTTATTTTAAAGCTTTGAAACCTCCTTTCTCCAGATTTCTATCATGAAGCCTGTTGCTCATATCCTGGCTGCAGCGGAATACGGCAGATGAAATGTTGTAAGCTGGCTGATTATCATTTTGCTTGTTTTGAAATGTTTTTAGTCTTTGTGTTATCAAAGGAACCTTTTTCTTAACTCTGTCTAGTTTATCTATATTTGCATTACGTTTTTTTTTCTAATTGTGGCTATTCTGCTTCTCAGCAATAAGACTCTGTTTTACATATTAACATTTCTTCAATAAATAGGACACAGATCCTTAGTTAGTTTTAGCCTTTTTATCTGCTGTTCTTTAAACAGACAAAATAGTAATGTCTTTATATTTTATTAGCACAGATAATAGCACAGGGCTAGTTCACACAGTATCTGTAAAATTTTGCGGTGGCGTACTGTATGCTGGTAGACATTGTCTAGGCTGATTGAAACTGTACAACAGGATGCGACCACATTAAGTACAATTAAACATTTTTAAGGAACAGCTTGGAGGTAACATTACTCAAAGTTGACATAACTGGAAATTGATCTAACAAAAGTCTTTACATGGCTGTTTTGAAACTTGTTTTTGTATTTATGTTGCTTGGTAGAGGGTGAGAAAACATTCATTATTACTGGTTTAGTGGCCCTCATACTGGATCTTATCTTTCTACATATGCTGGTGTCTTTTGTGTGGTTACAAATATAAGAGGACTGATGCAGTTTTTTTCAAATGATCTGAAGGACATGGCTGCCTAATGCATTAATGAATCAGCAATGCATGCATTTATTGGCTGATAAAAGGAAAAAAAAAACAGAATTGGCTGAAAATAATGGGGTGTACTTCTCTATCTGCAGTTCCAAATAGGAACAGATTAGAACAAGTTGCATCGCTTATATAAAGTTGAGGATGTTTTAAATTTTGTGATGACAGCTCACCTCGATCAACTACACAATGTCGAACTATCTAGACCAGGGGTGTAAACTCGTGTTTAAAACAGACCGCATCAGCATCTTCTAATCTTTAAAATGTTCATTTCAGCTGTATGAGGAAACCTAGCCTGTATTCAGTTACATAAGGCTTACTGCTCCTTTTTCTATGATTACTCTCACTTATTTTAGGTCAGAAAAATAGCATTGACTGCTCAATTACAGGTCAGTCTTCTCAAGTTTTACAAAATTTGTCCAGAACTCATCAGAAAAAGTCTAACGTCTAATTGGTGTACTAAAACAAGTTGTCACAAAAATGTACTTTTAACCACTGTATTTGGATCTGGAAACATAATCAAAATTGATTTTTTTTAATTCTTAAAATGTAGTATAAATTGTCATAACTCAGAACAGAAGGACCCAGTATTCAGGAAAACAGACAGTGGGATTGGAGTAGCAGCTGCTACGGCATCTATCATAGGAAACTCTGCAGAAAGGAAACACAGGTTAGTCATAATTATCTAATGGAGAAAGATTATGAATGTGAGTCACTAGCCTGGTTTACAAGTTCAGCCCGTGCCCAGAGAACAAGGTAGAATCCAGTCAGTGGGCTGCCAACAAGATGCAGTGGGCACCGCCCCGAGTGTCATAGATGCTGCAGCCATGGAGAACAGAGGACAAGCAGGAGTCCGAAGACAGATCAGGCAAACGGATCATAACATATGACAGGCAGGCTCAGGGTTTGAGAGGCAGATCAGTATCAGATCATCGGAAACACTAAGGTATGCTGAAAACACTCCACACACACCACAGGCTGGAGAGAAATAATCTGCCTCTGATGACAGGAAGCAAGAAGTTTAAATAGAGGCAGGAGCAGGTAGATCAGATGAGCATTGATGAAAAACCAGGCAGAGTTAGACAGGTGAATGAAATGAATAATTAAGCCGGTGATCAGTACCGAGGTCATGACATAAAGTGACATAAAGTTTTTAAAAGTTTTAAAGTATTTACTAAACATATTTGATCATAATTAAACACAAGTTTACTTATCTTATTCCATACTATCAAGATCTTATGAGTTTCAGGACTTTGCAGCAGAAATAACCAAGTACAAATGAACTTCAGTTTTTAGGCATATGTATTCACATACTTGGCCTTAAACTTATTTCAATACTTTTCGGTAAAATTATACTCTTACATACTATTCTTAAGTACATTAAAAATGTTTTATAAGAAGGAAAATGTCCTGTATACAGCTTCATTTTCAGTATAAATAAGCATACTCATTGTACGCTTCAATAATGTAATTTTTGCTAAGTGTAGGCAGAAACAGTGACAGATAGTAAATATCCCTCTAAATTCAATGATGTGGTGTAGCTTAGGTTTCTAGGATTGTATTTGTTCAATGTGTAATACAAGTTAGTAGGGGTGTAAATAATCGTTTTGTATCAATGCATCAATCCAAAAGCCGACGTTCCGATGCATCGACACGTCCGCAAGATAATCGATTCATGTTTTTTTTTTTCGCCGGTCTATTTTTATCCATTTGCTCCTGGGCGTAATTCTCCCTCCCGTGCTGCGGTGGCGCTAAACCTATTTTGCCCTCCTACCTCGCTTCCTGGTTATACTCTTACAGCAGTGTGTTGCAGTAAGCTTGACACAGACATTTTTAAATTATGCTCAGTATTGAAGCGTGGTCTGGGCTACACGCTGTGGGTCTAGATATGGCCGAGGCGGTGAGGAAGTGGGGACGAGTTTAGTCCGACGGCGGAGGGACATGAGGGCCAAAAAGAGCGGAGATCCAGGTGGAAAAAGGGTCCCTGCGTCCTCACGCACCTCGCTCTTCTAGCGGGTCAAACTTCACGAGTTGTTTTCCGCAATTTCAGTCATAAAAACAAAACAAGCCGGCCTCCTGTCTGCAGCACTGTTTGCGGTCAGCTACAATCGGGGAGAGGAGCAGCGGAGCGTCTCTCAAGGGGCGGTGACGTCGTCACTCTGGAGCCTTCTTCTTCTTCTTTTTTTTAATGGTGGTTGGCAAACAACTTATAGGTGCATTACCGCCACCTTCCAGAATGGAGTATGGACCAGACAAACTATTATATTCTCCCTAAAATACCCGTTCTTCTTCGAAAATTAAAAATACTCCCAAAAACTACATCCCCAGATGACCTTAAAAACAATTCCCTTATATCTAGTTTATTTTTATTCCTGTCTAACTCTCTATGCAACATCTCTCTTTCCTGAGTATATTTATTGCATTCTAAAAAAATATGTTGGACAGTTTCTCTGGAGCCAAGGTATTGCATTGAACTCATTACACTGATATTGTGCAGTATTTTTGCAGTACTTTTGGATGCAACTTTTCTACTTCTGTTATTTGCTGTTGTTTCTAAAGAAAATGCATAATGATATTACAGCTTTCATTGATTTATTTCAAACTTGAAACTTTGTGTAGCCTGTAAGGTGTAAAAAAAATTATAATAATAATTAAAAAAAACAATTAAGCGATTAATCGAATCGAATCGTGGTGTATTCTTGAGTATCAAAATAATCGAATCGTTGGGTCAGGAAATCGATACTGAATCGAATCGCCATGATGGATGTGATTTACACCCCTACAAGTTAGTGCAGTTTTTATCAGAGACTGCTGTGAGATGAAATTGCCATCAATTTCTTAAAAGCCAAGGATTATAATTGTTTGTCTGTTTTCTATTTCATGTGGTGTAAAGCATAAATAAGTGAAACTAGTTTCCCAGAATAAACGTCCCTACTGGGACAATAAATTCAATTCTGTGTATTTTATCTAGTCCTTTGAAAGACAAAGAGAGTGTGGAAAGGTGACCACGCTCTCTGTCAGTGCAGCATAATTATCATGCCAACTGGCACAATCTGAAGCCATTCTATGGGACTGAAAACCACTATATAACAATCATGTGCGTGCATGCGTATTCATCAATCTATTTATGTGTAATTTGAAAATAATTTCAGTAGTTCTTCTGCTCTGCCGCTCATCGGACCTGAATGCCCTCCCTGATCATCTGAGGGAACCACAGACTATTCAGACTTTTAAAAAAAGGATTACGGTAAAAAGATTTCTTTTTAGCAGGTCGTATGACTTTTAACATTTTACAATTATGCTATTGATTTTATTCAAGTGTTTTAAAGCGATGTTTAATTTGAAATTATGATTTTACCCTTCTATGATGATTTTACATGTAGCACTTTGAGATTTTTTTTCTTGAACTTAAAGTGCATTACACATAAAATGTATTACTATTATTATTATTATTATTCATGTGTTACAAAAAATGAATAAATAAAAATAAGATGATCCACATGCCGCTCGTATTGCACAAACTAAAAACAATATCTCAGATCTACTATCAACTGGGTTTTAGAATCCTCACGCTATAAATATTTAATTCTCTGTTAAACAATGCCGATCATTCTTTAATAAGATCCTCATCTAACACACATGCAATGTTTGTTTTTAAACCTAATGTGTGTAAAGAACCTATTGAATGATTTTTTTAGTTTTTTTATGCACAAACTATGACAAAACATTTACTAAACTACGAAATAAAACAGAGTGATTGGATGTAAGGAGTGCAGAGACAGAGGAAACTCTATGTAATGCATATTAATGCTGGTCTGACGTGGTATGCTGAGCTGACAGAACACCGGGCGGGAACGGAGCATATAGTCATCCCACGTGGAGTAGTTTCTTGTGATTGGCTTATACAAGGGAGCTCTGTGATTAGTTGCAAACCATCCCGTTTAAAAATGTTTTTGTGTATCAAGGCACATCAGGAGAGTCTCAAAAATCCACAGACAAATGCAGTAAAGTTTAAAGACCACTGGTACTTTGTAATTTAATTCATAATTGTTTATGGACCAGAAATACTTTGGTGAATCATGCTGTGCATGTGTGAATCTTGTGTGCTTGCTTGCGTGAATCATGCTGTGTGTGTGGATCTTGTACTCTGCGTGTATGAATCACATACTTGTATTTGTGAAAATTGAGACCTATTTAGCTCCATACAACCTTGTTTATAAATGCTGGAGATCGGCCTGTTTTCCAGTGTAGTCCTGTTTCTCTGACCGTGACTGGCTGCATTTGCTCTCTTCATCCTCTGACATGGGAGCTGGCTCGGAGCTCGCCAGCCTGGCTGTGTGTTTCCTGGATGGGGCTGCCTTTTACAGTTTCTTTCTGTATCTCTGCTTCTGCCTCCTTGAACCCCAGTCGGCCTCGGCAGACGGCCGCTCTCACTGAGCCTGGTTCTGCTGGAGGTTTCTTCCTGTTAAAAGGGAGTTTTTCCTCTCCACTGTCGCTACAAGCATGCTAAGTGTGAGGGACTATTTGAGTCAATGAGTCGATGCAATCAACTGGTTTTCCTTCGATAGAAAACTTTGAATCAATTTGACTGGATGATCTGGTGAACTGTAAAGGGCCTTGAGATGACATGTGTTGTGAATTGGCGCTATATAAAATAAATGAATTGAACTGAATAATTGCAATCAGTCGATTTTTGTGTAGCTGTCAATGAGACTTCTGCTTCTCTCGGAAGGGATTTTGGTCAACTCTTCCTAAGTAAACTGCTCTCGCCATCTTATGTTTGAAGGGTGCCGTCCAAAAAAAAAAAGTGATTTTTGATAACAAGAGTAAATGTGTAAATTAATACAGCTGATATTACAACCCTTCTAGATTACATGACCCCACAGAATAAAAAATGCCTAATTTACAGCAGCAGACTCCATCAAAAGCTGTCGTCTTTTGAAGACCCATGTTTTCCCACAAGTATAAGTTATCTCAAAAATCAGTAGTGCGTGGGACTTCAGCAGCGCTGTGACCATCCAGTCACAGGCCCGATTCAGTGGTGTATCAGATGTTTGAAAAGTGAGCTTCAGAGTGACAGTGGTGACAGCCAATCACACAAGAAAAGACGGAGGGTCAATCAGTATGGGGCCAAAATGGTAGCTTTAATATTTGCAAATGTGTATGGAGAGTTGTGTGTCTGTATCTCGATTTGTGTGTGTGCAGTGGGATTTGAAAATGTGTAAATAAATCTGTAAATGTGTGAGGAGATTTGTGTGTCTGTACAACAATCTGCAAATGTGTAAAACTACTTGTGTGTAATCCGTTTTGCAAATGTGTAAAAAATCCACAAATCTGTATTCAGATCTGCAAATGTGTACTGAGATTTGCAAATGTGTAAAAAATCCACAAATCTGTATTCAGATCTGCAAATGTGTACTGAGACTTGCAAATGTGTAGATCAATCTGTAAGCACACACAGAGACACTTGTGTCTGAAGTATTTTCGCTTCAAGACCCAGAAATACAGACAAATCATTGGTTACAAGTCAAGCGGTTTTTCGGTTGGCTCTCTTTACACACGTGATTTTTGCTACTCTTCTGCCGCGTGAGATGCACAAATGCGTAGAAGGATTTGTATGTGTATTTTCGCGATTTGTAACCCCTTGCGCAGGCTCGCAGGCTCACATGCTGCCCTGACCGCAGGCTCACAGGCTCACAGACAGCCTCTACCTTTTTTTTCCCTCCGCTGCGGGAGTTGACGTGACAAGGACATATTGCTACCATTCAGTAAGGAACATTTTTTATCTATTATTAAACAAAAGGTTACGGAAAGATGGCAGAAGCTGTGGGAAGAGCATAGAACTGGAAGTTGGCTTTATAGTATTCAAAGAAAAATTGGTGCAATGAGGAGAACGGAAAGGAATAAAAAAGAGGTTATATCTAGATTAAGTTTCGGAAACACGGGGTTAAATGGAAACTTATTTAGAATGGGAACAGGAGGTTGTGGTTTTTGTTATCAAGGGGAGACGGTGGAGCATGTTTTGTTGTTTTGTTATAAATATTCTATGGAGAGAAGGGTTACAAGAAAATAAATTACAGTTAAATATACAAGATATTTTGGGGGGGGGAAATCTACTTATGATTATTTTTGTAATTTGATAAACAATCCTGAAAAAACGAAATTGGTAGAAAGGATATAAGTTTATTTATGTAAATATTGTTAATATTTATTTTTATTTTTCAGTGGGAAAATACTTAGCATCCCGATCCACACTCCACTGAAGTAGATGGTGGTAATGCACATCATAAAGTTGCTTGCCAACCGCCATAAAACAGAAGCAGAAGAAGAAGAAACAGTTTTACTAATGCAAACTATAGGAAAAATTTAAGAAATATACTTACAGAAAGCTGACGGGATTCCATTGCTCTCAACTTAGCAGGTACAACCCCTAGGACCCCAGTAGCGTCACGTACTGTACAATACCGCCAGCTGGTGGTATGTGGCTGTATGTGAAGCAAGTTGTGCTGAACTGCCGCAGCAGAGAGAGGCTGTCTGTGAGTCTGCGAGCCTGCGGTCAGGGCAGCATGTGAGCCTGCGAGCCTGCGCAAGGGGTTACAAATCGCGAAAATACACATACAAATCCTTCTACGCATTTGTGCATCTCACGCGGCAGAAGAGTAGCAAAAATCACGTGTGTAAAGAGAGCCAACCGAAAAACCGCTTGACTTGTAACCAATGATTTGTCTGTATTTCTGGGTCTTGAAGCGAAAATACTTCAGACACAAGTGTCTCTGTGTGTGCTTACAGATTGATCTACACATTTGCAAGTCTCAGTACACATTTGCAGATCTGAATACAGATTTGTGGATTTTTTACACATTTGCAAATCTCAGTACACATGTGCAGATCTGAATACAGATTTGTGGATTTTTTACACATTTGCAAAACGGATTACACACAAGTAGTTTTACACATTTGCAGATTGTTGTACAGACACACAAATCTCCTCACACATTTACAGATTTATTTACACATTTTCAAATCCCACTGCACACACACAAATCGAGATACAGGCACACAACTCTCCATACACATTTGCAAATATTAAAGCTACCATTTTGGCCCCATAAATCAGGAGCTACTAGGCAGTCTAAACTCAGGGAAGTGGGCTTCAGTTTAGCTGCAGTTTTCAGCTTTGTCCTAGTGCTTGACGAATGTCTGTGTACTGTAGTGTAACATTGTTTTTGCACAGTAAAAAGTGCATTGGAACTAAAACAGACTGGCTCCCCCATGCCCATTAATGATACACAGCTATATAAAACAGATACTAGTGATCACATAAGTATTTTTATTATATTGTGTAGTTTGATGTGTGTATATATATATATATATATATATATATATAAAACTGTAACTGGAGCTGTCACGTCTTGGTTAAGGTTTGGAGGACCCAAATGCAGAGGCAGAGAGGCTGAGGTGAATACTTGTAGTTTTAATGAAAATGGTAAACAAAGGTAGTCCAAAAATCCAACTAAAAATTTAACAGACCAGAACCATGGAGACATCAAAGGAAAACACGTACATAGAGCCAGGGAGAGACGAGGGGAGACGACTACAGCGAAGACAGGACCAGCAACAACAAGGAACCAACAAAGAGTGAGAGCAGAGGGAGAGCATATAATAGAGACAAAGGGAGGGCTAACGAGCTGACAAGGAGCAGGTGTGAGGAGACAACGAGGGAGCCAAGGGGAAAGGAACACACACACACGAGGGCTACAGAGGACAACAGAAAAACATGAGAACTAACAAATCTAGAAATTACAACAAATCTGGAATTAAACCAATAAAACTAGAAAACAAGGAGCAAAGTAAAGAACAACAGAACCAAGTCCATGACAGGAGCGTGTAACAAAAGCAATTTCCCTCTGGGATTGTTAAAGTATTTCCGATTCTGATTCTAAGGTGCTAAAATATAGTAGCATGAAGTTTATATTGTATATAATGGGGCTTTTTCTATAATCTAGTTTCAATTTTAGCAACACAAAATGTCGCTGACCTCACCCCTTTTTAAGGCTAAAAAAACAACTAGGTAAACACTATCATAACAAATGTAGTTTTTTTTTATTTGACGATCAATATATGCTTTTGAGTGTTCATATTATATTCATAGTCTGCCAATAGGTTGGTTTAAGTTAAACTGTGATTTTAAATTAGATAGCCAAATCAAAGTAGGTTCAAAGTTTTGCTTTAACCTTTTAAGATGTTTGTCAAAGTTGGACACTTCTCTCCAGACAACTGTTTAAAATAGGAACTTATTTTATCCGCTTAGCATTGTTGTAACACATTTCTTCTATGTCTGCATTGATTGAACTGCTGCTGTATGTCTTTTAGCTGTTACTCAAAAAGAAGATAACACATTGCCTCTCTTCTGGTCACACTCCAATCGCTGCCAGTGCATTTTAGTGTTTGGTTTAAATGACCTTCCCCACCATGTTTGTCTGTTCCTACGGTTGGATGAACACCAGCTCCTGCAGATACGGAGGTCTAGCAGGAAGCTCCTCAATTGTCGAAAACCCATCCCTCCAAAATAGAAAGGCTCCTGCTTTGCCTAGATTTAATACTTCTCCTATAAAATTTATATAACTTTTTTTTTTTTTATCTTTAGCTTTTATTATTTGCAATACTTAGATTGACCTTAGTATATTATTGGCTTCACTGTGTCTATCCTTATAATATTCTTATTCCTTATTTGTAAGTGTTTTATACAGTTTTCAGTTATATGCAGCAATTTGTTTCAGCTGTGGTTGTTTCAAAGTGGTTTACAAATGACGTGTGGTATGGATTGCCATAGATTTTTGCTGTATCACATAAAATCCCATAAAATTAAATGAAAATTGTGATTGTTAAGTAACGTCATTGCATCTGTGCATTTTAGAGTCCATTAAAGATTCTTGTATTTGCTTTTAAGTCTTTAAATGCTCTTTAAATAAAGTTTTTAACTTTCCTTGGTATAAACAGCACTTTGTGGTGGCTGAAAGGGCTCTAAAAATAAGGTTGAGTTGAGCTGAAAGTATATGTTAAGATTTTAGCCTTCGTGAAACATGTTGGAGGAAGCACGTTAGGGATTTATTTGAGCTATAGGAATGGTGATGTTCGACTTGTCTGGAAAGGTTATGCAGTGATCTCTAAAGAGGAAATGCAAGTCCACATACATAGCAGATTACACATAATAAACTTTTGTTTATCTGAATTTATTTTCTCAAAGAGCTTTAATTAGCTACATTTGCAGAGATTTCTTTCTCTTTTTTTTTCAGGATTTGCACAAATGTATGTAAAAAAGAGAAAAAGCTGGCGTCATGTGATCCAGAACAACCATTATCATGCAACTGCATACTTTGAACTCCTTACATAAGAAAGGCATTAAACACAGTTTTTTTTTTTTTTTGGCAAGACAATAAGTCTGTCACGGAAGTTTTAGGCCCTTTTCTGTCAGATGTAACACTGGAACCGGTTTGGTAGGGGATTCCTCACTGACACTCAACCAACAGGAACTTAGAGTTTTGGCAGGGACTATAAAAATGCAATTACTGTATGTAAGAGGATTTTTTTCCCCAACTCACAACAAAAGCTTATCTCTTAGCTGTTACGCACAATTAAATAAGGTGAAGATAAGAGCTGTTTAAACTGCACAAGCAGAATATAAGTTATCTAATAAACAGCGGAATACATATTATCTTACATAAAAAAAAATATTTTCATATATCAGACAGAAAATTGCAAGCCAAGTCAAAACCTTCAGAAAATGCAAGGAACATAAGAGACCTTTATTGAATTAGATATTTGATTTAAACATGAGGTACTATTCTTGACAGGTTTCCTACCTGAAATCAGAAACCGGATGACCAGAATGCTACCCTGGTTTTATTAGATCTTCCTGAAACAGAAGCAATGCTATGAGGGAACTTCTTGGAGCAGTTCGGCTGAGGTCATCTTGAAGAGATCACGTCACTATAGGTTTGTATGGTTTGGAAACACCCTGGGGTATGTGTGTGAACAGACATCTGTCAACATGAAAGATGGTTGTCTAAACTTCAGTAAAGTCAAAGTATGGCTTGAGAGATCAGGGATCTGTGAGACAATTCGAGACTGTTTTTTTTGTATTTTTGTGTGTTTTTTTTCAAATTAAATAAGGAATTCACAGCTGAGACAAACAGAATATGTAGGAAAAAAGTTATTATCATTAGAAACAACTGATCTTTTCTTTAATCAAAATTTAATTTTTTGTGAAGAGAATATTTTATATTGCTATTGCTGTGTGTTTATGTTTTAGCCTAACTTTTTGCACGTGCACAACTAACAGCTTTGGGCACACTTTGCTTTATTTTTCTGTTTTTGTGAACTTGCATTCGCTGACCAGGTGTGTAGACTGGGGTCTATTGTTTAAACCAGACATCAACTATTTTTATCCAGGCTAGCTCTATGGTGGTGCCTTCATGAGAAGCCCCGTGCTTCTCACTAGATGGAAGGGAGAGGTTTGAGACTCATGCTTGTATCTGGCTTTTTTAACCATCGTGGATGGAAATACTTGGCATTCTGTTAATCATTGTAGGAAAAGTCAGATCTTCCCAGATTGACACTATTAACTTGGCTACAGCAGCTTGGACTTTTTAACTGAGACTTAAACATGTGCTAACTCTTGTAACTGTAAGAGGAGAGAAACTGTCTGGCTATTTGTGAAAAATTGTTAGAGTAGCCTGGGTTATTAAACTATCAAAGAGAAAACCTGCAATAAGGACATTTGGTTTCTGGCTTTCTAGGCCTTCTGGCCCATAAGTTTACAAATTTCTTTTTGAATCATTTTAAAAACAGTGTATTTTCCCTCTTCTGTTTACACAGCAGCAACCTGTGACATGCTGAATGGCCTCTACTTATATGGTGCTTTTTTAAAATCAGGAGCCTTGACCAAAGTGCTTTACACTCCATTCAGTCTTTTAACCCATTCAGAAAGACACACTGATGGTGGAAAACTGTATTATAGCCACAGCTGCCCTGGGGCTCACTGAGAAAAGCAAGACTTTCGCACACGGGCACCATCGAGTCCTCTAACCACCATTAGTAGGCAATGTGGGTGAAGTGTCTTGTCCAAGGATACAACGAGATTGAAAACTGAGCTACAGTAGGGGCATTTCCCAAACAGTTACCAACAGACTCTAGACACAGCATCCCCAGACTTTTGGAGTTTACAATGTAGAATCCTGCAGAATCCCAAAAGCTTTGTAAAGATCGTGTTCTAATTTCTCCATTCATTTTAATACCATCTAGCCTGAACTTCTCTGGGACTAGTCACGATCCTTTAGGGGTGAACCCCCAAGCATGCTTGCAGGGGTGGGCAATTCCAGTTTCTGGGAGCCTGTATCCCGCAACTTTTAGATCCACCCTTGGTCCAACACAGCTAAGTCAAATGACTGAGTTACCTAAGTACAGTATGCAGCCAGTTCCTCCAGAGTCTTCCTAATCACCTAATTATTTGATTCAGGTGTGTTAAACCAATGGCAGATCTAAAAGTTGCTGGATACCGGCCCTCAGGAACTGGAACTGCACATCCCTGCCTTAGTGGTTGCATGCAGCATGTAAGGATAGTGGGCTGTGTATCTGAAAGGATGGTCCGCAGCAGAGGCGTGCACAGACATTTTGGGGGGCAGGTGCTCAGGAGGGGGGGAGGGCACTTTTTAGCGCACGTGGAACACTTAATTATAAAAAAAAAAATACACGCGCATGTTGAATGAAATTTGACTTTTATTTGTAACATTCTCTAAACGTGAGTTTTCAATGGAAAAAAGTCACACCACCAACAGAACAGACTAAAGTGTACTACTTGCTCATCTTTCTTTTTCTTTCATCTGGCTCATCTCCCTGTTGTCCCTCACCCTGCTGTTCTCCCTCACCCTGCTGTTCTCCCTCATCCATCTGCTCTCCCTCATCCTGGTCTTTTTCTGTCTCTGTGTCTTCCCTGAACTCTTCCTCATCTCCTGTCCTGGTAGATGTTGATGGTATAGAGCTTCCCTGCTTTGACTGGCTACAATATAATAATAATAACCATCATGACAATAATAATAATAATAGCTTTAACAAATATGCCACATTAGTTTAAATAATGGGCTATTAGGACAACATGACTGGAAGTCTTGTCACGTGGATATGACTTATGGTAGCCTACAAAATAATAGCTATTTTAATACCTGCTGATTTTGTACAAACCACTTAAAAATAAAATTTGAACAGCTTTTAAGATTTTTCAATACAATTAACCCTCCTTTCTTGGCATTGTGCTGCAATTACTAAATCAATATACAATTAAGACAGTAAAGAGACAAAAATGTGTTAATTTATGTTGCCTAACAAAACCTATACAACAGAAAACGTTTGTCTTAACACATAGATTTGCAATTGCAAACTCTACCGAAATTATTTGTAGCCTATGTGGTCTTCCTCACGTTATCTGTCATTGACTTGGGCTACAGTTTAAAACTTTATCTAGTCTAACTAGTTTATCAGGTGACCAGTCGGCAAAATGCTTGTTTGTTGCTGCTGAATGAGACATTTTAATGCACAACAAAATGATTTTGATTGATCTGTATATTACCTGGCTAATGGGGCACGGGAGAAGCAGCCTGTCAGCGACCGTTCCTGCTATCTGAAGACGCTTACTGAACTGCTATGATGCTGCACATCTGGCATGCCCTGCGGGCGACCGCGCGAGCTCACGTGAAAAAGGGAGAGAGAGATAGGCTGGTCGGGTGTGCGCAAGGAGGTGGCTTATTTCGGGGCATTGTTTCAGTCGTTTTTAATGGCTCAGGTTTTCAAAAGATCATTTCAAAACCGACCTCAGTAAAATCTTAATAATATTAATAATAATAAAAAAAAAACGAGTTTCAAAAGGGCATTTTCATTGATAAAGGGCAAACTTCCTAGTGCTTTAGCCCCACCTAGTGTCTATGTGTGCACGCCCATGGTCCGCAGTACAGGGACCAACACTGGGGGAAGTTCTCACATCTTTTCTGTTCACCTGCTACACAGTACCTTCTCCATCTACTCCCCTGGCCCTCACCTTCAGGAGTTCTCAGACAACTCAGCCATTCTTATTCTCATCACAGCCGACAATGACTGATAGGAAAATCTTTGTATGCAGCAAAATTTATGTACTGGTGTTTTAAAGTCTTTGGATTGCGTTGGCCCTTCTCTGCATGGATGGGTTTTGAGGTCGATGACGATTTGGAAAAATGCTCCACTTGTGAAAGCAAAGCTTTTCTCCTTTGCTTTTAATAAAACATTTGTAAGGGTCTGCCCTGTCAGAAAGGACACGACAAAAGGCATTATGAATTTTTAGTCATAGTACATGACAAGACCGTTTTAAGTTAAGCCAGTTCTGTTTCAGCTGCACTTCGCAACAGTAATCTATGTATGTTATCACTTAGATGGCTAATAAAATAAAAAGTAAAAATAAATAAATTGAACTTTATTGGTCTTACAATGGAGAAATTACCTCTTTGCATTTAACCTTTCCCCTTTGGGGAGCAGTGAGCTGCCACTGTGCAGTGCCTGGGGCTTAAGGGTCTTGCTCAGAGACCCAGAGTGGCAGTCTGTGGGAATGGGTTTCAAACTCCAAACTCTAAGCCCTAACCACTGGGCCTGCACTCCCCCATCATTACATATGAACTTTATGATGCAATTATTACTCTTTGTAGCAGTTTTACTGATTGTTTTATTACTTTTGTAGTGGACAGTGTTTACCTTTTTAGGTCAAATTGGTCATAATATCCATTTATCATTATATTCTACTGTGACAGCTGTTCATTTATTTTCTGTTGAGGAAGCTGATATGGTATAGTTATTATAGATACTTTAGGTGTGTAAATTAAATTGTAAAAAGTAACGTAATTTTTTTTTATTAATAGTCAGGTGATATTTCTGTGTGTCAAATGTTTAATGGCTTTGTGGGTTTTTTGTCTTTTGTTTTGTTTCTTCAGCATTAACCTGAAATATTTTCTAAAGGAATGGCAATAAACAAGAGGATCTTGACCATCTTAGTCCTCCTGGTAACACTGCTCGTCTTGGAAAAAGGAAACTTCAACTTTCATTTTCACTCTCCAGTCTTGGATTTTCTAGTAAGCCCACTTTATTTACTTGCAACAGTAAACACAGAATGCGGGAGTTGTTCACGATCACACAGGTTCATGTTCCATATAAATAACAAGGAAATGATTCTGTTGTTCCAGGAACCACATGGTGAAGCCTTTCTTTCTCACACACGACAGAAGAGGAATGGTTAGTTTGAAGCAGTAAAAGGCTTGATTAATCCTAATGTTATGAAAATAGGGACTACCAAAATATTATTTGATTGTAGAAAAGAATAGATATAAATTTCAAACATTAACTATTGCAGTTCTTTTGGACCCTGGGATTTACACAGCAAGCATCTTAATAAATACATCAAATGCAGAAAACTATGAGCAGCTCCTATCAAACCTGAATGCTACCAGCTTTCCTCTGGAAATTGATAACGTCACAGAGATCCAAGATATTACTGTCACTACAGGTGAGTGTTACTTCTGAGATGGTTTGTTGACAAAAAAACATCTATATCACTGATACAGTATATAGCATTTATGTTTAACATTCTCACACACAGTTTGTGTCTCCACTGATGCTGGCTTCCAATGTGAGTGTGAAGAGCAGTTTGCTTGGCCGTACAGCACCTGCATCACATATGGAGCGTGTGACTCTATATCAGGTGGTATCTGTACATGCATCAAAGGATTCCCAGCTGATGGCTCATCCTGTCAGCTAATATCAGGTTAGCATGGCTCAATTATAGATGGAAATACTGTGACACATGTGCCTCCTCCATATATATTACAGTTTGCGAAAATTAGTAATCCTTTAATCTTCAATAGTAATAATATTTTTTACATGCATGAATACAACTAAAAATGACACATGAAAATATTCTGTACTGGGTCAGATTATAGTGAAACACTTATAGTAAGTGAATTTAAGTGGATATAAGTTTTGCTGTCTATATCCTTATTTACATGTTGTGATGCCAATAGCTTCTGATATCTTACATCCTAGCTCCTCTGCTGCCTGTCTAAAGCCTTCTTCTTTATTGTCATCTTGGGGTTATTTTCTGAATGTATGCCGTCCCCAGTTTAGAATTCAGCTTTATTGTCATTACACTGCCACAAGTACAGAGCAACAAAATTCAATCTCTGCATTTGGGGAGCAGTGGGCTGACATTGTGCAGTGTCCGGGGAGAAGTGTGGGGTTAAGGGTCTTGCTCAGGGACCCAGAATGGCACACTGCAAAAAATATAAATCTCAATAAGTTATTTTTTCTTAAAATAAGTGTGTTTTTCCTTGATTTGAGGAGATAAGTAAGACACTTTGCCAATGGAACAAGACAATTTCCTTTTAAAATAAGAAAAAACTATTTTATCGTCTTATTTCAAGTAAATATTATCTAACTATCTTATTTTAAGAGTGAAAATACTCATTCCATTGGCAAATCATCTTATTTACCTGCTCAAATTAAGGCTAAATATACTTAATTTAAGCCATTTTTTACTTATTTCTGGATTGTTTTTGCAGCGCAGTCTTTGGGAGTGGGCCTTAAATTCAGAACCTCTGGGATCCAAGCGCAATGCAGCCACTCCCGTAGATGAGCTACGTAGAAAATGTAATGAGTTAAACTAAAAGTTATTCTAAATTCTCCTCAGGTGTGAGTGTGCGCGCGAATGGCTGTTTGTCTTGTTTGTCTCTGTGTTGCCCTGCGATGGACTGGTGACCTCTTCAGGATGGACCCTGCCTGTCGCCTGTAGATAGCTGGAGATAAGCACCAGCACCCCTCGCGACCCCGCTTGGGATAAGCACGATGGAAACTGAATGGAAATTAAATGCAATAAATTAACATTTACATTAAATTAGAAGATATGTGTGTGTGTGCTCTTGTGTTTAATACATTGTATGGCCCATTTTAAGGGAAAATAGCACATTGTGGGGAATAATTGTTTTTGAGTCAGGGATCAGGTTTCGGACTAAGCTATGAAATTAATTTAGGTTGGGGTTAGGGTTAGGTATGAACCTGTAATGGTAAGGGTAAGGGTCATGGTTAGGCTATAAATTGAAATAAATAGAAGTCAATAGAAAGGCCCAGCAAAGAGAGTGAGAGAATTGTGTGTGTGTGTGTGTGTGTGTGCTCCTGTTTTAGAATACAAGTAATAAACTGTTTCAGTTTCTAAAATTTGGACTGATAGGTTTATCTAAGGACAGTCCCCGAACAAGGTCTTTGATGTACAAATTTCTCCTTTTCCAATATCTTACAGAGTTGCTTGTTCAGACTGAATATGAAATTGATGTGGAGCTGAATGTAACAGATGTTGCAACAGTGGATTTCCTCAGAATTCTTCTGAACAATGGGAGCGCTTTTACTACAAACACTGTAGTGAATGTCACACAGATTGCCTTCACTACAGGTAAGAAATTATATGAAAGATATTGTTCCCAAGACCATATAAAACTTAAAAGAGAGTTCCCATTTGGAGTGATCCTGTTGTAATATTATCTATCTAATGTTTTTCCTCCAGTTTGCTCTCCAATCGGCGGTGGTTACCAGTGCAGATGTGAGGATCAGTATCGTTGGTCATGTGACCAGTGTCAAACATATGGATCATGTGACAACATAACTGGAGACACTTGTGGATGCATTAATGGCATTCCTGCTGATGGACAGTACTGCCAGTCTCTGGATCAATACAGTGAGTTCAGTTGAAGTTGGTAAAAACTTTGATGTGATTTCTCCTTTAAATTGAATTACCCGATCAGATCACTAGATTCTCTCAGCAAGAGATGCTTTTAGCCCTGAAGGAATCTACTGTTAGACTTTGTTAAGGCTTCTAGTTACTAAAGAATATTTGTTTGTTTTTATGTAGTTTCTTTGCAAAAATATGTTTTGTACCTCCATGGTCAATTCTAATCTAACATGAAATGTGTGAAACAGCACCATCTGCTGCTGAAGAAGCATATTTAATTTATTGTATCCTTAGTAGTTTGATACAAACAGTGTTTTTCAGTTAATTGGCACAGAGAGAAAAACAAAAACTTCATATTTTATCTGGTCTGGTTCTGTTTGGCAGTGAACAGCAACCTGGGGGAGAAAAATCAGCTAGTTTTCTTTAGACAGAAAACGTTGAACCAATCACACTGATCAGTTTGTATTGACTCTGTAAAGTATTTTGTATTACGTGTGTTTTGATTTGACATTATGTAATAAAGTAAATTAAAGTGAATCAAGCTGAGGAAACCCAATATAGAGTGAAGCACATATTGAGAGTAATACCATCATCTATGTATCTATATGCATTCAGTCTCACCTTCTTTGTCTTTATCTTTACAGACTTTACAAATTGCTCAGATACCACAACAGCACGTAAGATAGTCGTTTTAATACATAAATGATATAGAACTGTAATAATCTGAAATAGAAACACTTTACCCACTCTAACTTTTGTCCTAAATCTCATTTTTAATTTCACTCCCTACAGCCCCACCATTTGTTTATCTCTACATTCTTCATGTTGAGCTGAACAGTACAGATGTTGAAGCTGTTAGAGAACTGAGGAAAATCAGCTACCCCATCAGCATCAACAGCTACATAGAGATCTCTGATGTTAACATCACTACCGGTAAGACCAATAGATTCAAAGATGTACTATTATACTGTTAAATGGTAGACATTGATTTATTTATGCATGATAAACCAAAAAAAATTTGCATGAAGAAAATGAGTTTGTATTTGTTTCCATATATCCAGAAGTTGTGAAGAAGATCTCAGTTTCAAAGTGAACTTTCCACCTATCTAATCAGACCTGCTGTAACTGAACTGTTTCTCCTCCAGTTTGCTCTCCAATCGGCGGTGGTTACCAGTGCAGATGTGAGGATCAGTATCGTTGGTCATGTGACCAGTGTCAAACATATGGATCATGTGACAACATAACTGGAGACACTTGTGGATGCATTAATGGCATTCCTGCTGATGGACAGTACTGCCAGTCTCTGGATCAATATAGTGAGTTCAGTTGGAGTTGGTAAAAACCTTGATGTGATTTCTCCATTAAACCTCATCAGATCACTAGATTCTCTCAGCAAGAGATGTTTTTAGCCCTGAAGGAATCTACTGTTAGACTTTGTTAAGGCATCTAGTTACTAAAGAATATTTGTTTGTTTTATGTAGTTTCTTTGCAACAATAAATTTTGTACCTCCATGGTCTATTCTAATCTAACATGAAATGTGTGAAACAGCACCATCTGCTGCTGAAGAAGCATATTTAATTTATTGTATCCTTAGTACCGTATTTTCACGACCAAAAGGCGCACCGTACTAAAAAGCGCACTCTCAGTTATGTGTCCCAATTCTGTATTTAACACACACATAAGGCGCACCGGACTATAGGGCGCGTTTTTTATATACAGGTACATGTCCTCTACTACGTTTAAATACCTCTACTGCGTATTTAAAAATACAGCGGGGGCAAAACTGAGTATGACTGTGCTTTATTCATGTATTTATTACAAAATATTAATCAAACCTGGGAGCTGGCCGTGAGACAGACACATCGCAGATGACAGAGTACTGTGATCACTTCTAAATTAAATTAAACTCCTGAAACCTGCCGACGGAATATGTTCGCTTTTATTACCGGTATCCTGGTGCCTGCAGTTTAGATTATTTAGATGAAAAACACCTGCCAGCCACCGCGGTGAACCCGGAGGAGACCCGGCCCAGAGGCTGCTGTTGAAGGGATTTCTACTGTCGGTGTACCGCTGGTATGTGGGGGTCTGAGCGCCTCCGACAGAAATAGTATAGGCAGGATAATAATCTGGATGAACTGACTGCAATTATGAAGTTTTCAGGTGGTCTTTCTCACTTAAAAACATATTAAAACTACTTTATTCCCACTGATCACAGCAAATATAGCTGCAAGATTTAGATTATTTAGATGAAAAACACCTGCCAGCCGCCGCGGTGAAACCGGAGGAGACCCGGCCCAGAGGCTGCTGTTGAATTAAGTTTTCAGGTAGAAAAATAGAGCGGGAGCAAAACTGAGTATGATTGTGCTTTATTCATGTATTTATTACAAAGTATTAATCAAACCCATCAAAGTCATCATCCTCTGTTTCTGAATTAAACAGCTGCGCTAAATCAGACATGCCAATTTCCCCTTCTTCCCTGTCAGAGTCACTTTCCGTGCCGGGCGGCTCCTCAGAAATAATGCTGGCTTTTGCGAAAGCTTGAACAACAGAGCCAGCAGACACGTTAGTCCAAGCATCTACAATCCATCCGCAAACGGTGGCGTAACTTGCCCGGCGCTGCCTTCCACTTATCCTGAAACTGTGGTCTCCGTCGGTCATTCATCGCTGCCACGCCGCTCGCAGCCTTACTTTGAACGGCCGGTTCACACCGACGTCGAGCGGTTAAAGTTCCTTTGTCAGACCCCCCGGGATAACGGCGAACACAGCGTTCATTTGATTCACCTTTTTTTTTTTTTCACATCAGCTGTGAGATGGGCACGCAGTCACAGATTAACAGCGATGGTGATGCGTGGAAAAAACCACCTGGTCTCCTTACATACACCTGCCTCAGCCAGGCTTTCATCATCTCCTCATTCATCCAGCCTTTTTCATTTGCGTTAATATCATATGTCATCAGAGCGCTGTGTCTGTCTCGCTGTCAGCTCCCAGATCAGCTTCTCTGATTGGTTGATGCGGCGCGTCCAGCAGCAAAACTTAAATTTTTCCATCTCGAGCAGCAGCAGCGTGTTGGCGGCGCCTCAGATACTTAAACGCTCCCGACGCACAGCGCCTGCTGCTCAAAACGTGCTGCGGGACCTTTTGCTGTGCCTATACGCGCGTCAACCATTGACTTTGCATGTAAACTCGCTGCTTCTGCTGCACCTGCTGGGTCCGGTTCACACCGATGTCGAGCGGTTGAACAGCGAGCACAGCGTTAATTTGTTTCACCATGTTTTTCACATCAGCTGTGAGATGGGCATGAATGGAGTTACATATTAACAGCGATGGTGAGGGGTGGAAAAAAAACAGCTGGTCTCCTTACATTCAGCCACTCTTTCATCATCTCCTCAATGAGGTGGTCTCAAAAGTCGCAGTTACAACACACATAGGGCGCACCGCACCAAAGGGCGCACCGCACATTTTGAGGGAAAAAAAGACGTTTAAGTGCGCCTTATAGTCGTGAAAATACGGTAGTTTTAATTCAAACAGTGTTTTTCAGTTAATTGGCACAGAGAGAAAATCTTGAACTTCATATTTTATCTGGTCTGGTTCTGTTTGGCTGTGAACAGCAACCTGGGGAAAAAAATCAGCTAGTTTTCTTTAGACAGAAAACGTTGAACCAATCACACTGATCAGTTTGTATTGACTCTGTAAAGTATTTTGTATTACGTTTGTTTTGAATTGACATTATGTAATAAAGTAAATTAAAGTGAATCAAGCTGAGGAAACCCAATATAGAGTGAAGCACATATTGAGAGTAATGCCATTATCTATGTATCTATATGCATTCAGTCTCTCCTTCTTTGTCTTTATCTTTACAGACTTTACAAATTGCTCAGATACCACAACAGCACGTAAGATAGTCGTTTTAATACATAAATGATATAGAACTGTATTAATCTGAAATAGAAACACTTTACCCACTCTAACTTTTCTCCTACATCTCATTTTAATTTCACTCCCTGCAGCCCCACCATTTGTTTATCTCTACATTCTTCATGTTGAGCTGAACAGTACAGATGTTGCAGCTGTTATAGAACTGAGTAAAATCAGCTACCCCATCAGCATCAACAGCTACATAGAGATCTCTGATGTTAACATCTCTACCGGTAAGACCAATAGATTCAAAGATTTACTATTATACTGTTAAATAATAGTTAGATATTAATTTATTTATGCATCATAAACCAAAACACATATGCAAGAACAAATGAGTTTGTATTTGTTTCCATATATCCAGAAGTTGTGAAGAAGATCTCAGTTTCAAAGTGAACTTTCCACCTATCTAATCACACCTGCTGTAACTGAACTGTTTCTCCTCCAGTTTGCTCTCCAATCGGCGGTGGTTACCAGTGCAGATGTGAGGATCAGTATCGTTGGTCATGTGACCAGTGTCAAACATATGGGTCATGTGACAACATAACTGGAGACACTTGTGGATGCATTAATGGCATTCCTGCTGATGGACAGTACTGCCAGTCTCTGGATCAATACAGTGAGTTCAGTTGGAGTTGGTAAACACCTTGATGTGATTTCTCCATTAAATGGAATAACCTGATCAGATCACTAGATTCTCTAAGGCAAAGATATGTTTCGCCCTGAAGGAATGGACTGTCAGATTCTGTTAAGGCTTCTAGTTACTAAAGAATATTTGTTTGTTTTATGTAGTTTCTTTGCAACAATATGTTTTGTACCTCCATGGTCAATTCTAATCTAACATGAAATGTGTGAAACAGCACCATCTGCTGCTGAAGAAGCATATTTAATTTATTGTATCCTTAGTACCGTATTTTCATGACCATAAGGCGCACCGTACTAAAAAGCGCACTCTCAGTTATGTGTCCCATTTCTGTATTTAACACACACATAAGGCGCACCGGACTATAGGGCACGTTTTTTATATACAGGTACATGTCCTCTACTACGTTTAAATACCTCTACTGCGTATTTAAAAATACAGCGGGGGCAAAACTGAGTATGACTGTGCTTTATTCATGTATTTATTACAAAGTATTAATCAAACCTGGGAGCTGGCCGTGAGACAGACACATCGCAGATGACAGAGTACTGTGATCACTTCTAAATTAAATTAAACTCCTGAAACCTGCCGACGGAATATGTTCTCTTTTATTACCGGTATCCTGGTGCCTGCAGTTTAGATTATTTAGATGAAAAACACCTGCCAGCCACCGAGTGAACCCGGAGGAGACCCGGCCCAGAGGCTGCTGTTGAAGGGATTTCTACTGTCGGTGTACCGCTGGTATGTGGGGGTCTGAGCGCCTCCGACAGAAATAGTATAGGCAGGATAATAATCTGGATGAACTGACTGCAATTATGAAGTTTTCAGGTGGACGTTCTCACTTAAAAACATATTAAAACTACTTTATTCCCACTGATCACAGCAAATATAGCTGCAAGATTTAGATTATTTAGATGAAAAAACACCTGCCAGCCGCCGCGGTGAAACCGGAGGAGACCCGGCCCAGAGGCTGCTGTTGAATTAAGTTTTCAGGTAGAAAAATAGAGCGGGAGCAAAACTGAGTATGATTGTGCTTTATTCATGTATTTATTACAAAGTATTAATCAAACCTATCAAAGTCATCATCCTCTGTTTCTGAATTAAACAGCTGCGCTAAATCAGACATGCCAATTTCCCCTTCTTCCCTGTCAGAGTCACTTTCCGTGCCGGGCGGCTCCTCAGAAATAATGCTGGCTTTTGCGAAAGCTTGAACAACAGAGCCAGCAGACACGTTAGTCCAAGCATCTACAATCCATCCGCAAACGGTGGCGTAACTTGCCCGCCGCTGCCTTCCACTTATCCTGAAACTGTGGTCTCCGTCGGTCATTCATCGCTGCCACGCCGCTCGCAGCCTTACTTTGAACGGCCGGTTCACACCGACGTCGAGCGGTTAAAGTTCCTTTGTCAGACCTCCCGGGATAACGGCAAGAACAGCGTTCATTTGAATCACCTTTTTTTTTTTTTTCACATCGGCTGTGAGATGGGCACGCAGTCACAGATTAACAGCGATGGTGATGCGTGAAAAAAACCACCTGGTCTCCTTACATACACCTGCCTCAGCCACGCTTTCATCATCTCCTCATCCATCCAGCCTTTTTCATTTGCCTTAATATCATATGTCATCAGAGCGCTGTGTCTGTCTCGCTGTCAGCTCCCACATCAGCTTCTCTGATTGGTTGATGCGGCGCGTCCAGCAGCAAAACTTAAATTTTTCCATCTCGAGCAGCAGCAGCGTGTTGGCGGCGCCTCAGATGCTTAAACGCTCCCGACGCACAGCGCCTGCTGCTCAAAACGCGCTGCGGGACCTTTTGCTGTGCCTATACGCGCGTCAACCATTGACTTTGCATGTAAACTCGCTGCTTCTGCTGCACCTGCTGGGTCCGGTTCACACCGATGTCGAGCGGTTGAACAGCGAGCACAGCGTTAATTTGTTTCCCCATGTTTTTCACATCAGCTGTGAGATGGGCACGCATGGAGTTACATATTAACAGCGATGGTGATGAGTGGAAAAAAAACACCTGGTCTCCTTACATTCAGCCACTCTTTCATCATCTCCTCAATGAGGTGGTCTCAAAAGTCGCAGCTACAACACACATAGGGCGCACCGCACCAAAGGGCGCACCGCACATTTTGAGGGAAAAAAAAGACGTTTAAGTGCGCTTTATAGTCGTGAAAATACGGTAGTTTTAATTCAAACAGTGTTTTTCAGTTAATTGGCACAGAGAGAAAATCTTGAACTTCATATTTTATCTGGTCTGGTTCTGTTTGGCTGTGAACAGCAACCTGGGGAAAAAAATCAGCTAGTTTTCTTTAGACAGAAAACGTTGAACCAATCACACTGATCAGTTTGTATTGACTCTGTAAAGTATTTTGTATTACGTGTGTTTTGATTTGACATTATGTAATAAACTAAATTAAAGTGAATCAAGCTGAGGAAACCCAATATAGAGTGAAGCACATATTGAGAGTAATGCCATTATCTATGTATCTATATGCATTCAGTCTCTCCTTCTTTGTCTTTATATTTACAGACTTTACAAATTGCTCAGATACCACAACAGCACGTAAGATAGTCGTTTTAATACATAAATGATATAGAACTGTAATAATCTGAAATAGAAACACTTTACCCACTCTAACTTTTGTCCTAAATCTCATTTTTAATTTCACTCCCTACAGCCCCACCATTTGTTTATCTCTACATTCTTCATGTTGAGCTGAACAGTACAGATGTTGAAGCTGTTAGAGAACTGAGGAAAATCAGCTACCCCATCAGCATCAACAGCAACATAGAGATCTCTGATGTTAACATCTCTACCGGTAAGACCAATAGATTCAAAGATTTACCATTATACTGTTAAATGATAGACAGTGATTTATTTAAGCATGATAATCCAAAAAATATATGCATGAAGCAAATGAGTTTGTATTTGTTTCCATATATCCAGAAGTTGTGAAGAAGATCTCAGTTTCAAAGTGAACTCTCCACCTATCTAATCAGACCTGCTGTAACTGAACTGTTTTTCCCCCAGTTTGCTCTCCAATCGGCGGTGGTTACCAGTGCAGATGTGAGGATCAGTATCGTTGGTCATGTGACCAGTGTCAAACATATGGATCATGTGACAACATAACTGGAGACACTTGTGGATGCATTAATGGCATTCCTGCTGATGGACAGTACTGCCAGTCTCTGGATCAATACAGTGAGTTCAGTTGGATTTGGTAAAAAACTTGATGTGATTTCTCCATTAAATGGAATAACCTGGTCAGATCGCTAGATTCTCTGACCAAAAGATGCTTTTAAACCTGAAAAAATCTACTCTCAGATTCTGTTAAGGCTTCTAGTTACTAAAGAATATTTGGGTTTGTTTTTTGTCTTTTTGCTGCCACGTAATATGTTTTGAAAATCTATGGTAAATTCTAAACCAACATGAAATGTGTGAAACAGCACCATATGCTGCTGAAGAAGCATATTTAATTTATTGTATCCTTAGTAGTTTTAATTCAAACAGTGTTTTTCAGTTAGTTGGCACAGAGAGAAAAACTAAAACTTCATCTTTTATCTGGTCTGGTTCTGTTTGGCTGTGAACAGCAACCTGGGGTAGAAAAATCAGCTGCGCTGCCACCATCAGCATCTTGAGTTGAAGATGACAGAACTGGAATTTTTTGTCAGTGCTTTCTCCCATTTCTCTGGTATATACATAGCTATGGGCTCAGCTTTTATTGTGACTATTTCCTTGCTAAAAAGAGCCATGAATGCAGCTAATTTACAGAAGATGATAGACCTTTAATTTTTTTGTCAGTCTTACTCCCTTTTTTCCCTCGTAGACATACTTATTTTCTCAGCTGAATGATCTGTTTGAAATGTCTTTGTAAAGTACATTGGATGATATGTGTTTTCAATTGGCACTATAAATGAAACTGAATTAAACTGAGGGAGCCTACTATGTAGTGAGGCATATTTTGAGAGTAATGGCACTATCCATATGCATTCACTTTCTCCCTTTTTGTCTTTATCTTTTCAGACTTTACAAAGTGTCATAAATGATATAGAACTGTAATTCCAAAAAAACCCGATCTACTGGAGTTGATTTTCCAAGTTTTAATGCGTTTCACTTTCCATCCAGTAAGCTTTTTCATTTAAATGCTATAGAATGAATGGAAAAGCTTCCTGGATGGAAAGTGAAATGTCGTTTACAAATTCTGATGTTTGTTGCTGAGTTGTAAAGAAAACCTCATATTTACAGCTTCTACAATGTTTATTTGTCCAAAATGTATCTGCAGAGTCAACCACTCCTACACCTCCAATTAATACAACATTCCAAGTTCCCAGTAAGTAATAAAAATTAAGTGAATCTTTTTTTTTTTCATCCAATCAAATTATTTTACAACAATATTGATATATCTCACTGATTTTTTTACTTACCACATTCACAGCCAGGAACACTTCAATAGCTTCAACAACAGCTGCAACAAGTGAGAGAATATAGCTGATCACTGTAGTACATTTTCTTGGAAGATAGTTTAGTGTTATTTTTTTCAAACGCTTTAGATGTTTTTATTGCTCTATAATGAATCTAATGTGTTTGCACTTCTATCTGTCACGTATTATATGTGAAAGCACATTATCAAGCTGCTCAGAACTCAGAGACTTTTATTTAAATACTCGTTTTTCTTTCTTTTGTTTTTCTGTTGGATCGTTAGTTAGCATTGCCGCCTCACAGGTGGAAGGTTTCTGCTTTAAATTCTTTGCTGGGTCTTTTCTGAGTATTTAGTCTTCTGTTTCCTCCTACCGTTCAAAAATTACTTATTACTTTTCTTAGAGCTTCTATGTTTCCCAAGCATCAGCACAGCAGCTGAATGAATAGGGACCAGGGGTTCAGTTGACCTCTGGGAGCCTGATTAGACTTATTGAAGGGGCAGTTGAGGAGGTGTTGCAATTTCTGCAGTTAACTGGTGATTGTAAAGATTCTGTCAACCCATTTGTCAAAAGTATCGATGCTTCATTTCTTTATCCTTAAGTTCATTGTAATCCGAGCATTAGGATTCAGAATATTCAGGCTTTTATTTTGTCACATATTTATGCTTTTATTTTGTCATGTATTAATTCCTGTCATCACATTTTCAATATAAGCACTCTGAAACCAGAATATACTTATATACACATTTGCTTTAAATGTTTCTCTTTGCAGCTAAGCATGTAACCCATCAATACAACCTGTTTATTGAGCTGAAAACCACAGATGATGCAGCTGTAGGAAAGATACGAAACCTCAGCTTCACCATTAGCATTAACAATGACCTACAGATCTCTGATCTTAAGATTTCTACAGGTAATAACTGCCACTATGGCACACTAGATAAAATGTAGTGTAATTTGATTTATCTTTTTTTGTTGTTGTTTTTAAACAATCTGTCTTGCTTTCAGTTTGTTTCCCCAATAATACAACCTACCAGTGCAGATGTGAGGATCAGTATGCCTGGCCTTGTGACATGTGCTCCACTTTTGGCGAATGCAGCAACATTCAGGACAATACCTGTAGATGCATCAATGCTCTTCCTCCAAATGATACTTATTGCCAGCCACTGTCAGGTAAGTGCACATATTTTATAACTTTTTCATTAATAGTTTTCTTACTTCCAATAACAGTGGTCCGTTCTGAAATTCGCTCTTCCTTTTTAAAACAGAACTTGATACCTGTCGGATGCAAACTACTATTGGTATGAAACACAACCATACTTCTTCAATTGGTGTATTTGATGATTCTGCTTTGCTTTCTAAGTCAAAACAAGGTTTTGTGTTTGGTCCACCCTATAAAGTCTCAACCTCAACGCTATTTCTGATATTTTGAATTGAAAAAGCTTCCTGGATGGGAAGTGAAACGTCTTCAAACTTTGAAACAAAGTCCAGTGGATTGTTTTTAAACTTTTTGGAATGGTTCTGTTGTTTTTTATATCAAATAAGTTCAATGCTGTTTTATAATACTGATGAGACATTTTGAGAAAGTACAAAAAGGAACAAGTTTGGATTTGTCTGTGAAATAGAAATACAAATATCTTAAATAGAAACACATTTTCTGTCTAAAAAGTTTTTTTTATTGATCTAGTACTTTGCTGGAATGTGTTTTTATTCTTGCAGGGACAACAACCATTACACCTTTCGTTAACAGTAAGTCCTTCATGTTCAAGTACACTATATTGCCAAAAGTATTTGCTCACCCATCCAAATTATTGGAATCAGGTGTTCCAATCACTTCCATGGCCACAGGTGTATAAATTCAAGCACCTAGGCATGCAGACTGTTTTTACAAACATTTGTGAAAGAATGGGTCGCTCTCAGGAGCTCAGTGAATTCCAGCGTGGAACTGTGATAGGATGCCACCTGTGCAACAAATCCAGTCGTGAAATTTCCTCGCTCCTAAATATTCCACAGTCAACTGTCAGCTGTATTATAAGAAAATGGAAGTGTTTGGGAACGACAGCAACTCAGCCACGAAGTGGTAGGCCACGTAAACTGACGGAGCGGGGTCAGCGGATGCTGAAGCGCATAGTGCGAAGAGGTCGCCAACTTTCTGCAGAGTCAATCACTACAGACCTCCAAACTTCATGTGGCCTTCAGATTAGCTCAAGAACAGTGCGCAGAGAGCTTCATGGAATGGGTTTCCATGGTCGAGCAGCTGCATCCAAGCCATACATCACCAAGTGCAATGCAAAGCGTCGGATGCGGTGGTGTAAAGCACGCCGCCACTGGACTCTAGAGCAGTGGAGACGCGTTCTCTGGAGTGACGAATCGCGCTTCTCCATCTGGCAATCTGATGGACGGGTCTGGGTTTGGCGGTTGCCAGGAGAACGGTACTTGTCTGACTGCATTGTGCCAAGTGTAAAGTTTGGTGAAGGGGGGATTATGGTGTGGGGTTGTTTTTCAGGAGCTGGGCTTGGCCCCTTAGTTCCAAGGAAAGGAACTCTGAATGCTTCAGCATACCAAGACATTTTGGACAATTCCATGCTCCCAACTTTGTGGGAACAGTTTGGAGCTGGCCCCTTCCTCTTCCAACATGACTGTGCACCAGTGCACAAAGCAAGGTCCATAAAGACATGGATGACAGAGTCTGGTGTGGATGAACTTGACTGGCCTGCACAGAGTCCTGACCTCAACCCGATAGAACACCTTTGGGATGAATTAGAGCGGAGACTGAGAGCCAGGCCTTCTCGTCCGACATCAGTGTGCGACCTCACAAATGCGCTTCTGGAAGAATGGTCAAAAATTCCCATAAACACACTCCTAAACCTTGTGGACAGCCTTCCCAGAAGAGTTGAAGCTGTTCTAGCTGCAAAGGGTGGACCGACGTCATATTGAACCCTATGGATTAGGAACGGGATGTCACTTAAGCTCATATGTGAGTCAAGGCAGGTGAGCAAATACTTTTGGCAATATAGTGTATGTTCTCACTGGGCTTAAAGGGGAGGTCCAAAAACTCTTCTTTAATTACTACTGCACTAATTTAATTTTGTTAGCTAATTCATGTAAAGAAATCTGAACTATCCATGTAGTGAATTGTGCTATACAAATAAACATGCCTCGAGTTACCTGTGACACCCTGGATGACCACTCAAGAGATATATATGATGGTGTCATCTGAGGCCCTGTGCCAACAGAATCTGTTCACAGAAGCATGGATTCTGTGTGACAGAGAAGCTCTGGTGGGTCTGCAGGATTTATAGAACTGTAGCTACATACAGTGGAAGCAATTAAACATTTCCCCACTTTCCATGATGGTTCCTTGGCTGGCCCCTACAATTCCTTTTTAAACATCAATCTTTGTACTAAAATATTCTTTCTGTCATGATTTGTGGACATTATGATCTGATAATTCGGTAAAGGGGGTCACTCTAGTGGGTGGAAGTTTGAGGGGAAATTGCTGGGAGTTGCAGGGGAGCCTGCTGCCATTCGGCTGGTATTTGATTAGGAAGGGCCATTTTGAATGGATATTAGTATGTAACTTTCATTTTATTTCATCACTGCTAACTGCTAGAGGCTGTTGTAGAAAGCAGTGAATGACCAATAATAACAATGTCACTAGGAATCCTGAGCACATGCCTCACTGAGAGAGCCTAGCAAAACCTCACAGAACAACCTCTCCCATGAGATCAAGGGTAGTTACTTGGACATTGTAGAATCTGGTGAATGTGCTTTGGGATGCCCATGATGCAGAAACACAAATGGCCTCCCCCCCGATTCCTGCCCAGGAATAGAGCGGGAGTTCACAACTTTCAGCAGTCGGTGGCGCTCTGCTCTGTAGGCTTGGCGGACGACATTCACAAGTGCAGTAGGAGAGACAAAACAAATAGGGCACTCCAGCTCATGAAAAGATGGTCTTACAAATGGAATTGGCCGCAATGTATGTCTCCAGCACTAAAAGAGGCAACAATGACTCAGAATTTATTTTCAATCAGACAGAAGTATGGCGTTAATGAATCAGACAAACAAAAAAAAAGAAACAAATAATCATGCAAAAATCAAACTGTTTAAAACTATAAATTGTTTACAGCTTCAACTTCAGATTCTGCTACTACAGCCTCAACTTTTGGAAGTAAGTCCCTAGCTATAATAAAATGATGGTTTGCTAGACATTGCTGTAATAAAGATAGAATTGTTTATGAAAGTTGTTTAATACTGTAAAATTTAGTTTGAAAAGTTTTGTTTTCACCAACAGCTTCAACACAAGCTGCCACTAATGCTACAACAAATACAACAGCTTTGACAGGTAAGGATTTCTATTGCGATAATGCACTCAGATCCTCCCCGTTCCAATTACTGTCTGCTGCCGTTATATGAAAATCGATTTCATAGTGACTTAAACTTAGACAGTTTTTATTGTCATTTTGTACACAGAGTGTATACAAGCCGAAATTTACTTTAGGTCACAGCATGCCTGTTCTGTCTGATGGTGAATAATCTTGTTGAAGCCTTTCCACTTGATAGAATGGGATTGAACACCCTAAAGAATGATTTGATTGAAACATCATGAGAATAGCAGATCCTTGCATTTCAGGGTTAGCAGGGTTAGTGACCAGGAACAACTCGGCGGTGTTGAGGGTACACTGAATCAAAGCCACTAACCTTCTCATAAGCTGGAGGTAGCTAAGGCTTTGATGACTGACCCCAGTTGCTCCGTTGGGTTGATAGGATCATTGATTGACTGATTAAATTCTTGACGGAAAAAATTTAACAATTTAACAGAAGTAGTTCACAGGGGGGAGGTTCTCATTGATCTGTTTGTGACTGATGTCACTTCAGAAAGGCAGTCCCTGTTATCAGCGGTCTGCAGAGCTGACAAAAAAAAAACCAACAACAATGAAACACTAATAATAGAATGCAGAATGGAAAGTTCAATGCAAAGTTGCTAACTTTCTTACTTGGTCACCATATTTAATGAGTTTTCTACATTTCTCATGTAAATATATAATTTTTTTCCCCACAGCTTCAACTCCAGGTGCTACAACTCAAGCCTCAACAACTGTGACAAGTGAGTACCTAAAGAAAGGATCAGCTTCTCAGTTTTAAAGTGCAAACTTCAGAAGATCTCTGTCAGTTGCAACACTTACTCTCCTACAGGTTCAACCCAAGCTACCACTAATGCATCTGATACAATTACTTTTACAAGTAAGGTTTTCTAAAAAATTTACTCTAAGAATGTCGCTAATTCTAGGCTACAGCTTGAAGTATTTGCTGTGTTTGGGTTGACAACATGTTGACCATGCTATACTGAACACCATATATGTGTGTCTGAGTTGGTGATTTGAAATCTATTTAGACTTTAGTCATAAATGTGATTGGGCTGTTTGTTTAAATTAGGGAGGATTCCCAAACCAGCCTGTTTAAGGCCAAACCAAATCCATAAAACATTGTTGCTGCCCTTGTGGCTACTGGTGGAACAGTAACATCAACTTGTGTCAATGTGACATTTTGCATAATAAAGGGAGATATGAGTATAACCTTCCAGTTTCAATATAGAAACAACAAAAGACAGATGTGTCTCTACCAGGTCAATCACCAAAACGTTTGAATTTTGTTTAACAATTCAACTTGATAAAGCTAAGTGGTATCACATCTGGACAAATTGAAGGTTCCCCCTCCCAGGGGGTGTGGGCCTGTGGTATGAGTGTTGCATACCAAACTGGTCTCTCTTTGGCTTATTTTATAGGCTTAGTAGAGCTAAAATTGCTGTAAGCAATAAAAGCTGGATTTGACCTAGCTGATATAACCAAGACCATTGCTAGAACATACTCTAAGTAACTTTTTGGCCGATGAGGATTGGCAGGAGAAGAAACAGGGAAGTGTAGAAGGAAGGACTAAAAAAGCAGTGCCAGGAACAGATGCATAATGCAGGATGGGTTTTTGAATAGAATTACATATTGAGCTCCTAGGATTGCTGTCTAAATCTAGGCTTTTTGACCTCTGAAAACAGAATTTTTTAAAACCATAAATACCCTTCAGGTCCGCTGAACCTGCTAACTTAGTGTTTCCAGGACCTAAACAAGGTTAAAACCAATAATTACATATAGGAAACACCAGCAGACTATATTGCTGCTTGCTCTTTCCTCATATCTTAATTATCTCAAAACAAAAATAAATTTAAATCCAAAGTTTTTAAATCCCCTGAGTTTTTTTATTTATTTAGACTGTTTTTTTCTGTTAAATGAAACTTATTTGTACCCTACTTAACACTATATTAAAAAGTTAACTGTATTAATGCCATAAAACCCTTCCTACAATATTGCTGAATATTTAAATGCGACCAAGAGAATTTCTTGCCAGTTCATCTTTGCAAATGAGCATAAGGTCTTTGAGGTTGCCATGATCCTAATCTTGAACTCCCTCCAAAGATTTCCTGATAAAAACGTATTGTTATAACATACATAGAAAACATAATTTAACTAACTAACTTCACAAATGAAAATAGTATTTTTTGGGTCTCGGATATTTAATTATTATACAGTATCAGTAAAAATATAGAAAATGTTCCTTGATGTTTTTCACCGTATATAATTTATGCAATATACATTAATTTAAACCTTTATCAGATCATTCTGTAGCTTCTTACTGTACAGTGTTTTTGTTATTTGAAATTTCTGAATATTTGGCCTGATTTGAAAAAAGAACAAAGAAACTGATAATTAACAACTATTATGAACTTGATATAATTTCTCAGATTCAACAACTGAGGCCTCAACTGGGTTTAACACAACAGCACCTACAACCCTAGTAACAGGTAAGCCATCTAAGTGACCTCTGTTAAGTTTTTCATTAAGAGTTAAAGTAAGAAAGCCAGAAAATACTTTTAAAGTGTGACTTTCTGCTTATTTTTCAGTCCTTCTTATCTAAAGGTTACCGTACAAATTAAGTCACAGCTAAAATCAACTTAGATGTACCTGACTTGGACAAAAAACAAGGTCTATCTATAATTTGGTCAAGAGTGTTAATATCTAGGATAAATAAACATTATTTTCCACAATAGGGAAACATTGCCAGTATATCTTTTTAGGTTTAGCACCAACAACTACAGAACCAACAACTGTAACTTCTAATCAGTTGATATCTATGGTTCAGACAGTCAGCTCTAATGCTTTCCTCTCTTTCAGATTCATTGCCTGTTTTTACTAATGCGACAACTACTACACCACAACCCATGACGTCCTCAGTGACAAGTAAGGGCCTTTTATGTTAGTGTGGCTCTTTATTCTCTGGTTATTAGTCTGCTTCATCTAAGTAACCATTTCTAAGGAGATGCTCGGTTTGATGATGAACTTGTTATCACCAGTCATGTTAATCTGGTTTGAGTTTTATTTTGTATTTTATCAAACATAGAATAGGTTTTCATGACATTTCTAAGATTTTAAATTGGGCAGTTTTTACCCCAAAACAAGCAAAAAAAAAAAAAAAAAATAGATTTTCAGATTGAAATTTGAATTTATTTTACATTCCACTCACAATAGATAATGCAATTGATGGCAGTTGGGTTATTTTATATATATTTACTAATTACTAAACAGTCATTAGAATCTTGTTTTTTTTTTTTTTATTAGACTTCTCACTGTGAGTTAGCTTAACAGGACAATTAAAAAACGTAATGATCATTCTGCAGCTTCTTACTGTGCAGTGTGTATGCTATTTATATAGTGATTTATAGATTAACAAAAAGGGAAATTGTTGAATATTTGGAGTGATTGAAAAAAAGAACAAAGAAACTGATTATTAACAACTATTATGAACTTGATATAATTTCTCAGATTCAACAACTGAGGCCACAACTGGGTTTAACACAACAACACCTACAACCTTAGTAACAGGTAAGCCCTCCAAGTGACCTCTGTTCTGTTTTTCATTAAGAGTTGGCTCCTGATGTTTCTCTATAGTGATTAGGTAGCTGTCTTCAATTAGCAGCCTAAAACCAAAAGCTAATCACTAAGGTCTAAAGTAACAAAGCCAGAAAATACTTTTAAAGTGTGACTTTCTGCTTATTTTTCAGTCCTTCTTATCTAAAGGTTACCGTACAAATTAATTCACAGCTAAAATCAACTTAGATGTACCTGAATTGGACAAAAAACAAGGTCTATCTATAATTTGGTCAAGAGTGTTGATATCTAGGATAAATAAACATTATTTTCCACAATAGGGAAACATTGCCAGTATATCTTTTTAGGTTTAGCACCAACAACAGAACCAACAACTGTAACTTCTAATCAGTTGATATCTATGGTTCAGACAGTCAGCTCTAATACTTTCCTCTCTTTCAGATTCATTGCCTGTTTTTACTAATGCAACAACTACTACACCACAACCCATGACGTCCTCAGTGACAAGTAAGGGCCTTTTATGTTAGTGTGGCTCTTTATTCTCTGGTTATTAGTCTGCTTCATCTAAGTAACCATTTCTAAGGAGGTGCTCAGTTTGATGATGAACTTGCTTTGCCAAAATTCACTTTAAGCTGCCACCATATGGTGCTTTTCAGGATTTCATATCACCAGCCCTGTTAATCTAGTATTATTTTTATTTTTTTACTAAACTTAGAACTTGTTTCCATGACATTTGTAAGATTTTAAATTAGGCAGTTTTTACCCCCAAAAAAGCCAAATAACGCTGATTGTCAGATGTAAATTTGAAATTATGTTTATGTTCACTCACAATAGATACAGTATTCTGATTGCACTTGGTTTATTTTAAATAAATTTACCAAAATGTAATTGAAATAAAGCTTGCCGACATTCTCTTGAAGTCTTGATTAAGAATTTATTGATATTTTGAATCAAACGTACCAATTTCCGTCACTAAATACAATATATTTATTTTCCTTTTGTCATATATACAACACTTGATGTGACAACTTTAATTGCCACTAATGCAACAACAGCTGCGATTAGTAAGAGCTTTATTACAATCTTGGGTTTGTTTGTTTTTTATTAGACTTCTCACTGTGAGTTAGCTTAACAGGACAATTAAAAAACGTAATGATCATTCTGCAGCTTCTTACTGTACAGTGTGTTTGCTATTGATATAGTGATTTATAGATTAAAAAAGGGAAATTTCTGAACATTTGGCCTAATTTGAAAACAGAGCAAAGAAACTGATAATTAACAACTATTATGAACTTGATATAATTTCTCAGATTCAACAACTGAGGCCACAACTTGGTTTAACACAACAACACCTACAACCTTAGTAACAGGTAAGCCCTCCAAGTGACCTCTGTTCTGTTTTTCATTAAGAGTTGGCTCCTGATGTTTCTCTATAGTGATTAGGTAGCTGTCTTCAATTTGCACCCTAAAACCAAAAGCTACTCACTAAGGTCTAAAGTAACAAAGCCAGAAAATACTTTTAAAGTGTGACTTTCTGCTTATTTTTCAGTCCTTCTTATCTAAAGGTTACCGTACAAATTAATTCACAGCTAAAATCAACTTAGATGTACCTGAATTGGACAAAAAACAAGGTCTATCTATAATTTGGTCAAGAGTGTTGATATCTAGGATAAATAAACATTATTTTCCACAATAAGGAAACATTGCCAGTATATCTTTTTAGCAACTATAGCAACAACAACAACTGTAACTTCTAATCAGTTGATATCTATGGTTCAGACAGTCAGCTCTAATACTTTCCTCTCTTTCAGATTCATTGCCTGTTTTTACTAATGCAACAACTGCTACACCACAACCCATGACGTCCTCAGTGACAAGTAAGGGCCTTTTATGTTAGTGTGGCTCTTTATTCTCCGGTTATTAGTCTGCTTCATCTAAGTAACCATTTCTAAGGAGATGCTCGGTTTGATGATGAACATGTTATCACCAGTCATGTTAATCTGGTTTGAGTTTTATCTTGTATTTTATCAAACATAGAATTGGTTTTCATGACATTTCTAAGATTTTAAATTGGGCAGTTTTTACCCCAAAACAAGCACAAAAAAATTTTTAGATTTTCCAATGAAATTTGAATTTATTTTACATTCCACTCACAATAGATAATGCAATTGATGGCAGTTGGATTATTTTATATATATTTACTAATTACTAAACAGGCATTAGAATCTTGGGTTTGTTTTATTAGACTTCTCACTGTGAGTTAGCTTAACAGGGCAATTAAAAAACGTAATGATCATTCTGCAAGACTCTTACTGTACAGTTTGTTTGCTATTGATATAGTGATTTATAGATAAAAAAGGGAAATTCTGAACATTTGGCCTGATTTAAAAACAGAGCAAAGAAACTGATTATTAACAACTGATATAAACTTGATATAATTTCTCAGATTCAACAACTGAGGCCACAACTTGGTTTAACACAACAACACCTACAACCTTAGTAACAGGTAAGCCCTCCAAGTGATTTCTGTTCTGTTTTTCATTAAGAGTTGGCTCCTGATGTTTCTCTATAGTGATTAGGTAGCTGTCTTCAATTTGCAGCCTAAAACCAAAAGCTACTCACTAAGGTCTAAAGCAACAAAGCCAGAAAATACTTTTAAAGTGTGACTTTCTGCTTATTTTTCAGTCCTTCTTATCTAAAGGTTACCGTACAAATTAATTCACAGCTAAAATCAACTTAGATGTATCTGAATTGGACAAAAAAAAGGTTTATGTATAATTTTGTCAAGAGTGTTAATATCTAGGATAAATAAACATTATTTTCCACAATAGGGAAACATTGCCAGTATATCTTTTTAGCAACTATAGCAACAACAACTGTAACTTCTAATCTTCTACTCAGTTGATATCTATGGTTCAGACAGTCAGCTCTAATACTTTCCCCTCTTTCAGATTCATTGCCTGTTTTTACTAATGCAACAACTGCTACAACACAACCCATGACGTCCTCAGTGACAAGTAAGGGGCTTTTATGTTAGTGCGCCTCTTTATTCTCTGGTTATTAGTCTGTGTCATGATGGGATTCAGAGTTCTAACCCACATGCAGAACACAACGGAGGCAGATGAAAAGTTTGACTGTTTATTGAAATAAACACAAGTAATATGAGTTATGCAGAGAAACAGATCCGGGACTGGTCACACAGGGTTCTCTGTAGAGAGGGACAGTTAGGTTAGCCAGGGTGCAGTAGATCTGTGCCAGAGGAATTGTGCAGGTTTGTACCTGTGACGTGATTCAGGTTTAGCAGCTGAGGAGGGGAACCGGGTTGGGTCCACAGGCTTGAAGTTGGCAGAGGGCTAAGCAACGGCAGGGTTGACTTCAGACTTATCAGTGTTCAGATCCAGAGTTTTCTTCCGATCCTCTTCTTGAGGGCGGGCAGGAGGGTTCAGACAACTAGATTCTTCAGGTGAGCTCCTGAGAGCCAGCAGGCAGATTTCAGCAGATGAAACTCTTCCAGAGTTCCAGGGTTCAGTCAGGTTTCTTCCTAGGAGGCAGAGAAGACAAAAACTGATCAGGTTCAAGTTCAAGTTTCAGGGTAGTCAGAGAATGAGACAGACTGGTTGGCTCAGGCTTTGCTAACCATAACTGGCTTAACACTCTGGCGCTGGAGTGTAGTCCTGCCGCTGCTTATATGCTGGTCTCCTGATGACTGATGGATCGCAGGTGTGGTCGTCAGCTCAGCTCCAGGAGACCTAGAGGCGCCCTCTGCTGGAGGAAGGTGGACAGACCTCCAGATCCCAAAAGTCTGCTTCATCTAAGTAACCATTTCTAAGGAGGTGCTCAGTTTCAAGATGAACTTCTTTTGCCAAAATTCACTTTAAGCTGCCACCATATGGTGCCTTTCAGGATTTCATATCACCAGCCCTGTTAATCTAGTATTATTTTTATTTTATACTTAAGTTAGAACTTGTTTCCATGACATTTTTAAGATTTTAAATTAGGCAGTTTTTACCCCCCAAAAAGTCAAATAACGCTGATTGTCAGATTGAAATGTGAATTTATGTTTATGTTCACTCACAATAGATACAGTATTCTGATTGCACTTGGTTTATTTTAAATAAATTTACTAAAATGTAATTGAAATAGAGCTTGCCGACATTCTCTTGAAGGCTTAATCAAGAATTAATTCATATTTTGAATCAAACGTACCAAGTTCCATCACTAAATACAATATATTTATTTTCCTTTTGTTACATATTCAACACTTGATATGACAACTTTAATTGCTACTAATGCAACAACAGCTGCGATTAGTAAGAGCTTTATTAGAATCTTGGTTTTGTTTAAATAGACTTCTCACTGTGAGTTAGCTTAACAGGACAATTAAAAAACGTAATGATCATTCTGCAGCTTCTTACTGTACAGTGTGTTTGCTATTGATATAGTGATTTATAGATTAAAAAAGGGAAATTTCTGAACATTTGGCCTGATTTGAAAACAGAGCAAAGAAACTGATTATTAACAACTGATATAAACTTGATATAATTTCTCAGATTCAACAACTGAGGCCACAACTGGGTTTAACACAACAGCACCTGTAACCTTAGTAACAGGTAAGCCCTCCAAGTGACCTCTGTTCTGTTTTTCATTAAGAGTTGGCTGCTGATGTTTCTCTATAGTGATTAGGTAGCTGTCTTCAATTTACAGCCTAAAACCAAAAGCTGCTCACTAAGGTCTAAAGTAACAAAGCCAGAAAATACTTTTAAAATTTGACTTTCTGCTTATTTTTCAGTCCTTCTTATCTAAAGGTTACCGTACAAATTAATTAACAGCTAAAATCAACTTAGATGTACCTGAATTGGACAAAAAACAAGGTCTATCTATAATTTGGTCAAGAGTGTTAATATCTAGGATAAATAAACATTATTTTCCACAATAGGGAAACATTGCCAGTATATCTTTTTAGGTTTAGCACCAACAACTATAGCACCAACAACTTTAACTTCTAATCTGATATGTATCTGATACATACAATCTGATATGCAACAACTGCTACACCACAAACCATGACGTCCTCAGTGACAAGTAAGGGCCTTTTATGTTAGCGTGGCTCTTTATTCTCTGGTTATTAGTCTGCTTCATCTAAGTAACCATTTCTAAGGAGGTGCTCGTTTCAAGATGAACTTGTTTTGCCAAAATTCACTTTAAGCTGCCACCATATGGTGCTTGTCAGGATTTCATATCACCAGCCCTGTTAATCTAGTATTATTTTTATTTTATACTTAAGTTAGAACTTGTTTCCATGACATTTTTAAGATTTTAAATTAGGCAGTTTTTACCCCCAAAAAAGCCAAATAACGCTGATTGTCAGATTGAAACTTGAATTTATGTTTATGTTCACTCACAATAGATACAGTATTCTGATTACACTTGGTTTATTTTAAATAAATGTACTAAAATGTAATTGAAATAAAGCTTGCCGACATTCTCTTGAAGGCTTAATCAAGAATTAATTTATATTTTGAATCAAACGTACCAATTTCCATCACTAAATACAATATATTTATTTTCCTTTTGTTACATTTTCAACACTTGATGTGACAACTTTAATTTCCACTAATGCAACAACAGCTGCGATTAGTAAGAGCTTTATTAGAATATTGGTGTCATGATGGGTATCAGAGCTAGCCCAAAATGCAGAACACACACGGAGGTAGAATAAAAGTTTAACAGAGTTTATTAAGAATAAACACAAGGATAATGTACTGGCACGGGAACTGGTTAGGGGCTGGTTCACTGGAGTCTGCAGAGATGATAGTTTGGTTAGCAAACGAACAGATGAGTTATGAGTCTTTGAGTATTCAGATGAATACCTTGAAGTGGTCCAGTTTTCTCTTTGAGAGAGAGGGCACTTGATGGGTCCAAAGACTTTTAGTTCAGCAGAGTCCAGGAGTTGCTTCAGCATCTTGCTTCTGACTTTGAGGGCAGACCTTAATCTGAGTTTCCAGCTCTTAGCCAAGAGCTGCAGGGGAATCCACAGAGGAATCTTCAGGTTTGGCTCACGAGGGCAATCACGGCAGGTTAAGCTCATCCAGAGCCTCAGGTAGAGACAGGTTTCCTGTGAGGCACAAAACAAGGGAGAATTAGAATCAAATCTCATCAATGAGATAGCAAAGATTCTCTGGTTCAAGGCTCAGGTCGCTAACCAAACTAGGTCAACACTGCGGCGTCGAAGCAAGGTCTGGAAGCAGGTTATATAGGCAGGTCTCTGATGAGGAGATGCGCCTCAGGTGTGTTGGAAGGTTCCAGTTCTGGAGGACCCACGGCGCACTCTGCTGGAGGAAGGTGGTACAGCTCCAGATCCCAACAGTACCCCCTCTCAACGACCGCCTCTTGGCGGTCCAGAAGACGTCGACGGGAGGGAGCTCTCATACTCCTCGATCAGTGATGGGTCGAGGATATAAGAGCCAGGCACCCATGTGCGATCCTCCGGACCGTAGCCCTCCCAATCGACGAGGTACTGCCAGCCGCGACCTTGCCGACGGGAGTCCACGATCCGGCGGACGGTGAAGGCAGGATGTCCATCGATGTCCAGGGCGGGTGGAGGGGAGTCGGATGGAGGGCACAAGGGGCTAGAAACAACAGGCTTAATCTGGGAGACGTGGAACGTGGGATGGATCCAGAGACTCGGAGGAAGGTGAAGACGTACGGCAGATGGGTTTATTATCTGAGCAACCTTGTAGGGACCAATGAATCGAGGAGACAGTTTTCTAGACATTCCCTTGAGGGGGATGTCTCGTGTGGAGAGCCATACCTCTTGGCCAATGACGTACTCAGGGGCTGGGCGTCTCTTAGAGTCCGCAAAGCGTTTCGTGGACACAGATGACCGGTTGAGGCTGGCGATGGTGTCTTTCCAGATCCTCTGACAACGACGGATGTGGTGGTTGACTGAACGGACCGAAATCTCTCTCTCATCTGCAGGGAAAAGAGGAGGCTGATAACCGAGACTAACCTGGAATGGAGATAGACCGGTGGAAGATGACTTGAGTGAATTGTGGGCGTATTCTATCCAAGTGAGGTATTGGCTCCAGTCAGTGGGGTTGTTGGAGGTCAGGCAGCGGAGAGTGGATTCAAGCTGTTGGTTCATCCTCTCTGTCTGCCCATTGGACTGTGGATGGTAACCAGAGGTAAGCGACGTTTTACAATTTAGAGCTGAACAGAAGGCCTTCCAAACTTGGGAAATGAACTGTGGACCACGGTCGGAGAGTATTTCTTGGGGGATTCCATGGAGCCGGAATACATGCTTCACCAGAAGCTGTGCTGTTTGGAAGGCCGTGGGCAGTTTCCTGAGAGGAATCAGATGACATGACTTGGAAAAACGGTCAACGATTGTAAAGATAGTGGACATACCTCTGGAGATCGGGAGACCAGTGACAAAATCGATGGCGATGTGAGACCAGGGACGAGTAGGAACAGGAAGGGGATGCAGCAGACCAGAAGGCGGTTGATGTGATGTTTTGTTTCTGGCGCAGATGGAACAAGCCAGTACGTACTCCTTGACATCTTTGTGCAATGTAGGCCACCAGAAACGTCTAGAAATCAGGGCTATAGTTCGACTCAACCCCGGGTGAGCGGAAAACTTGGCTGTGTGCATCCACTGGATCAAACGGGATCTGACTGAGGAAGGGACATAGGTTTTGTTAGGAGGACCCTTACCTTGGTCAGGTTCAGAAGCTAGGGCAGAGTTTATGAGATCAGATATCTCCCAGGAAACCACTCCAACGGTACAGGAGGCAGGAAGAACAGGTTCAGGCATCTCGGGTTGATCAGCAGAGTAAAGACGAGAGAGAGAATCGGGTTTGACATTCTTGGAACCAGGTCTGTAAGAGATTATGAGGTTGAACCGAGAGAAAAACAGAGACCATCTGGACTGACGTGGGTTTGCCTGTTTGGCTGACTGGAGATAAGCTAGGTTCTTGTGATCGGTCCAAACCAGGACAGGATGTTCGGCCCCCTCGAGCCAGTGTCTCCACTCCTTCAAAGCGAGTTTGATGGCTAGAAGTTCTCGGTCCCCAACGCCGTAGTTCTGTTCTGCCGGTGAGAGTCTACGAGAGAAAAATGCACAGGGGTGAATCCTTTGATCAGAGTCGAGTTGTTGGGATAAAACAGCACCAACGCCAGAGTCTGAGGGGTCCACTTCCAGGATAAATTGTTTGGCAGGATCTGGCTGGATCAAAACACGGGCCCTGGAAAACAGGTTTTTTAATTTATCAAAGGCGCTTTGCGCTTCTGGTGTCCATTCAAAAGTCTTTTTCACTGAGGTTAGAGTTGTGAGAGGTAGAGCTGTCTGACTGTAATTCCTGATGAATCGTCGGTAGAAGTTAGCAAAACCCAGGAATCTCTGCAGCTGTTTGCGGTTCTCAGGTGTCGGCCAGTCCAAAACTGCCTTTATCTTGTCCTCGGATGGCTTAACCTCCCCGCCCTCGAGCACAAACCCTAAAAAGGTGACAGATGGTTGGTGAAACTCGCATTTTTCAGGCTTTACAAAAAAAGTTTATTTTCCAACAGTCTTTGAAGGACCACGCGGACATGTTTTTTATGCTCAGAAAGGTTCTTGGAGTAGATCAAAATGTTGTCAATGTAAACAAACACAAAAATATTCAAAAAGTCTCTGAGGACGTCATTGACGAGTGCTTGAAAACATGCATGAGCGTTAGTGAGACCAAAAGGCATAACCAGATACTCAAACTGGCCCAAAGGGGTCTTAAAGGCTGTCTTCCATTCGTCACCTTCTCTTATCCTGAGAATGCGTTTCTTAAGTCGAGCTTGGTGAAGACAGTAGCCCCTTGAACAGGTTCAAAAGCTGATGCTAGTAAGGGAAGTGGGTATTTATTCTTGACAGTTATTTGGTTAAGGCCTATGTAGTCAATACAAGGTCTTAAGGAACCATCCTTTTTGCCCACAAAAAAGAAACCAGCACCCAGAGGAGAAGAAGATGGACGGATTATCCCAGCAGCTAGAGACTTGTTAATGTATTTCTCCATGGTTTCACGTTCGGGCTTGGAGATGTTATAAAGTCTACTGCTGGGCAGGGGAGCGCCTGGTAGTAACTCAATGGCACAGTCATTTGGTCTGTGAGGTGGAAGGGACGTAGCACTGACCTTACTAAAGACAGGAGCCAGATCATGATACTCGGAAGGGACAGAAGAAAGGTCAGGAGAGTCCATCTCCCCCCACCTCTAGGAGACTGAACAGCGGGAGCTGCAGAACGGAGACATGTTTCATGGCAGGCAGTTGACCAAGACTCAATGTGGCGTTCAGCCCAGTTGATATGGGGATTATGTCGTTCCAGCCACTCGAACCCAAGCACCAAGGGAGAACGTGTAGAGGGAAAAACAAAAAAGGTTAACGTCTCACGATGATTTCCGGAGATCAACAGCTCTAGAGGTTGTGTTTGATGAGTCACTTGGTGGAGCTTCTTTCCATCAATAGCAGAGACGCAGATTGGTTTAGCTAACGGGACCGTCTCAATCTGTAACTGATTCTGGTTTGAGAAAAACAGGGTGGCAGGCAGCATCAACTGAGGAGACTTTTCTGTTTTCAAATGGCCCGTCAGACTCCTCAGTTCCTCTGACGGGCCCCGGCTTTTGACTTAGCTGGGCATGAAGCAATTAAGTGACCAGTCTCACCACAGTATAAACACAATTTGCCCCTGAAACGTCGTAGTCTTTCCTCAGGGGTAAGCCTTGTGTGTCCAACCTGCATGGGTTCAGCTTCCGTTGCATCAGAGTGAGAAACCTGGACAGGCAACGATAGAGTCTGGGATTTAGATCTTGGCTTAGAAACGGATTCTGTGGATCCAGAAACAACAGAAGCATTATTCAATGCAGGGATTGACACAGAAAAATTTTGACCTCTTTGTCTTGAGCTGCTTCTAGCACGAAGCCTATTGTCCAACCTAATGGTTAGGCGGATTAAATCCTCCAATCTAGCTGGTTCATCGAGAGTAGCTAATTCATCCTTGATATTGTCATTCAGTGCTTGAAAATATGCACTTTTGAGAGCACAGTCGTTCCATCCAGAGGCTGCGGCTTTGACCCGGAAGTCGATGGAAAACTCAGCTACTGTAGAATTTCCCTGTTTTAAATTTAGCAGGGCTCGAGAGTCAATTGTTTGATCAGAATTTTAATTAAACACCTGGGAAAATTCAGAAACAAACTCAGAAAAAGTGCATCTGAAACTGTCCTCTGAATTGAACCTTGCCTACGCCCACACAAGGGCTCGCCCAGAGAGTTGGGACAAAATGAAAGTTATCTTTTGCATATCTGAAGGGAAACTTCCAGGAGAATTTTCAAAAATAAGTCGACATTGAAACAAAAATCCCTTACATTCCTTCTGGTTACCTGAGAACTTTTCAGGGAGACTGGGACGGAACTCAGGAAATGACGTCACGGCTGGTGAACTTGGAGGCGGAAGTGGATCCGGAAACGGACGTGCCGCTGACGCGGCGTTAGCACTGCCAAAGTAGCTAGCATGTGTTTGAGGCATTTGATGTTGATAATCAACCATGGTATGTAACTCACGTTGGGTTTGCGCATGTCCATGGATCTGGGCGTCTTGCTCCTCAAACCTCCGACGGAGGTGATCTGCTGGGCTTTGTGTTTGGCCGCAGTGTTCTGTCATGATGGGTATCTGAGCTAGCCCAAAATGCAGAACACACACGGAGGCAGAATAAAAGTTTAACAGAGTTTATTGAGAATAAACACAAGGATAATGTACTGGCACGGGAAGTGGTCAGGAACTGGTTCACTGGAGTCTGCAGAGATGATAGCTTGGTTAGCAAACGAACTGATGAGTTATGAGTCTTAGAGTATTCAGATGAATACCTTGAAGTGGTCAGGTTTTCTCTTTGAGAGAGAGGGCACTTGTTGGGTCCAGAGACTGTTAGTTCAGCAGAGCCCAAGGGTTGCTTCAGCGTCTTGCTTCTGACTTTGAGGACAGACCTTAATCTGAGTTTCCAGCTCTTATCCAAGAGCTACAGGGGATTTCACAGAAGAATCTTCAGGTTTGGCTCACAAGGGCAATCTCGGCAGGTTAAGCTCATCCAGAGCCTCAGGTAGAGACAGGTTTCCTGTGAGGCACAAAACAAGGGAGAATTAGAATCTAATCTCATCAATGAGATAGCTAAGATTCTCAGGTTCAAGGCTCAGGTTGCTAACCAAACTAGGTCAACACTGCGGCGTCGAAGCAAGGTCTGGAAGCAGGTTATATAGGTAGGTCTCTGATGAGGAGATGCGCCACAGGTGTGTTGGAAGGTTCCAGATCTGGAGGACCCACGGCGCACTCTGCTGGAGGAAGGTGGTACAGTTCCAGATCCTAACACTTGGGTTTGTTTTATCAGACTTCTCACTGTGAGTTAGCTTAACAGGACAATAAAAAACGTAATGATCATTCTGTAGCTTCTTACTGTACAGTGTTTTTGCTATTGATATAGTGATTTATAGATTAACAAAAAGGGAAATTCTGAACATTTGGCCTGATTCAAAAACAGTGCAAAGAAACTGATTATTAACAACTGATATGAACTTGATATAATTTCTCAGATTCAACAACTGAGGCCACAACTGGGTTTAACACAACAACACCTACAACCTTAGTAACAGGTAAGCCCTCCAAGTGACCTCTGTTCTGTTTTTCATTAAGAGTTGGCTCCTGATGTTTCTCTATAGCGATTAGGTAGCTGTCTTCAATTTGCACCCTAAAACCAAAAGCTACTCACTAAGGTCTAAAGCAACAAAGCCAGAAAATACTTTTAAAATTTGACTTTCTGCTTATTTTTCAGTCCTTCTTATCTAAAGGTTACCGTACAAATTAATTCACAGCTAAAATCAACTTAGATGTACCTGAATTGGACAAAAAACAAGGTCTATCTATAATTTGGTCAAGAGTGTTAATATCTAGAATAAATAAACATTATTTTCCACAATAGGGAAACATTGCCAGTATATCTTTTTAGCAACTATAGCAACAACAACTGTAACTTCTAATCTTCTAATCAGTTGATATCTATGGTTCAGACAGTCAGCTCTAATGCTTTCCTCTCTTTCAGATTCATTGCCTGTTTTTACTAATGCAACAACTGCTACACCACAACCCATGACGTCCTCAGTGACAAGTAAGGGCCTTTTATGTTAGTGTGCCTCTTTATTCTCTGGTTATTAGTCTGCTTCATCTAAGTAACCATTTCTAAGGAGGTGCTCGTTTCAAGATGAACTTGTTTTGCCAAAATTCACTTTAAGCTGCCACCATATGGTGCTTTTCAGGATTTCATATCACCAGCCCTGTTAATCTAGTATTATTTTTATTTTATACTAAACTTAGAACTTGTTTCCTTGAAATTTTTAAGATTTTAAATTAGGCAGTTTTTACCCCCACAAAAGCCAAATAACGCTGATTGTCAGATGGAAATTTGAATTTATGTTTATGTTCATTGACAATAGATACAGTATTCTAATTGCACTTGGTTTATTTTAAATACATTTACTAAAATGTAATTAAAATAAAGCTTGCCGACATTCTCTTGAAGGCTTAATCAAGAATTTATTTATATTTTGAATCGAACGTACCAATTTCCATCACTAAATACAATATTTTTATTTTCCTTTTGTTACATATTCAACACTTGATGTGACAACTTTAATTTCCACTAATGCAACAACAGCTGCGATTAGTAAGAGCTTTATTACAATCTTGGGTTTGTTTGTTTTATTAGACTTCTCACTGTGAGTTAGCTTAACAGGACAATTAAAAAATGTAATGGTCATTCTGTAGCTTCTTACTGTACAGTGTGTTTGCTATTGATATAGTGATTTATAGATTAACAAAAAGGGAAATTCTGAACATTTGGGCTGATTTGAAAACAGAGCAATAAAAAAACTGATAATTAACAACTGATATAAACTTTATATAATTTCTCAGATTCAACAACTGAGGCCACAACTGGGTTTAACACAACAACACCTACAACCTTAGTAACAGGTAAGCCCTCCAAGTGACCTCTGTTCTGTTTTTCATTAAGAGTTGGCTCCTGATGTTTCTCTATAGCCGTGGTTCTCAAAGTGTGTGGCGCGACCCACTGGTGGGGAATTGAGACGTGACAGGTGGGGCGCACCAAGTTCCGGTGTGTGTGTGTGTGTGTGTGACTATAAATGTAGAACGTGTGAGAGCAAACTGTCCTTATAGCTGTATGTTGCCGCTTTTTAGACCAATCAAACCCACAAAGTAATCATTACTAGCCTACATGCAGTCTAATTAAAAGAACATTAGAAAAATTTCACCTGGAACTGAAGTGCCAAAATAATGATTGACGTGACGTCGGCATATTATTTGTAACGGAATAAACTTTCGCGCCCCAGTGTTGCCAACTCAGCGACTTTGTCGCTATATTTCAGACCCCTCCAGCGACTCTTTATCAAAAAAGCGACTAGCGACAAATTAGCGACTTTTGGAGACTCTTACGTGAAAGCACGTATCGTTCCTTTTCTTGTCCTCCAGCGGCAGGTGCTGCCGTGGGGCGCCTCCCCCATCCCAACCCCGTTCTCCCCCGCTATCACAGGAGTCCCTCTCAGCGCTGCAGAGACACAGCATGTTTACCCTCAGCGTCCAGACTGCAAATAAAGCGCACGTGCGCCGGGATTGACGGCGCAGGTTGATCATAAATAACTGAATTTGAAATATTTTATCTTAAATAAATAGGACCAGTTTATTGAAATGACGTCTGACTCCACCCTGAGGCTCAGGTTTAATGCTCAGACTCATAGTGAATTCTGGTTTGGAGTGGAGAGGGAGTATCCCCTCATCGGGCAGAGAGCTGTGTGCATTCTTCTTCCCTTTGCCACATCATATCTCTGTGAGATGGGCTTTTCAACTGTTGCTTCACTGAAAACAAAATACAGATCTCAGCTGAACATTGAGCATGACTTGAGAGTGGCAGTATCAAGCCTGCAACCCCGTTTTGAGAAACTGTGCAATGCAAAACAGGCTCACTGCAGCCACTAATGCAGGGATAAATAGACCTGTATTGCCAGATGGATTTCACTTCTTTTCTTTTATTAACAGATTGCAGAGTGGCACTTTAATTTTTTCTATCTTTGAGCTTGATACAAATTTTGACACAGCTGCATTTTTATTTTCTTTATTTTTGAGCTTGCTGTTATTTGATGTAGATAGTTTGTATTTAGATACTACTTGTTACTTCAATAAAATTGGAACATTTTAAGATTGTTGCATATTTCATTAGCATAGTGTTGGGGCAATGGGGACAGGCGGGGCTTGAAAATTCCCTCTTGTCCAAAGTGGGGAATGACAGAAAAAGTTTGAGAACCACTGCTCTATAGTGATTAGGTAGCTGTCTTCAATTTGCAGCCTAAAACCAAAAGCTACTCACTAAGGTCTAAAGCAACAAAGCCAGAAAATACTTTTAAAGTGTGACTTTCTGCTTATTTTTCAGTCCTTCTTATCTAAAGGTTACCGTACAAATTAATTCACAGCTAAAATCGACTTAGATGTACCTGAATTGGACAAAAAACAAGGTCTATCTATAATTTGGTCAAGAGTGTTAATATCTAGAATAAATAAACATTATTTTCCACAATAGGGAAACATTGCCAGTATATCTTTTAGCAACTATAGCAACAACAACTGTAACTTCTAATCAGTTGATATCTATGGTTCAGACAGTCAGCTCTAATGCTTTCCTCTCTTTCAGATTCATTGCCTGTTTTTACTAATGCAACAACTGCTACACCACAACCCATGACGTCCTCAGTGACAAGTAAGGGCCTTTTATGTTAGTGTGCCTCTTTATTCTCTGGTTATTAGTCTGCTTCATCTAAGTAACCATTCCTAAGGAGGTGCTCGTTTCAAGATGAACTTGCTTTGCCAAAATTAACTTTAAGCTGCCACCATATGGTGCTTTTCAGGACTTCATATCACCAGCCCTGTTCATCTAGTAATATTTTTATTTTATACTAAACTTAGAACTTGTTTCCATGACATTTGTAAGATTTTAAATTAGGCAGTTTTTACCCCCACAAAAGCCAAATAACGCTGATTGTCAGATGTAAATTTGAATTTATGTTTATGTTCACTCACAATAGATACAGTATTCTGATTGCACTTGGTTTATTTTAAATAAATTTACCAAAATGTAATTGAAATAAAGCTTGCCGACATTCTCTTGAAGGCTTAATCAAGAATTTATTTATATTTTGAATCAAACGTACCAATTTCCATCACTAAATACAATATATTTATTTTCCTTTTGTCACATATTCAACACTTGATGTGACAACTTTAATTGCCACTAATGCAACAACAGCTGCGATTAGTAAGAGCTTTATTACAATCTTGGGTTTGTTTGTTTTTTATTAGACTTCTCACTGTGAGTTAGCTTAACAGGACAATTAAAAAACGTAATGATCATTCTGCAGCTTCTTACTGTACAGTGTGTTTGCTATTGATATAGTGATTTATAGATTAAAAAAGGGAAATTTCTGAACATTTGGCCTAATTTGAAAACAGAGCAAAGAAACTGATTATTAACAACTGATATGAACTTGATATAATTTCTCAGATTCAACAACTGAGGCCACAACTGGGTTTAACACAACAACACCTACAACCTTAGTAACAGGTAAGCCATCCAAGTGACCTCTGTTCTGTTTTTCATTAAGAGTTGGCTCCTGATGTTTCTCTATAGTGATTAGGTAGCTGTCTTCAATTTGCAGCCTAAAACCAAAAGCTACTCACTAAGGTCTAAAGTAACAAAGCCAGAAAATACTTTTAAAGTGTGACTTTCTGCTTATTTTTCAGTCCTTCTTATCTAAAGGTTACCGTACAAATTAATTAACAGCTAAAATCAACTTAGATGTACCTGAATTGGACAAAAAACAAGGTCTATCTATAATTTTGTCAAGAGTGTTAATATCTATGATAAATAAACATTATTTTTCACAATAGAGAAACATTGCCAGTATATCTTTTTAGGTTTAGCACCAACAACTATAGCACCAACAACTGTAACTTGTAATCAGTTGATATCTATGGTTCAGACAGCCAGCTCTAAGACTTTCCTCTCTTTCAGATTCATTGCCTGTTTTTACTAATGCAACAACTACTACACCACAACCCATGACGCCCTCAGTGACAAGTAAGGGCCTTTTATGTTAGTGTGCCTCTTTATTCTCTGGTTATTAGTCTGCTTCATCTAAGTAACCATTTCTAAGGAGATGCTCAGTTTGATGATGAACATGTTGTCACCAGTCATGTTAATGTCATGATGGGTTACTGAAAGGCCCAAGATGCAGAACACCACGGAGATTGAAGAAAAGTTTAACAAGTTTATTGTTCACAAAGCACATGTAAATAACACAGGTACTGGTTCAGGCCTGGGGGCTGGTTCACTGGAGTCTGTGTGGGAGACAGTTCAGTTAGCGTTGGATCAGTTGAGTTTGAGTTTGAGAGTTTCAGGTTTGTACCTTGAGAAGTCCGGTTTAGGCTTTGAGAGAGGAACTGTTGGGTCCAGAGATTGTTTAGTTCAGCAGAGTCCGATAACCGCTTCAGCGTCTTACTTCTAGCGTGAGGGCAGACCTTGGCCTTGGGTTTCCAGCTCTTAGTCCAGAGCTGCATGGGAATCCAGAGAAGAGTCTTCAGGTTTGGCTCAGAGGGCAGGCTTGGCAGGTTAAGCTCTTCCAGAGCTTCACAGGAGAAAAACAGGATTCCTGAAAGCAGAGACAAAGGATTAGAATCCAATCTGGATTCAATGGCAACAAAGGTTCTCAGAAGATGCTAGGCTTAGGTGCTAACCAAACTGGATTTAACACTGCGGCGTCGAGGCAAGGTCTGAAGGCAGGTTATATACTGTGGATCCTCTGATGATGAGATGCGCCTCAGGTGTGTCGAAGGCTCAGCTCAGGAGGATCCATGGCGGACTCTGCTGGAGAAAGATGGAACTTCTCCAGCTCCCAACAGTTAATCTGGTTTGAGTTTTATTTTGTATTTTATCAAACGTAGAATTGGTTTTCATGACATTTCTAAGATTTTGAATTGGGCAGTTTTTACCCCAAAACAAGCAAAAAAAAAATTAGATTTTCAGATTGAAATTTGAATTTATTTTACATTCCACTCACAATAGATAATGCAATTGATGGCAGTTGGATTATTTTATATATATTTACTAATTACTAAACAGTCATTAGAATCTTGGGTTTGTTTTATTAGACTTCTCACAGTGAGTTAGCTTAACAGGACAATTAAAAATGTAATGATCATTCTGCACAACTCTTACTGTACAGTGTGTTTGCTATTGATATAGTGATTTATAGATAAAAAAGGGAAATTCTGAACATTTGGCCTGATTTGAAAACAGCAAAGAAACTGATTATTAACAACTGATTTGAACTTGATATAATTTCTCAGATTCAACAACTGAGGCCACAACTTGGTTTAACACAACAACACCTACAACCTTAGTAACAGGTAAGCCCTCCTAGTGACCTCTGTTCTGTTTTTCATTAAGAGTTGGCTCCTGATGTTTCTCTATAGCGATTCGGTAACTTTCTTCAATTTGCAGCCTAAAACCAAAAGCTACTCACTAAGGTCTAAAGTAACAAAGCCAGAAAATACTTTTAAAGTGTGGCTTATTTTTCAGTCCTTCTTATCTAAAGGTTACCGTACAAATTAATTCACAGCTAAAATCAACTTAGATGTACCTGAATTGGACAAAAAACAAGGTCTATCTATAATTTGGTCAAGAGTGTTAATATCTAGAATAAATAAACATTATTTTCAACAACAGGGAAACATTGCCAGTATATCTTTTTAGCAACTATAGCACCAACAACTGTAACTTCTAATCAGTTGATATCTATGGTTCAGTCAGCTCTAATGCTTTCCTCTCTTTCAGATTCATTGCCTGTTTTTACTAATGCGACAACTACTACACCACAACCCATGACGTCCTCAGTGACAAGTAAGGGCCTTTTATGTTAGTGTGGCTCTTTATTCTCTGGTTATTAGTCTGCTTCATCTAAGTAACCATTTCTAAGGAGATGCTCGGTTTCAAGATGAACTTCCTTTGCCAAAATTCACTTTAAGCTGCCACCATATGGTGCTTTTTAGGATTTCATATCACCAGCCCTGTTAATCTAGTATTATTTTTATTTTATACTTAAAGCTACAGTGTGTAATTTTCAGCGACATCTAGCGGTCAGACTGCAGACTGCAGCAACATGAACGTCTCCCCCCCACCGCTTCCCCCCCCCAACAGTACGGCGAGCGTTACGGGACAAAATGTCTTCCACGACGTCCGCATCACCTACCTTCTCAAGTGATGAGGTTTGTTTAGATAGATAATTTTACAGATAGTATTTCATTAGTCTGTGTAGGGTATAGATTTCATGTAGACTTAAGATAATAAATATACCCGTTATTTTTTCTACGTCGTTGTGACGTTTTGGTGAGCTGCTTTGCATGGTGATATAAACAGACGAAGTAATTGTAGTCATTAGTTTAACAGCGAGATTGTGTTCGCTGGAAGAATATATATTCCCCGTTTACAGAGTCCAAGTCTTGTTTGTGGCACGGGGGTTACAAGGCAAGGAAGAGGGAAAGGAAGAGGGCAGAGAGGCCGGGGTGAGCGTGCAGCTGGGGCCAGGCGAGAGAGGGGAGCCAGCGGGGTGAGAGCAGAGGAGGAAAGGCTTGAAGATCTCCAAAGGAGCCGGAGAGAAGTAACCGAGGTATATATCCAGAAAATTATTTTACAGAAAATTACTGAATCATTACCTGTGAAACGTCAGGGACGTTGCTGAATAAGTATACTGGAGAGTAACAGCATCATCACGCAGCATGTTATTGTTTTAGACAGGTCTGAGCATCCTGTACTCCAAAAACTGCAGTGATATTAGACAATTGTGTGTGTAGGATTAATTACCTGTCCAAGAGAAAACTGGCAACTTGAGCGTCACTTTGAAAACCTTTTTCCTCCATCAGTGACTTCCATCGTGTAAATGCCGTGCCAATGTTGATCCGTGTTTTTTGTCGTTTCTTGTCACTCTTGCGTTTATTCTCGTCGTGTTTCCGCTTCTTAGATGACGGGGGTTCGGTGTCCGCCGCTTTTCGTTGTGATACAGAGTAGACATGATCCTCCATTCGTCTGATGTTTGGCCACACAGTGCCAAACAGTTTGCAAAGTCACTCACGCCTGCCGCCTTGTTTACCTTTCTTGTTACCGAGGCGCAGTATACCTGCTTCTTCTTCTTCTTTGGTTTCAGGCAGACTAAACGCTTCTCAGGCATAATACTGCCATCTACTGTTCAGTACCGTCTCAGTTCATCTCTCTCAACTTGCCGTAGTTATTTTCGAGCGTCATGGGAGATCTCGCAATCGCTAGTTTGTTGCCTCTGCGCTGCCGTAGCGCAAAGATGTCAGCCTCCATGGCTGCGAGACCCGCTCCTATGTAATTATAAATAACGAATTCTAAGGCAACGCAAATGTTATGGTTAAAAGGCTGAGCTCATAGGTGATGATAAATAACATAGTTATGTATAATATATTAAATTTCTGAATTTATATGCCTGTAATTATTACACACTGTAGCTTTAAGTTAGAACTTGTTTCCATGACATTTTTAAGATTTTAAATTAGGCAGTTTTTACCCCCCAAAAAGCCAAATAACGCTGATTGTCAGATGTAAATTTGAATTTATGTTTATGTTCACTCACAATAGTGTCATGATGGGTTCACTGGTGTGACCCAATTATGCAGAACACCACTGAGACGGAAACTGGAGTAAAAGGTTTAACAGAGTTTATTGACAAAAGCACTGAGATAATGACTGGTTCTGGTTCAGGCCTGGGAAACTGGTTCACCGGAGTCTGCGTGGGAAACAGTTCAGTTAGCGTTGCGCATAGGAGTTTGATTCTTGACAGTTTCAGATTTGTACCTTGAGGGTTCTTGATTAAAGCCTTGAGAGGGAAACTGTTGGATCTGGAGAGGGTTTGATCAGCAGAGTCCGCAAGCTGCTTCAGCGTCTTACTTCTTAGGATTGAGCAGACCTTGGCTTTGAGTTTCCAGCTCTTGGTCCAGAGCTGCATGGAGGTTCAGAGAGAGGCTTCAGGTTTGGCTCAGAGGGCAGGCTCGGCAGGTTAAGCTCTTCCAGAGCTTCACAGGAGAAAAACTGGTTTCCTGGAAGACAGAGACAAAAGTTAGAATCCAGTCTGGATTCAGAAGTCGACAAAGGTTCTCAGAGATGCTAGGCTTAGGTGCTAACCAACTGGATCAACACTGCAGCGTTGAGGCAAGGTCTGAAGACAGCGTAAGTACTGTGGATCCTCTGATGATGGAATGGGCTGCAGCTGTGCAGGAGGCTCAACTCAGGAGGATCCACGGCGGACTCTGCTGGAGAAAGGTGGTACTTCTCCAGCTCCCAACAGTACCCCCCCCTCAACGACTGCCCTTTGGCGGTCCGGAAGACGTCGATGGACAGGAACGCTCGTACTCCTCAATCAGGGATGGATCGAGGATGTAAGAACCGGGAACCCACTGGCGATCCTCCGGGCCGTAGCCCTCCCAGTCGACGAGGTACTGCCAGCCGCGACCTCGCCGACAGGAGTCCACGATTCGACGGACGGTGAAGGCAGGATGACCATCGACTTCCAGGGCGGGTGGTGGGGAGTCGGATGGTGGGCACAGAGGACTAGAAATTACAGGTTTGACTTGGGAAACGTGGAAGGTAGGATGAATACGGAGAGACTGAGGCAGTTGAAGATGTACGGCTGAAGGGTTGATGACCTGGGAAATCTTATACGGACCAATGATTTTGGGAGAGAGTTTCGAGTGGATAGCCATACCTCTTGACCCACGAAGTACTCGGGGGCGGGGCGTCTTTTGGAGTCGGCAAATTGTTGGTAGTCTCAGAAGATCGATTGAGGGTCGTGATGGTTTCTCTCCATATCCGTTGGCAGCGTCTGATGTGCTGGTTGACTGACTGGACCGAAATCTCTCTCTCGTCTGCGGGAAAAAGTGGAGGTTGGTAACCGAGACTGACCTGGAATGGAGATTGGCCGGTGGAAGCAGATTTGAGGGAATTATGAGCATATTCAATCCAAGTGAGATGTTGGCTCCAGTCGGTGGGGTTGTTAGATGTCAGACAACGGAGGGTCGATTCCAGCTGTTGGTTCATCCTCTCTGTTTGGCCATTGGACTGTGGGTGATAACCGGATGTTAGAGAGGACTTACAGTCGAGAGCAGAACAGAATGCCTTCCAAACTTGGGATATAAACTGGGGACCACGGTCAGAGAGGATCTCCTGGGGGATGCCATGCAGACGGAAAACGTGTTTCACTAGAAGCTGAGCGGTTTGGAAAGCCGTGGGAAGTTTCCTGAGAGGGATGAGATGACAGGATTTCGAGAATCGATCAACGATGGTGAGAATAGTTGACATACCTCGGGAGACAGGGAGACCAGTGACGAAGTCGATAGCTATATGGGACCATGGATGCGAGGGAACCGGAAGAGGCTGTAGCAGGCCTGAAGGAGGCTGATGTGAGGCTTTATTTCTTGCACAGGTGGGACAGGCCAACACATACTCCTTGACATCTCTGTGAAGAGTTGGCCACCAGAAGCATCTCAAAATTAAGGCGACGGTTCTACTGACCCCCGGATGGGCGGAAAACTTGGCTGCATGCATCCATTGAATTAGACGAGACCTGACAGAAGATGGCACATATGTTCGGTTAGCTGGACCATTACCTGGGTCGGGTTCTGTAGCCAAGGCGATGTTAATTAGATCAGTGATCTCCCAGGTAACCACTCCAACTGTACAAGATGCGGGAAGGACAGGTTCAGGCATCTCAGGTTGATCGACGGAGTATAGACGAGAGAGAATCGGGTTTGACATTCTTGGATCCGGGTCTGTAGGAGATAATGAGATTGAATCGTGAGAAGAAAATGGACCACCTGAATTGACGGGGATTGGCTTGTTTAGCTGACTGGATGTAAGCAAGGTTCTTGTGATCCGTCCAAACTAGAACCGGGTGCTCAGCTCCCTCCAGCCAGTGTCTCCATTCCTCCAGCGCCAACTTGATGGCCAGCAGCTCACGGTCTCCAACATCGTAGTTTTGCGCTGCGGAAGAAAGTCTTCGAGAGAAAAAGGCACACGGATGGATCTTTTGATCAGAGTCGAGTCTCTGAGATAGGACAGCTCCTACACCTGAATCTGAAGCGTCCACTTCGAGTATGAATTGTTTGGATGGGTCGGGCTGAATTAACACGGGTGCTCTGGAAAACAATGATTTCAGTTTCTCAAATGCAGTTTGTGCCTCAGGGGTCCATTGAAAAGTTCGTTTGACTGAGGTTAGCGAGGTTAAGGGAAGAGCTGTCTGGCTATAGTTCCTGATGAAGCGGCGATAAAAATTGGCGAAACCCAGGAATCTCTGTAGCTGCTTGCGGTTTTCAGGAACTGGCCATTCCAAAACAGCCTTTATTTTGTCCTCAGAAGGCTTAACCTGTCCGCCCTCAAGCACAAACCCCAAAAAGGTGACTGAAGGCTGATGAAACTCACATTTTTCAGCTTTAACGAACAGTTTGTTCTCCAGTAATCTTTGCAACACAAGGCGGACATGTTTCTTATGTTCAGAAAGGTTCTTTGAATAAATGAGTATGTCATCAATGTAGACGAACACGAATACATTTAAAAAGTCTCTGAGAACATCATTCACAAGGGCTTGAAAACAGGCAGGGGCATTTGTTAAACCAAAGGGCATGACCAAGTATTCGAACTGACCCAATGGGGTTTTGAAGGCTGTTTCCACTCATCTCCATCACGGATTCTAAGAAGATGATAAGCATTCCTCAAATCTAGTTTGGTGAAAACAGTTGCCCCTTGTACAGGTTCAAAAGCTGAGGCGAGTAGAGGAAGAGGGTACTTGTTTTTAATTGTTATTTGGTTCAAACCTCTGTAATCGATACATGGTCTTAAGGAACCGTCCTTCTTGCCAACGAAAAAGAACCCAGCACCCAACGGAGAAGAAGATGGGCGAATTATCCCAGCAGCTAAAGACTCGTTAATGTACTTTTCCATGGTTTCTCATTCTGGTTTGGAAATATTGTATAGTCTGCTGCTGGGTAGAGGTGCTCCAGGTAATAGCTCGATCGCACAGTCATATGGTCTGTGTGGTGGAAGGGACGTAGCACTGACCTTACTGAAGACAGGAGCCAAATCATGGTACTCAGAAGGGACAGAAGAAAGGTCAGGAGAGTCCATCTCCCCCCCACCTCTAGGAGGCCCCACCACGGGGGCAGCCGATCGGAGGCATGTTTCATGACATAACGTAGACCACGATTCCACATGACGATCAGTCCAGTTAATATGTGGATTATGTTTCTCCAACCATTCAAATCCAAGCACCAGGGGAGAGCATGCGGAGGGAAAAACAAAAAATGTTATGGTTTCATGATGGTTACCTGAAAGTAGTAGCTCGAGAGGTTGAGTTTGATGGGTAACTTGGTGGAGTTTTTTCCCATCAATGGCAGAGACACTAAGAGGCTGGGTCAGGGGAATAGTTTCAATCTGAAGTTGTTGAACGAGGTTAGAATCAATTAACTTTCGTTCACAGCCTGAATCGATGAATGCAGAGAAAGAGAGGCTTTGATTAGCACAAAACAAAGTGGCAGGAAGCATCAGTCGAGGAGATTTCTTAGAATTAGTATGGCCCGCCAGACTCCTCAGAACCTCTGGCGGGCCCAGGCTTTTGATTTAGCCGGGCAAGAAGCGATGAAGTGTCCACTCTCACCACAGTAGATGCATAGTTTACTCAAAAAACGTCTTTGTCTTTCCTCTGGAGTGAGCCTGGTGTGTCCCACCTGCATGGGTTCGGCATCCATTTTCCCAGAATGAGAGGCCTGAACAGGCAGAGTGAGAGACTGGGCTTGAGATCTCGGTTTGGGCAACTGTTCTGTGGGAGAAGAAAAAACAGTCACATTATTTGAGGTAGGGGCAGAGGAAAATGATCCCAGACTTCTTGACCTGTTTCTAGCTCGGATTCTATTGTCCAATTTTATCGTCAAACGGATTAATTCTTCGAGAGTGGCTGGTTCGTCGAGGGTTGCTAGTTCATCCTTAATGCTTTCGTTTAAAGCCATAAAATAGGGCCCTTTCAGAGCGCTTTGGTTCCATCCGGAAGCTGCCGCTTTAACCCGGAAGTTGATGGAGAACTTTGCCACAGAGGAATTTCCCTGCTTAATGTTGAAAAGAGCACGAGAGTCAATGGTTTGATCTGTTTCTTGATTAAATACCTGAGAAAATTCAGAAATAAACTCTGAATAACGGCAATTGAGACTTTCATCGGAGGCAAACCTTGCCTGAGCCCACTCCAAGGCTCTTCCTGTTAATTGGGAAAGAATAAAAGTTATCTTCTTATAGTCCGTGGAAAAACTGCCAGGTGAGTTTTGAAAGATTAAACGACACTGAAACAAAAATCCCTTGCAGTCTTTCATATTACCAGAGAATCTTTCAGGTAGGCTTGGGCGGAACTCTGATGACGTCACTGCTGGTAACCTCGGAGGAGGAGCTGGACCCGGAAATGGTTGCGCTGCCGGCGTGGCATTAGCATTGCTCAAAAAATTAGCATAACTCTGAAGCATATGATTGTATCAACCAAACGATATAACTCACGGAGGGTTTGAGTTTGTCCTTGGATTTGAGCATCTTGCTCCTCCAAGCGACGGCGGAGGTGATCTGCTGGGCCTTGTGTTTGGCCGCAGTGTTCTGTCATGATGGGTTCACTGGTGTGACCCAATTATGCAGAACACCACTGAGACGGAAACTGGAGTAAAAGGTTTAACAGAGTTTATTGACAAAAGCACTGAGATAATGACTGGTTCTGGTTCAGGCCTGGGAAACTGGTTCACCGGAGTCTGCGTGGGAAACAGTTCAGTTAGCGTTGCGCATAGGAGTTTGATTCTTGACAGTTTCAGATTTGTACCTTGAGGGTTCTTGATTAAAGCCTTGAGAGGGAAACTGTTGGATCTGGAGAGGGTTTGATCAGCAGAGTCCGCAAGCTGCTTCAGCGTCTTACTTCTTAGGATTGAGCAGACCTTGGCTTTGAGTTTCCAGCTCTTGGTCCAGAGCTGCATGGAGGTTCAGAGAAAGGCTTCAGGTTTGGCTCAGAGGGCAGGCTCGGCAGGTTAAGCTCTTCCAGAGCTTCACTGGAGAAAAACTGGTTTCCTGGAAGACAGAGACAAAAGTTAGAATCCAGTCTGGATTCAGAAGTCGACAAAGGTTCTCAGAGATTCTAGGCTTAGGTGCTAACCAACTGGATCAACACTGCGGCGTTGAGGCAAGGTCTGAAGACAGCTTAAGTACTGTGGATCCTCTGATGATGGAATGGGCTGCAGCTGTGCAGGAGGCTCAACTCAGGAGGATCCACGGTGGACTCTGCTGGAGAAAGGTGGTACTTCTCCAGCTCCCAACAAATAGATACAGTATTCTGACTGCACTGGGTTTATTTTAAATAAATTTACTAAAATGTAATTGAAATAAAGCTTGCCGACATTCTCTTGAAGGCTTAATCAAGAATTTATTTATATTTTGAATCAAACGTACCAATTTCCATCACTAAATGCCATAAATTTATTTTCCTTTTGTTACATATTCAACACTTGATGTGACAACTTTAATTGCCACTAATGCAACAACAGCTGCGATTAGTAAGAGCTTTATTACAATCTTGGGTTTGTTTGTTTTTTATTAGACTTTTCACTGTGAGTTAGCTTAACAGGACAATTAAAAAACGTAATGATCCTTCTGCAGCTTCTTACTGTGCAGTGTGTTTGCTATTGATATAGTGATTTATAGATTAACAAAAAGGGAAATTTCTGAACATTTGGCCTGATTTAAAAACAGAGCAAAGAAACTGATAATTAACAACTGATATAAACTTGATATAATTTCTCAGATTCAACAACTGAGGCCACAACTGGGTTTAACACAACAACACCTACAACCTTAGTAACAGGTAAGCCCTCCAAGTGACCTCTGTTCTGTTTTTCATTAAGAGTTGGCTCCTGATGTTTCTCTATAGTGATTAGGTAGCTGTCTTCAATTTGCAGCCTAAAACCAAAAGCTACTCACTAAGGTCTAAAGTAACAAAGCCAGAAAATACTTTTAAAGTGTGACTTTCTGATTATTTTTCAGTCCTTCTTATCTAAAGGTTACCGTACTAATTAATTCACAGCTAAAATCAACTTAGATGTACCTGAATTGGACAAAAAACAAGGTCTATCTATAATTTGGTCAAGAGTGTTAATATCTAGAATAAATAAACATTATTTTCCACAATAGGGAAACATTGCCAGTATATCTTTTTAGAAACTATAGCAACAACAACTGCAACTTCTAATCAGTTGATATCTATGGTTCAGACAGTCAGCTCTAAGACTTTCCTCTCTTTCAGATTCATTGCCTGTTTTTACTAATGCAACAACTGCTACACCACAACCCATGACGTCCTCAGTGACAAGTAAGGGCCTTTTATGTTAGTGTGGCTCTTTATTCTCTGGTTATTAGTCTGCTTCATCTAAGTAACCATTTCTAAGGAGATGCTCGGTTTGATGATGAACATGTTATCACCAGTCATGTTAATCTGGTTTGAGTTTTATTTTGTATTTTATCAAACTTAGAATTGGTTTTCATGACATTTCTAAGATTTTGAATTGGGCAGTTTTTACCCCAAAACAAGCAAAAAAAAAAAAATAGATTTTCAGATTGAAATTTGAATTTATTTTACATTCCACTCACAATAGATAATGCAATTGATGGCAGTTGGATTATTTTATATATATTTACTAATTACTAAACAGTCATTAGAATCTTTGGTTTCTTTTATTAGACTTCTCACTGTGAGTTAGCTTAACAGGACAATTAAAAAAACGTAATGATCATTCTGCAGCTTCTTACTGTACAGTGTGTTTGCTATTTATATAATGATTTATAGATTAAAAAAGGGACATTTCTGAACATTTGGCCTGATTTGAAAACAGAGCAAATAAACTGATTATTAACAACTGATATGAACTTGATATAATTTCTCAGATTCAACAACTGAGGCCACAACTTGGTTTAACACAACAGCACCTGTAACCTTGGTAACAGGTAAGCCCTCCAAGTGACCTCTGTTCTGTTTTTCATTAAGAGTTGGCTCCTGATGTTTCTCTATAGCGATTAGGTAGCTGTATTCAATTTGGAGCCTAAAACCAAAAGCTACTCACTAAGGTCTAAAGCAACAAAGCCTGAAAATACTTTTAAAGTGTGACTTTCTGCTTATTTTTCAGTCCTTCTTATCTAAAGGTTACCGTACAAATTAATTCACAGCTAAAATAAATTTAGCTATACCTGAATTGGACTAAAAAAGGTTTGTCTATAATTTTATCAAGAGTGTTAATATCTAGGATAAATAAACATTATTTTTCACAATAGGAAAACATTGCCAGTATATCTTTTTAGCAACTATAGCAAAAACAACTGTAATCTAATCTATCTAATCAGTTGATATCTGTGGTTCAGACAGTCAGCTCTAATACTTTCCTCTCTTTCAGATTCATTGCCTGTTTTTACTAATGCGACAACTACTACACCACAACCCATGACGTCCTCAGTGACAAGTAAGGGCCTTTTATGTTAGTGTGGCTCTTTATTCTCTGGTTATTAGTCTGCTTCATCTAAGTAACCATTTCTAAGGAGGTGCTCGTTTCAAGATGAACTTGTTTTGCCAAAATTCACTTTAAGCTGTCACCATATGGTGCTTTCCACGATTTTATATCACCAGCCCTGTTAATCTAGTATTATTTTTATTTTATACTAAACTTAGAACTTGTTTTCACTACATTTGTAAGATTTTAAATTAGGCAGTTTTAACCCCCAAAAAAGCCAAATAACGCTGATTGTCAGATTGAAATGTGAATTTATGTTCTCTCACAATAGATACAGCATTCTGACTGCACTTGGTTTATTTTAAATACATTTACTAAAATGTAATTTTCGTAACGGAAAGAACTGTTAGAATGTCCCTTGCACTTAATCTGATGATTGTGATTCTTTTGAATATAATCTAGTTTTACACCCCTATCCTTAAAGCAACTACAACAGTCCTAAATACCACCAGTGTACCAAATTCAACTATTACACATTTAACACAGACTACAGCAATCACTAGTCATCCAACAACTAACACCACTAGCAGTACTCCCATGAAAAACTATATAGCTGGCCTTTTTGACAGTCAACAGCCAACTTTTACCTCTACCTCAACTAATTCCACAACTCCTTTAAAAGCTACAACTACAGAGAAATCTACACCTGCACCTTCTACCAGTGCCTCAACAACTTCAATCAGTGCCTCGACAGCTACAAGTATGACCAGTGTCTCGACAACTACAACTACAGCCAGTCCCCAGACAACTCTGACTACAACCAGTGCCCCATCTACCAAGACCACCACAACTACTACCAATGCACCCAAACCTTCTACCTCCTCAACTAAAGGCACTACAGCTTTGGCTTCTACCACAATAACTTCTGAAAGACCTGTTGAAGGTAATGATCTACTGAAAAATCCATCAGAAATTAGATCCGGGGTTCTATGTCCTGGTTCTCGGGGGCCACTGCTCTGCATCTTTTAGATATCTCTGTTTCAGCACACCTAAGTCGAATGATTGAATTGCTGAATTAAAGTGCTGTAGAAGACACTCAATTATTTATAAGTTAGAGATGTTTGGCAGCAAGGGGAAACAAGATAGTGATACTTGAAGACCAGGATTGAGAACCAGTCATTAGATTATCTGTCATTTGGCCAGGGGTTTGAATAGAATTTTCGCATTTAAATTTAACATATTGTTTTTAGTAATCAGAAGGACGAGTGCATGAGCTTGTTTAAAGGAAGGGGTACTTGATTGTGTCAGACATTGCAATGTGAGGATTTGCTGGGCTTTCCTGTCTGTTGGTATGAGTTGATTGAAATAACTCTATGAAGGGGTTTTATATCCTTAGCTGTGAATCAAACCTTTAAAAATAAAGTAGTGTTGCACCGATACCAGTATCGGGCAGGGCCCCGATCCAGTACTAAAATGCTGGTATCGGTTTCGATGAGTACCAACAAACAGGGCACTCAAACCATTCCAGGCAGGCAATAAAAAGTTCTACTGGATTCACTTTGTATTAGTCTTTTTCCTGCTTCACAAAGGTAGGCAGCAGCTTGACAAAGCCATGATGGCAATTATTTTACATCCAAGTAGTATGTTGTTCTTTATATACACACATACATCAATTTCAAACAGATGGTATTGGTATGGTATCGGCCAATACTGCACAGCCAGGTGTCGAGTATCAATATTAGGGCAAAAAAAATGACATCGGCGCAACATTTAAATAAACTGATGTGAATTTAATTGAATTCAATGCAATTGTCTGACAACCATAATTTAATTAGTCAGACATCTGATTTGACAGACAGAATTGAATTTTGTGTATATCTGACAATAAATGTAATACTAATTACAAGTTACTGCATTTAAGTATAGAATTGTTTAAAGCATAGGTTAATTGAAGATAACAACATTAGAGGTACTAAGGCATGGTTTTTGAAGAAAATCTTTTTGATTTTGTTTCATCATCTTTTTAGTTATAATATTATATATAATATATAATAATATTCTGCTGCACGTCAGGCTTCATGACCAAAAACTGCAAATTATTGTTTACAGTCAAATATTGTCATATGAGTTTTTCAGTTAAAGATTTTGTGCACCGTGTGGCTGTACTGATAAGTCACAATAAACAAAAACAACCTGTTTGTTTTCATCTTTATATTTAAAATGACCCTACTTAAAACAACAGATGTCATCTATAGAATATATATATTTTTTTATTAGGCTGTGTGATATTTGTTGAAAGTGAATGCTGTTTATTGGTATATGTGTTTAATTTGCATGCTCTGTCTCAGAGACCAGAAAAATAAACTTTTTATTTTGAATAAACAGCAACTGACATACCGATGTCAGTCGAGCTAGACCTGGAATTCATCGATAAGTACAACGATAAAACCAGTCAGGAATTCCGAGACCTTTCATCAAGAATTGCTGAAGCAGTGAGTAGCTTTAATTTCTCTACAAGTTTTGGATATGTTTTGATCTAGAAAACATTCAACAAGGAAAAGCAAATGTATTTGTATTGTAAATTTCAATTAAAGGGCAAATCAAAAGGCAAAGAATGAAGAGAACAAAAACATAACACAGAGAGAAGTACATTGCAGTGGCATAATAGAGACAGATAAAGCTGAGATGGATAGCAAACGTATCCATATAATATTATAGTTAAAAGTTAAAATCATTAAAAGACCAAAAAAAAAAAAAATAATAATAATAAATACATTTTAACCTTGTTAAAGCTTGTTAAGCTTTTAACCATAAGAAAAAGCTTAGGGTTACAGAATTAAAAGCTGCCTCTCTGTGTTTAGAGCCAGTTCTGGGAATGTGGAATAGACTTGACCCTGAAGACCTGAGAGGTCTGGGTAATTGATACACAGACAAGTCTAATTTAACATATTTTAAAGATAATGTATTTTGGTGCAAGACATTCAGTAATTTAAAGCTTAAAATAAGTATTCTAAAGTCTATTCTGTCAGATCCATGGAACCAGTGGAAGGACTTAAGAATTGATTGATGTGTTCCACTTTCTTAAGTAAAGTGAGGACGAGAGCAGTAGCATTCTGGATCAACTGCAGCTCTCTGTTCCACTTCTAATTTGCACTAATCAATTTGACGAAATAGATATTTGGATTAGTTTTTTTAAAATCTGCTAAAACAAAAGTCCTTCAGGTAGTAAAAGGCAGACTCCAGAACTGTCTGTATGAACTTGTGGGTTCAGATTTCAGTCCTGATCAATGGATCCTATCTGAAATAACTGAAGCTATATCCAAGTTTTTATCATTTCTCCAATAGTCCAGAAGTTAGGACTTTTGTTTTGTTTATTCAGATGTAGAAAATTTTGGCATGACAATGCACTGCTTTCTTCTATGCATTTACAAAGCACATTAAAGGTATTATAGTTACCAGATTACATTGTGATATTGTAATGTGTGTCATGTAAATCCCTTAATTTAAATCCTTTAATTGTTCCACAATGGGAAATTGCCTCTCTGCATTTTACCCATCACCTTGGGGAGCAGTGGGCTGCCATTGTGTGTCACGTGGGCAGCCCACTGCTTGGTTTTGTGAATTTTCTCATTTTGTCTCTCATAGTTGAGGTATATCTATGATGAAAATTACCGGCCTCTCTCATCTTTTTAAGTGGGAGAACTTGCACTATTGGTGGCTGACTAAATACTTTTTTGCCCCACTGTAGCGCCAATTCACAACACAAGTCATCTCAAGGCACTTTACAGTTCACCAGATCATCCAGTCAAATTGATTTAAGTTTTCTATCTAAGGAAAACCAGTCAATTGCATCAACTTATTGACACGCAGGCAATCCCTCTTACTAAGCATGCTTGTAGCGATAGTGGAGAGGAAAAACTTTTGACAGGAAGAAAGCTCCAGCAGAACCAGACTCAGTGTGAGCGCCCATCTGCAGAGGCCGACTGGGTTCAAGGAGACAGAAGCAGAGATACAAAAGGCGGCCCCGTCTAGGAAATACAAAGCCAGACAGACAAGCTCAGAGCCAGCTCCAGTGTTAGAGGATGGAGAGAGCACATCCAAACCGGTCACAGTCAGAGAAACAGGACTGCACTGAAAAACAGGCCGATCTCAAACATCTATAAACATAGGTGTTGATGGCAGCAGGGCAGCTGATATTACAAGGCAAAGCTACTATGAGAAAACGCAGAGAGAGCATAACGTTAGAGATTAAAATAACAGATTCTGCAGAGAGGGAGAATAGAGATAGAATGAAACAGAGTGAGGAAAAAGGTGTCCCTTTGTCCTCCAGCACTCTCTTTACTTATCTTCATAGGTAAAGTAACTTATCTTGTTTTTTTCACCCAGCTTGGGGAGCCGTATACACGTCTGACTGGATACATTGGAGTTTCTGTGACAGATCTTAGGTATGTTTTTTCTTTAATAAATAAAAATCAAGATTCTGGACTCAACAATTACAATGCTGTTGTTGTTTTGTGTGTGTGTCCCAAAGGCCAGGCAGTGTTATTGCAGATTTTACTGTGAAGATGTCTGGACCAGTTGATCTGACTGAAATCACTGAGGCCAATTCAAGGCTTGATAAAGCATTGGGGCCAATTGCTCGTGTTCTTGCTACACCGACTGCAGAGTACAACAGTAAAAAGTTAAACATACAAAAATTTTTTTTTACATTAATGTATTTTAAGCTGACCTAATTTTCTCTTTAAGGTCCAATCCAGCTTAAATCAAGTGTAAAGGACTCTATTTTTACTGGGAAAACCATGACCCTGACTTGTGACCCTAGCAATGTCAATATGGGAAAAGTGAAAACTACTGAATGGAAATTTAATGGGTTTGAAATTAGATCAGAGAGACATAAAATATCTTCTTCTGAAAATCAGTCCAACCTGGTAGTGGAAAAAGTAATATCAGGTGATGCTGGTAAGTAAAAAGCTATTTTATTTAAATAAAAATGAAAAAAACTAAAACAAAATGTGTTTAACCTGTTAAATATGAGTTCCCCCCATTGGACATACAGTACTGCCACAATAAGGCTACGAGTAGTTTCATCTATTCGTTGTTATGGCTACTGCGCGCCATTACAACAATTTTATTTGGTAGGCTTAAACCTCCCAAGAGTTAAAAAACTGTAGATGATTTAATTTATGTTTTTTTTTTTTTGTGTGTGAATTTGTAGTGACCATTAATGGTTGTAATATCGCTGCCTTGAGCCAAGTTGACATCTCTGTAATCTTGATGGATGACTTTATGCTTCGACAGAAAAAAATATATATTTTAAGAGAATATTTGAAAATGTTTAGTCAAAGCTTTCTTTTGTTTTCTTGCATATTTCGTTATTCAAAAAACTTGGGTAACATTTATCAGAAGAAAAGAGAACTGTAGAAGTCCAGATGTAGGGAAATTGGTACAATAAAGTATGCTGGTAAAGATTCTCGGTCATCCAGGTCATAGTCATTCCAAAACAGTTAAAAAACAATCCACTGGACCTGGTTTCCAAGTTTGAAGATGATTCGCTTTCCATCCAGGAAGCTTTTTTGTTTCAAAATGTCAGAATTAGTGTTGAGTTCGAAGCTATATACAGTAGCCCAAAAACTGATTTTGGCTTAGAAAACGTGCAAATTGGACTCCTCTGGACAGGACTCTGCTATCCACTTGCACCTTAAAGACAAGGGACACTCAGTTGAGAACCAGAATGTTTACATTTGGACAAAATAGACAGGTGGTTTGAAAGTGTTGTGAAGGAAGCCATTTATGTTACTAGAGAAAATCCAACCTTAAACAGAGGGGGTTGTCTCAGGTTTCAGCTTTCAGAAACCTACAATGCAGGGATAAAGTTGATTCCTTCCTGCTATCATTTCAACCCCCCACCCCATGCAGGGGACAAAAAGTCTCACCTGGGCAGCCAAGCCAACAATTGCCCCTAGGATCCCCCCTTTCATAGGCATAGCCCAGTATCGGGTATTGCAGTGTGACAAAGAACCCAAAACGACTCCCCATTCCTAAGGGTTAGACCTGTTCTTCTTGTTCAATTTGCATATTTTCTAAGCCAAACGTTTTTTGGCTATCCAATCCAATCCACTTTATTTATATAGCACGGTTTAAATAAACACAAGGTTTCCAAAGTGCTGCACAAAAAGATAAAATAACTAAAATAAATAAAAGTAATAAAATAAAATAAAAGCACTGCCCGCACAGGATAAAAAAATGCATGTGTATACATAAAATCAACATGTGTACATAAAATCAACACTCTACATGGTGTTAAAAGCCAAAGAAAAGAGGTGGGTTTTAAGAAGAGTTTTAAAATGAGACAGAGAGGTGGCCTGTCTAATGTGCAGCGGCAATGCATTCCAGAGTTTTGGAGCTGCAACAGAAAATGCTCGATCTAGTATATAAAGCTTTGAATTCAACGCTAATTCTGCTATTTTTTATTGTAAAAGCTTCCTGGATGAGAAGCGAAAGGTTTTCAAACTTGGAAACCAAGTCCAGTGGATTGTTTTTTTACCTTTTTGGAAAGAGTAGAACAAAGTAGGACTACGGAAACAAACACAAAAAAACACCAAAGGTAGTTTATAATTTCAATGACAGGGAAGCTTGTATAATGTCAGCAATGTGGACATTATAGATTTTTTGAAACTCATGCCAGCCAAACAAGCATGCTCATTCTGAGCTAGCATTCACCCAGCCACAGCTACATATGTACACACATTCAAACACAGATATTCAGGTCTGCAGGTAGCTTCGGGTTGAGTTCTATGCCCAAAAGCACTTCAACATGTACCAGGGAAAGAAGATGTAACTTTTTAACTGAATGATACTGTAATTATTTCCAAAAAAGTATAAAACAAAAGTTAAAAAAAAAACAATCTACTGGACTTTGTTTCCAAGTTTAAAGACGTTTCACTTCCAATCGAGGAACCTTTTTTAAATTCAAATGTCAAAAATAGCATTGGGCTTGAGGCTCATATACAGTAGCCCTACAAAGCCTTTAGAAAACATGCATAACTTTTTTGGTAATGATTATGAATTGCATGACTGAGAATCTTCACCAGATACTATAACTATTCCCCTCTGTGCCACAGCTGACAGTGTAAATGATCAGCATCCACATGATCAATTATTCACCTTTATTTTGTAAAATAATTAATCATACAATGTTTGTAATTGCAGGGCTTTATGAATGCATACTACGGGGGGAAGGTTTTAGTTTTATCCAAAAGAGAACTGTGAAAAATAGTGAGATCAGACAAGCCCCTAATGTGCGAATCTCACAAACAAGGTGGGTTAAATGTGAGGAGAATAAAAACGAAAAAGTTACTTGCTGTGTGCAGTCTCCTTATAAGGTGAAATGGTACGAGGGTTCTACAGAATTAAGTTCAGGTAAGCATCAATGAATGACAAATATGTTTAATATTTACCGTATGCTTAGCAATTCAATAGCTCTTTACTACAGTATGTACGTTGTAAAAATCTGTTTCAATTCAATTCAATTTCCAGTTCCTGAAAAAGACTGCATCATACATGAATTTAACATGCAAGGCTGCAGTGACCCAACAAGAGAATTTACCTGTCAAGTTACTGAAGATGCGACATATAAAGCAACAACCAAAGTGAACATATTCACAGATCGTAAGAGCAACCTATGAAACACAGTCTTTTTTTCCATTTTACTTTTCCTCTGACTGAATATATATTTTGCAAACCTTTAAGCTGTTGTATGTGAAGATGAGGAGTACGGGACTGGAAGAGCGGGTGACAAAGCAAGCGCTATGTGTGCTGATGGTCTGGAGGGTAACAAGATTGCAGAGTGTGAGGAAAATGGAGCATGGAAACTGATAATGGACTCCTGTATTGTTACAAAGATCAATGAGCTGCTGATTGATTCTGCAGTAAGTAGCTTTTTACCTTAGTACAGAAGTTTGATGACTCTTTTGGAGATGTGGAAACCCTGTAAAGGCTTTTCTGAATTACAGATGGTTTAATTGACAGATGCAGTAAGCCATATTTTAACACCACCATGTAGCTTTCTGCTGTATTCTTATTGTATTCTTGCACTAATATGCTAGAAGAACAAGAAATTAAAAAAACATTTTTCCCCCCCTAATATTTAATTCCATTACTGTTTATAATAAACATATCAAAAGCCCTACTAAATGTTGAGGTGATTAAAGGACCAATGCCCTTAGTACTGATGTGGTGTGAGCTGTGTCCAAGAGGCAGAACGTGCTTTTAATCATTGCAACACCAACAGCTGCAAAAGTTTATTTTTAACCATAGTGTAGAATAATCTGTCTCAGTCTAGCGTCTCATCCACATTCTTTAGTTTCTTATTACCAGTACCAGTTCAGCCATAACAAGGTTTAAGAAAACTTGAAGGTATGACTGAAAACAAAAACCACAGAAACAGGAGAAAAAACTATTTCAGAAGCAGAAGGGTTTTCAAAAGTGTTACATATGAATTAATGTCTTAAGGTGCCCCACCTTGAATGAAATATAAAATGATGAAAAAAATAACCCAAAAACTGCACAAAATTCAACTCACTAACACTTAACAGTTTCCACCGAACATCCCCCTTTGTTATTTTTATTACTGAATGTGCTAGATAAATAAACTTGTCTCATTTTGGAAGAGAAAGCACTTCCATTTTGACCTACAGAAAAATATCACTGCATACTTTCCATCCCAAGTTCTTCTGGACTTGACTTGTGGCACATTGTTTCAGCAATGCCTTCCATAAATACAAATCCTTTTTCTAAAATTACAAACATCTCTTTGATGGTTTTAGAAAATCATACTCTTTACCACTGTTAGGCTTTTTGAAGTCATGGTTTGCATGCAGAGAAAGACCAAGGTTTTAAATGCATTAGGATAGAGAGAGCACATACATAGCACCAACAAGTGGAGCCTGAAGGTAAAACAAAGCCAGAGATGATCAAGCCAACCATGGCCATCCAACACAATGTGCCGATTAAACTTTGGTTTTGGGACTAAATGTATGCTTTATTCAGCTGCATGCAACAAAATGAAATCTTAGTTTAAATAAAGTGCCAACAAATGTAATGTTTAGCACTTGTTGGAAACAAATGGCATCTTTGGTTCAATGCTGGAATCATCAAACATGTTGCAACAGTTATTTAACAGTTAGGGCCTGAACACGCTGGGCATGGTTTTGTGTCCAATTCGACAGAAACCCTTTTTGTTAAATGATGTCTGGAATGGGGCATAGCTCCGACCATGATAGACCCCTGTTCTACTTTTATCCGACCCATGCAACAATTTGGCAGCAATCGTATTAGTCTTACACGAAAAGTGACACAGTGGCAAAGTAAAACACATCTGCTTTGAGAAAAAAAAAAAATCTCAGAATCCAATTTCTTTGGCTTAATATGATAATTTGACCAAGTTAAATGCTGTACATTGTTTCAGCTTGTGGGTATTGTTTCAGTTGGTCTCAATTGGTTTATATATTTGGGCTAGATACAAATTTTTATACAAAGATTTAAGGGATCCTATCGTTCATTCTAAGTATAATTGTGTTTGAAATACTGCTTATCACCCCCACCTCCCTCTTTGTGTTCCTTATTGTCATCTTTGTGTCTGTTTTACTACCCATTAAGGATCTGAAGGAAGAAGAGATTCAGGTGTTTTCAGCAAATCTAAGTAAGGCTGTCCAGAAAGAGGAGGAGCAAATTTCCCAGTCCTCAGCAACAATATCGGCAATTGTTGATATATTAAATACAATTGCAAGGGTTTCACAACAGGTCAATGAAGATGTGATGCAAGTATGTAAACTGCTCCATTCTATTTTTCAAGTTCTTGAAAAACTTCTTTAGAACAGGCGCAGGTAGGTTTGCTAATAATTTATCATATTCTCTTTCTGTTTCTTATCTATAGAATGTGTTGAATACTGTTGATGTCATCGTTGGAGATGATGCAAAGGAGTCCTGGGACTTCCTGAATACAAATCAAACTCAAAATTCAAGCTCAGAACTTCTAAGTTCCCTGGAGACAATTTCTGACAAATTAACTGGAAAATTTGCTTTGAGTACTCAGAGGATCCAGCTGGACAGAACCCAGTTCAGCGGCTCTTTCAATGAACAATTGACCTCCAATGTCACTATAGAACTCCCAGAGACAGGCCTCAATAATATCTCTATTACCACCATTGTATTCTCCTCCCTTCATAATGTTATGCCAGCACGGAATTCTTCGTTTGACTTTACCATTTCTAACAACATAACCAATGAAACTACACCAGACAATGCCATCAATGGTGCTGTGCTGCTGGTAAAAGTCGATAAAACTATTCGTAATGTCAATCTGAGTTTCCAAAAACGCAATTCAATTCTGGAACTGAACCCACAGTGTGTCTTTTGGAATTTTAGCCTATTTGATCGACTTGGTGCATGGGATGATCAGGGCTGCAAGTTTGTTTCTGACATAAACGACACTGTAACCTGCACCTGCAACCACCTCACATCTTTCTCAATTCTGATGTCAACGGATATTCCTGAATCAATCAGAAAATTCTTGGATATAATGACATATATTGGAGTTGGGATATCAATGGTCAGCCTGCTGATTTGTCTCGTTATTGAGGGAATTGTTTGGAGAGCCCTAACCAAAAATAGCACTGCTTTTATGCGCCATGTCGCCATTGTCAACACAGCGCTGTCCCTGCTGATTGCTGACATCTGCTTTATCATTGGAGCCGCTATTGCAAAGAACCCTAAAGAAAACCCGGATGAGGACTACACAGTACCCCTTGGACCTTGTAGTGCAGCAACCTTTTTCATGCACTTTTTCTATCTTGCCATGTTCTTTTGGATGTTTGTTTCAAGCCTTCTGCTCCTATACCGGACAGTCATGGTCTTCTCTGAAATGTCCAAATGGACCATGTTTGCCATTGGATTGACTGTGGGATATGTTTGCCCTCTGATTATAGCTGTTACTACTGTTGCCGCCACAGCACCTGGGGAAGGATACATCAGGGAAGATCTAGCTTGCTGGCTAAACTGGACTAAAACTAAGGCCCTCCTGGCCATGGTCATCCCTGCCTTGATCATAGTGGTGTTTAATATTTTGGTCATTATATTGGTTTTGTACAAAATGGTTAGACGGAGGAGTATTGGAAACACATCCCAGGCAGGTGAGAAAAATGCATTGGTAGTCATTCTAAGATGTGTGGCCATACTCAGTCCTTTGTTTGGACTCACCTGGTCTTTGGGAATTGGAACCATGGTGGAGCCAACAAATGAAGGGATTCATGTTGCCTTTGCTTTCTTCAACTCTTTGCAGGTATTTGCAGGAGATATATTTTTTTTCAGCATTTAAATTAGGATTTTATCTCCTGTGCTCTTTTACTAAAATAATGTTTAACCTTCTTCAGGGTTTCTTCATTTTAGTGTTTGGGACATTATTCGATTCCAAGGTATGTTGACTTTATTTTCAATATCAGTATTAAGTATACCATCACTCACCAGTCTTTAAGAAATATATATAGACATGAGAACCTCCGTTTTAATTTACTCTACCATGAAGAGTGGATGTGACTTCAGATAAACCATGCCTGTGTGCAACGACTTTATACGAACAATAAAATTCCTCCATCCACTGTGAAATGTAGCCCATAATGAACTAACCATAGGCAACTAAAATAGCTGCAGTGGCAGATGTAGTGAAGCTTAGTGTGATCAGAGGCATTTGGTGAGTCATTTTTGCCTTATTAGCGAACAATAAGGCAAGATGACAGGCAAAACAATGTACTAAAGAGTTATGGGTCAGGCCATTCAAGCTGTATCAAAGCAAAATTCAGCATTAAATTCCAAATTGTTTGCAGTCACATAAAGACTAAAGAGGAGCGCTTATTCACTTAGCAGTTAAGTTTTTTCTTTAATTGCAATATAATAATTGGACAACTCCAAGCTTTTTAAACATTCTACAGTCTTACGCCATGGTTACCTTTAAAATACATGTGAATTATTCTTGAATTTATGGAGATTAGTTTACTGTCTTAATAAAGCTTTGAAATTGGGCTATTCTAGTTGCCTGATCTTGTCTTGTGATTCATCCCAAATGAATTCTGATGTATGTTGTTTTTCCCATTTAAATAGAGAAATGTCCAAGTTTCAACCATAATACCTTTAAATTACTTTAGTGTGAGAAATGTGTACATATTTCTCCCTCAGTGTTACCTTATCTGCCTTGTGCAATTAACCAAGGCCACTGGCACCACAGAGATTATCCAGCATGATGCTATCACCAGAGTACTTGGCAGCTGGTATATATTTTTAAGTTTGGGAGCCTAAAGAGTTCCACAGAAGGTGCTAGTTTCAGTCAAGTTGGAAGGTGTTGTATCTTAGTAGACACTGTACTGTATAGCAGCCTGTGCTATGTAGAGTGTCTCTACTGCGTGTCTAACCAGTTTGTTTGAATTAGAGGCTGACACTTTGACCTTTCTTGCCAAAGCAGTTATACTTTGGATAACTTGAATGTTTTATACTTTTATACTGTTGTTAAAAATTATAGTTTTGAATTCTGCAATAATGTAGATATGGCACTAACAAATGTCTGATACTACTAATCTCACTCTAAGTTTTTTGTTGAGTTCTTTGTATTTTCTCATTGTTCTTTAATCTCCTGAATTCTGACAAGCTTTTTAATAACGATAAAGGAATAATTTCTCCACTGCAGCCAATGATGGTTACTTACACAAGCGTTGTAAACTGTGACTTTTTCCACTTCAATGAAATATATTCAGCACCGCTAGATATAAGATTCAGATCAATGTATTTATGTATTTTAGGTTCGATGTATAATTTTGATCATTAGTATATTGCAAAAGTCCGAACTTTTGTTAAAACACTTAAACTCTCCCTTTAAACTTGTAATGAAGTTTCAGACAGATGTTTCATTGTACAAGCTTTTCAGACTAAAATAAATTATAACGTTATTACGATGAAATGATAAGATCCCCAAATAAATAACACATCTATACTCCTTTTACTTCTATGGGAGGCTTCTGACAAAATCTAAAAAGAATAAGACAGACATAATATTTATCAACTGATACCGATTTTCAGATAAATTGTTAATAATTTTTTCACATGATGGTTTTTGTGGTCCCAGATTCAAACTAAAGATAATGAACCATGTAACTCACATTTCTACATTATGAAAATACTTCGACAAGTACATATATTTAAATGAGTTCAGTTTAAATAAAGACCAGAATTAATTTCCTTTAGGTTTGACAAATTGTTATCACTTCCTTAAAATGTTATTCCCTTTGCAGGTCCGTTCTTTTGTTTCACAAAGAGTATCGGCTTTAAGCTCCACATCTAGCAGAACAAGGGTAGGTTCTACATTTGAGTTATTCGGCTTGATCACCCTTATCATTTTGATTGCCAAAAATCTTAAAAAAGCTGTGATAGACCTGAACTTCATAGTGCAAACTATTTCTATCAATTTATTTTAAACCTGCTTTCTTTAATAGAGCACAAGTGCGGGGAATTCCTCGAGCAGCGGACTAAAAATCTTTAACCGAATTTGGAGGAGAAGGAGTAAGCTGTTTAAAGATCACTACATTAAGAAATTGTTCATATGACTTATAACTTAAATTGCTATCCTAATTGACACTTTGTTTCTTTTCAGATGTGTACCGTGTCACACGGGTGCAAAACTCAAGCAGCAACGCTGAATCTTCAGAGTCATACTCCAGCATCTAAATCAGTTCAACTCAAATCTGCATTTCTGCAGACAGAATTTAAATTTAAAGGTAGATTATATATACCATGTCTTTAACCTGAAGTTTTGTGTAAGGAAAAGGAAATTGAATTGTAAATTAAAATTTGCTGGTAATTACTTGTTTTAACTGCATGACACGAGGCTGCTGTTTCCTATCATCATTGTGAAGTCTACAGGTAGACAGTTGGTTTGTATGGGGAAAAAAGAAGGAAAAAAAACCATCAAGTTTATCTTCCCCAAAACTTTGTCAATCACACAGAAAGATTGTAAATGTAATTTTAAAAATGTGAGAGAGAAAAAAATGTATTACTATTTGAGAAAGAATAAACCTACAGTGTGATTCTATTCTTGGCTCTAGTGCTTGTTTTATTTTATTTTAGTTTGGAAATCCGCCAGACACTATAGCTAGCTTTTTTTGAGGGTCACTTTTGGTTTTTCACTGAAAAACTTGCTACCGTATTAACCTTTTATAGGCTTCTTAATTAAATATTTTTGAAAAATCAACATTTCAAGCCAATAGTATTATTGGAGTCCTAGACAAGACCTTATTACTTTTGTAGTATTCAAATTATGTATATTTTAAAAGCAAAAGATTATATCATGAAATGGCCACTTGCCCTGATAAATTAAGAAAAAGAACAAAAGTGCTTTGATGAGAAATGAATGAAAAACACTCCCAGAGTGAAAGAAACAGCATAACCTTAGAGTATTAATGCTTATACAGGCACTTACTTTTCTAAAAACTTTTTATTATTGTACAGATGTGTTCAGATGCAGACCTGAGGCCCATACCACAGAGCAAACTCAACGTAGCAGGATTAATTCTAGTCCATCCAGTTTTAACAATCCACAAAAATGGAAATCGGGATCAGTGGTACCACCCAGCTGGTTATCACCTCTCCCTATCCAGTTTTTAACTGAATAGGTGAACACGCACATCGAAAGGGACAGGTTAGATTTTTAATTGGCCTACATACATATATATATTAAATGTGAACCGCCAGGTAGAAAAAAAATTCAGACTTTGTTAATAAAAGATACTGATGTGTAGCATATTTATGCATTTAGCAATCATCTGTCACGTCATTAGTACTGTGGTGAGGTTGCATCCTCGAACGACCCGGGCTATCTGGACTGGGTATCCCGATTTGTAAAAGTAAGAAGACAGGAAGAGTTTTGGCTGGTGATTAAACAGGTCCAGCCTTCCCGGGTTTGCATTGCCCGTATGCTCTGTTGCGTAGCAGCCGTGAAAGTTAATACAAAAAGCAGGAAAAGAATGGATACCTAACCACTTACTGCTATTCTGGGTTGCAATAACATTTTCGAGGAGCTTCAACAGCAGTACCATATCAGATTTATAGTTCCCACACTGCAGATATAATAGAACCTGTCATTTAATCTCAGCCAAACTAATTTATAGAGGGATGGATGAAACATTTCAATAATCCAAACATTACCTGGAACAAATCTGACTCAATAACCGTTAAAACCAACTATTTTCATTAATTTCAGATGGAACTATTCATATACTTGTATTATATTAAACTGTACTTCCAATTTTCACAACTGTCCTGCGTCAAGTAAGTTCTTCCTTTGAGCAAAGAGCGGCAGGCATGCTTGGACTCGCAATGAATCCTGGGATACCCAATGCTATGAAGGATACACTGGACCCGTCCTTCAAAACTGGCAAAAAGAAGGCTGAATTTGTCGGCCGCATAACGAGGAGTCTTCCAATCCGAACAGGCCTCGGCATAGCTCTATGACGTCATTGACCAATGAAACTGGCCTTCGGAGGATGGAGCTTCTGGATTCGAACTCAGCATGTTTTTTTCCGCTACGTTTTTCTGCAAGATGAGTTTTTGATCCTCACATTAGAAATAAAGTGCTATCCCTTCTGCTCTCATTATTGTGATTGGTCTTCTACCTTGAACCCTACCCTTTATACGTGCTCGTTCATAGATTCATGATTAATTAAAGCTGGATTGAATCAACGAGTTGATCACCAGCTTTGTGTTACAGCTGATGCTGATTACAATTCTTATGGATTAAATAAACTGGATAGTCTGGAATTATCCTGCTATGTTGAGCTTGCTTAATGGTATGGGCCTCTTCTTAAAGCCCCCTTCTGTCATGATCTTATCTAAGGCTCGGACCCACATGCAGTGAAACCAAATAGAGAGACACAGAGTAAAAGTTGAACGGGTTTTATTGAAATGTTTTTGAGCTCGGTGCAGAGTTTCTCCGAACTCTGCTCAGCCGGAAACTGGAAGGCGAGGGGAAGACAGACTGTTAGATTCAGGCTCAGTGGGAAATTAGATTTGTTAATCTTGAAGGAGTTGATTTGTTGCGACTCACGTTTCCAGAGAAGAGACTCTTTGACTCCAGTCTGTGTGTTGGTCTTCCAGAGTTTGTCTGATTCGGTGAAGGGCGGAACAGGGTTTACCCAGAACTCGGACGGTGAGGAATCATGCAGACGCTGGTTGCAACTAAGTTTTCCTGTGGTACTTGAACGGGTCGTGGTGAAAATGGTTTCCTTACTCAGTGGGTAATCTCAGCAGTTTCAAAGGTGGCTGGATCCAAACCTCCTGTTTGGAATCCGTCGCTCAGTGTAAGACTCAGTTGATCCTTCCTGGGAGAGGCGGTCCGGAAAGGTCCAATTTGCTGGAGGGCTTCCTGCCGAAAGGCAAAAACAAACAAAGTTGAATCTCAGGGAGACAAGCACTCAGTCAAACTCTAAAGATCTCAGTTTGGCTAGTGTACAAAACTCGCAATACAAAAACTCAGATTAGACTCAGAATAAACAATGCTTGGCTAGAGTACCCCAAACAGGCAAACACTCTGGCTTCAAGGCAGTTGCAACCAGCAGCTTAAGAGCAGTCCGGTGATGAGGTAACCGTTCGCAGGTGTGTGAGGAGGCGGACCGGAACCAGGCGCCTCCTGGTGGTGGAAGGGAGAACACAAAGACGAGACAAACAGACGAACACAAAACCTGGAGTCCTGACACCTCCCTTTGACCTTTTTGTTTGTTTGTTTTTAACTAAATCACGATTGCTTTGATAACAATAACATTTTGTTTATTTATTGTTAAAAATTAAATTTTTTTATTTGTCTTTCCATTAAAAGAGGATTTCTTTTCGAGAACTAGCAGTTCTTTTTTTTTTTTTTTTTTTTTTTTTTTTTTTTTTTTTTTTTTTACAGTGTCCTGTCTGGCAAGGTGGCAATAAGAATAATTGTCTTGATGCCAAAAGGAGCCCAACAGATTTTACTTTCACAAGTGTAGCGGTATCGCAATTGCCATACCGCTCCACTTGTTTCATGTATATAAATTGCTTTATTATAATTATGCAGGGAGTTTTACAGTTCATATGGACACTGCAATGTAAGTAGAGCAGAAAAACAGAAGAAGAAGAAGGAAAAAGAAAAAGAAAAAAACAGGACAAAAGATGAAAGAAAGAGGAGATAGGAAGGAGACAATGACAAAACATTTTCAGTCTGCTTCAACACCTGTAATGAGATGGAGAAAAAAAAAAAAAAAAAGAAAAAAGAACAGCACAACCAAAAAACATGGTACGAGATATACAATAAAGCAAACACCTTGAAACTATCACTAAAGTAATATTATTAAGTCTGACATGTACTCTGTGTTACCTGAAGATATGAATGTGGGGTTTCTGTTTGGAAGTGAATCTCTAAGTACCTGAAGCCTAGCACCTGTAGTTGTTTGTGAGGGTGAACTTGTGCATGTAAAGTTTTAACCATAGAAAAAAATGCTCAATAGTGGTTGTGGAGAGCCGGAGAGGCACACCCCCCAGAGCACTGAGTCCAGCGCCGGGAGACCCAAAGCCCCAGGCGCCCAAGGGGACCCCAGAAGCGAAGGCACCAAGGCGGGGCCAGCCCCGGAAACCAGACCCCACCAAGGCAGGAGGAGAGACAGCCACGAGGAAGCCCCCCAGCCACCGCCATGCCGGCGCCCCGGGGAGCCGCGGGGACGAGTCCGCGGGCCCCGCCGGCAGCCGGCCACCCCGAAGTAGTGCCGGGCGCCGAACACCAGCCCCCCCACGGCGCCGACCGAAACGCCCCAGCCCCACAGAGCACCGAAACACGCCCCGCCCCCCAGCACCAAGCCCCGGCGACCGGCCGCAACACCCACCGCGACCGCACCACCCAGGAAAACACTAAGACGGCCCCGCCCCCGGCCGGGGCCCATGCGCATCCGCCGCGAACCGGCCACGAGCGCCGCGGGACCCCCCCCAAAACGCCCCCCCGGCCAAAAGCGCAGCCCCACCCCACCAAGACCGATGCCAACAGCGCGCAACGAAACACACCGCGCACAGAATCAGCCCGAGAGCAGAAAAGCCGCCCGGCGCAAAACCGCAAGAGGAGCAGACCGCAGCCGGCGCAACCACCCCCCCCAGCAGCCCGAGGGGCAGCACAAAGCCAGAGCGGAGCGAACCGCGCCGCCCCCCCCCACCGGACGATGCCAAAGCAGCCCAGCCACGTCCGCCACCCCCCCCGCAGCCCGCACCAGGCCCCGACACGCGGCCAGAGCAGCTCCGCCGCCCCGGCCCCCCACCACGCGCCGGTCATAGCCACCCCAGGCCCACACCCGCCCCGCAGCCCCACCCGCCGCGATCAGTGGGAACAGAGCAGCCCCGCCATGCCTCCAGGAGGGAAAACCCACCCGAATACCCAGCCAGCGCAGCCAGCCCGCCCAGACCGGCCCCCCAACACTACCCCCGCCGGAGCCGCCCGGACCCCCACACACCAGCGGCGCGCCGCCAGCAGGACCCCCACCCAGCAGGCCCGCCTGCCCCCCGAGAAAACAGACATGCCAAACCCCCCAAAGAAAAAAAGAGAAAAAAAAAAAAAAAAAGGGGCCCCCACAATGCGACAGCGGACACCAGACACCGACCCGCCCGCAACCGCTCCCCCCCACCGAGGAAGAGAAAAAAAAAAAAAAAAAAAAATAACAAATAAATAGGTAAATAAATAAATTAATTAATAATTACAATTAAAATAAATAGGCAAGAGGAGAAGTGCGAGCGGAAAAACCGGAGCCCAAAACAGGACCCAAGACCCGCACCCCACCATGCCGCGCAGCTCCCCCCCTCCCCGAACCGATACCACAGAACCGGCATAGGAAAGAAACACCGCCCAGGAACCGGCATCGTAGCGAAGGCACCGGCACCGACCCCGAAAATCCCCGAACAACACCCAGCCCCACCCCGAAGCGGATCCAGTCCCAGGCCCCAGGGATCCGAGGCCCCAAGGGCACCCCACCCCCAGACAGGAGCCCCAGCAAAGCCCCGGCCGGCCGGGGCCAGTGGAGAGGCCGCCAGGAATGAGCCAGCAGTCCCCCGGGCATCCACCCCCAGCTCCACCAGTGCACCGGTGAGCCCCGACGCCAGCCAGCGGAGGGAGAGCAGGACGGGGGGAATGGGCTCCGCACTTAGCGGAGACTTGAGATGTATTTGGGAGAGGGTGCGGTTGAGGCCCCAACCTGGGAAAGAAAAAAAAAAAAAAAAAAAAAAAAACACACCATCTCAATCATGCCTTCCCTCCCTAGTGCCCCCACTCGTACCACAGGAAAAAAAAAAAAAAAAAAATTGAATAAAATAATAATAATAATAAATAAAGAAAATAACAACGCAGACACACATTCACACATAACACTCACATCCAATAATACCAGGACCAAAAACCCGGTGACACCGGTGGTCGGTCCCGGGACTATCGGATGACCCCATAAGTGAACCTAAAATCCGGATGTGAGGGGAGGGGAGCGGCGACTCCGCCACACCAACCCATCTCTTTCCTGCTTCAAGCCCGGCCCCCCACCCCGCACACGGACCGGACCACCCCCCGCAAGAGCCCCCCCCGGGACCGGGGCCCACCCATCCCGCGCCGGCCACCCAACCAGAACCGCCCCCCCCCCCCCGAAAAAAAAAAAAAAAAAAAAAAAAAAAAAAAACCTTCAACCAGGCACTTCATGCCCCTCCATCCAACCTTCTTTGGGGAGAGCAGAGGTGACAGCCCCGCCACCAGCAGGCCACCTAGGCCCCGCAGCCAGCCCCAGCCAAAACCACGGACCAGGTGGCCCGCTCTTCCTCCAGGCCCCAGACTCCAGGCGGCAGCCGGAGAACAGGGGTGTGAGAAGACCCCGATCCTCACTGCGCCCGCTCGAATGTGGTGTTGTTGCGTGTTGCTCTCAGATGCAATTAAAACTGGGAGTACCAAGAGGGGGTGTCCGGCACACTCCACCCCCCCTCCAGGAGATAGACGGTGCCAGCACACCCTCCCCCTTCGACAACCCTCAACCCTCAATGTCTAGATGCGAGAGGGGATGGAGGAGGCCGACCGTGGTGAGGCCCATAAAATAAGCCCCCCCCCCGGTGGCCCTGACCCCCACCCCCCGAAAATGCCCTACATAGATGTGTGTTGTGAAAATGATGTAGATGGAAGTGTCTAAAATGCAAAATAAAATTGGGGTGGGGGACGTCATCAGAAGGTGTGGCCCTCCAGTAACGACCCCCTCCCCAAAAACCTACATGTGTGGCCGAGTGATGGAGCAGGCAGAGGGAGGATTTCGGGGATGGGGAGCAAAGGACTGGGGTGCCTGCTGCACTCCCAGGGAGCCAGCTCCCCCGCTGACTCCAATAGGCACCCCCGTTCCCCGAGAGCCCCCCCAGAGAAGGGGGCCCCACCAGTTTCACCACCATAGCCCGGGGGCACGGGACCGGCAGCAGGACCCACCAGCCAGCCGGGCACGGAGCCGACTCCACCCCCCCCCCCCCCGTCCTGTCCATCCAAAAAAATAATAAAAAAAATAAATAAATAAATAAGTAGATAAATAAATAAAATTAAAAAAAAAATAAATAAATAAATTAAATAAAAAAAAATAATAATAAAAAAATAAATAAATAAATAAATAAATAAAAAAACATAAAAGGAAGATAAGAAAAAAAAAAATAATAATAAATAAATAAATGAATAAGGGAAGGGACAATCCCAGCCGGCCAGCCAACGCGCAACACGCAGAGCCCCCACCCCGGACGAAGCCCCACCAGGGGGCAGCACGGACCAGGACCAAGACAGGGAGCCAGACCCAAAGCCCTTCAAAGATCTTCTTCCCTCTATCACCACCCCCCACCCCCCCTCCGGAGATGTAATCCCTCCCCTACAATAACAATCAAGCTACTCACCACACAAGCGACAGAAGACATCCAGGCCGAGATCATACCTACTCCCCCTCCCTCCCCTTCCCCCACTTACAGAGTGCAAACCCGTGAGGGGGTAAGCACTTGCCATAGGTGTTAATGTCCATGCCCCCCCCCAGCCCAGCAGGCCCCGAGGCACCCCGGCACACCAGAGGCCGTGGCAGCAGGGACAGACAGCCAGGCGTACACCGGCCCAGAACCCAAGCAGCACTCCCCACAGAACCCGAACCCCCACCGGGGACCCCGCCCAAGGGCAATGCGCCCCAGGGATCCCAGGCCCAAGGAGCCACCCCAGACCCACCCCGCAGTAGGGCCGGGCAATGCCCAAAAACCCCCGGCACCGGCGCCAGCACCCCCACCCCGACCCCGGCCCCCGAACGACTCCCCCCAACACCGGTCCCACAGCACCAATCCGAAGAAGAAGAAAGCCACACAACACAGCTAAGCGCAAATCCCGAGCCCCACTCCAAGCCCCGATCCCCCCGCCCACACACCCCCTCCCACACAAAAAACAAACAAAAACAAAAACAAAAAAATTATAATATTCTCCCCCTCACCGGAGAAGAACGGCCGCAAACAAGCCAGTGCCCAACACCCACCGCCACACCACGAGGACCCCTCCACCCAGATGCTCCTCCCCAGAAAAGTCAACATGCCTGCCCTCCCAGGAGACAGGCAAGCCCGCCGAACAGGAATCCCCCCGGCAGCGCACCGCCGGCATGCGGGGGCCCGAGCAGCCCCAACAGAAACAACACCGGAAGGCCGACAAGGACGAACCGACGGCAACAACCAAGCCCCCAGGCGGACTCCCCCACCCAAAAACACAACGAAACCACCCCGCCCCCACCGACCACAGCAAACACAGCCGCAAGGCAAAGCAAAGGACAGAGCAGCCCCACCCGGCGCACGCCAGAGAGCCAGAGCAGCAAGGCCGCCCCAGCCGCCAGAAGCCGGCACAAGCAGCAAAAAGAAAGCAGCAGACGCGACCCCACCACCCCCGCCGCGCCCGGCGCGAAAGCAGCACGACCCACCCCGCTCCGGCCCCGCACCGCCCACAGGCCGCCGAGAGGAGGACGGCCACGCCGGCCACGGCCCGTCCCCCCCCCGCCGCCAAACACCGAGCAACCCTCCACTCCCAAGCCGCGCACGATGCACCGCACCACGCGTCACCGGCACCCGCCCCAACAGAGCGAAGCCACACCCCGACCCGGGGGCACTCCAAAGGGACCCCCGACGCCCGCAACCCGCCCACAACAGACACACTAGCAGTTCTTTTTACATAAATCTGTCATGTCATATTTCTGTTCAGAATTAAATGTTTTGATTGAATGAAAATGACTTGAAATTAAAATATAGTGAAGTTGTTAGAGAGACTAAAACAGCAAGCAGAGAACAAAAAACAAAGTTTGATATTTGATACCTGTCTACTGTACCTACTTTGTTGAGTAACCTTAAACAAACTGAAACTGGGCTGAATATCTGAATTTCATAGAGTTGATGTACAGTTTGAAACATCAAGGTGAGAATGTCTGTTTCCTCTGTACGACTCCAACCAATTAACTCGCCCACAAGGAGCAATACTCAGTTAAAAGGGTATATTCAAATTTAGATTATTATATCATTATCCCATCAGGGTCAAAGAGGGGCTGTTGTCTAGCTCTGGCAGTCTATGGGTGGGAGGCAGGGTACACCCTGGACAGTTCACTTAGCTGTCACAGGACAACACAGAGACATAGAAAGAAATACAAGGGCACACACACTCACACCTTAGATCACTTTAGAGAAGCCAATTAACATAACGGTCATGTTTTTGGACTGTGGGAGGAAGCCAGAGTGACCGGAAAAAACCCACGCATGCAGAGGGAGAACAATCAAACTCCATGCAGTAAGGCCCAGGGCAAGGAATTAAACTCTGAACCTACTTGCTGCAAGGTAACAGTGCTACAAACTGCGCCCTGTGCAGTCCTTAAACTTGTATCAAAACATGAAAAGACAAACAAACAAAAAACTAGAACTCATTAAAACTTGTCTTGTATTAATTTAAAACTGGACAACATTTAAACATTTGTCTAAGCCAGTGGTCATCAAGATGATGCTCATGGGAACCAGGGTGCACCCTATGATCACACGAGGTGTTGTGAGCATCTTATAAAAATAGCACAACTCATCAGCCTGAATCTTTTACTTGTTTTTGTTGCTCTTCCTTTTCAACCACACTTGCATTTAAAGAGATATTAAAATGACACTATCTAAAAAAAAAACATTCTTCCATATCATGGGTTAGTAATGGTGGCCCTTCGCATGACTAAGTAACTATGAAGTAGCTCTCAGTTTTAAAAAAGTTGTTAGACCCCTGGTTTAAGGTACTTAAAGTACAAATGTGTTTAAGTGTTTTTATTATGTTAAGTCTTATAAAGGAGGAAGTGTTAACGCAGAATGATGCAGAAAGGTGATTCAGCTCAGTTCACTTTTTTGCTGATTTTTGGGCAGTGAGTCAAGTACACAATGTGCCAGGTCAAATGACAATGTTTAGAGACATATTAATCCAGACTGTGTGGGAAGCAAAAGCTTAATGATCGAAGTGAATGTGATAGGTGCAGTCTTGAGATAAAGTTATTAAGATCGGGGCTACAAGAGATATTGTTGATAATGTGGTGGTGGATGAGGGTTAGATCACAATTGATCAAATTCCAAAAACATAAGCAGGTAGCAAGAAAACTTCCTGATAGGCAACAATGAACCTGCCAGTAAGTCAGAGGAAGGGCTTAAAATGAAATGAGAGCAAACCTGAATTACTGGAAAACTGCATAACATGCATGAACTTTTGCTGAAAGTGTTTTATTTCAAAAATGAGGTAAAAATGCTATTGTATGTATTAAAAAGCTTCAAAAGTGTTTCTGTATCTTAAAGCTCAATACCATTGAGATCAATAAAACATGCAAATTCAGCAGAGTACAGTGATATAGCATATACTGGTTAGACTGGTTGAGATTTCATCAAACTGTTCCATTGGCCACAACACTGCTATTTACTTAAAGTTTATTTGATGGGGACAGACACACATCGACATAGACAAACTTAACTGAACAGTAGTCCCACGTTTGCATAATTGAGCAATAGCAACAGCTAATTCGCAGCACTTCTCCCTATATGGACTTTTAAAAATAACCTCTAAAAATTAAAGTGATAGTCATTTGAAATAGCACAACATAATATTGACAACATCTACAAACAGTATAAAACCATAAAAAATGGTTAAAGTTTTTATTTTTTTTTAACATACTAAAATGGTTGATAGACTTTAAATCAACAGAAAGTGAGTTCCAAACTGCAAATCCTCTTACGGATAGGGCACTTTGAGCAAAAGTGGTTCTTCGAAACCTTACAATTTTCATCAGAAGCCGCTCTAGTGGATTTGCTATTGCCCTGCAATCTCTGTATGCAATTGCTTGATGGAGTAGGTGCATATCCATTTAAACACAATCAATTTTAAAAGTTTGTAATTTATAAACTTAGGAAAGTACAAAACACCAAATTTTGCCAAAAATGTGACAGTGGAGGAATCTGATTGGCTTTTGATATTAAACCTTTGAAGCCCAATTATAAAGACTTGCTAATGATTCTAGTATAGTTTGGAGTTCAAAAACATCTCAGCAAAGTGAAGTGTTAAAATATTTGTAAATATCTTATATATATATATATATATATATATATAGTTAGAATAATTGTATATAAATGTATCCGTGTAGTGTTATAATGCATAAAGCTGTGTGCTATGTGCATGTGTTCATAGTCATCTTTTCTGTAGTATACTGTGATTTGTAGATTTACTTTTGGGGAGGTTGTGGTTGATTTACGAGCAGCACTCGGCCTGCTGAACTTTGGTGAACAGCTTCAACAGCTTAAACTTTGACTCAACCCTGAAATTTAGAGGATATGTTTACTGAGACTGCAAGTCTGAGTTCCTTATCTTGTTTCCCCCCATGTGCAGTCTCAGCTGTTGTAACCAGGGACCCCTGATTTCAATAAATAGCGAGAACGCTGGGACTGCAGAGTGGGTTGGAGAGTTGTAAACTCCGCAGTCTCTTCCTACTCTCCTCGCGAGTAAAACTAAATTAATTTTCTCTGCGCCTTCTTTCTTTCCCTGTATGTATGTATGATGTTTTAGGTGCAAAGACCTGACATATATATATATGTGTAACCTCTCTCACTGGGGATGAAAGAGGAGCTAGAAAAGATGTGGAAAGTAAGAGCAGCAGTGGTGCCAGTGGTAATTGGAGCACTGGGGGCTGTGACCCCAAACTGGGAGAGTGGCTACAGCAGATTCCAGGTAAAACATCAGAGGTCTCTGTCCAGAAGAGCGCAGTCCTAGGAACAGCTAAGATACTGCGCAGATCCCTCAAACTCCCAGGCCTCTGGTAGAGGACCCGAGCTTGAGGATGACACATACCACCCTACGAGGGGTGAGAAAACAGTTTATATATATATATATATATATATATATATATATATATTTTTTTTTTTTTTTTTTTTTTTGTTTCACAGTGTCCTATCTGGCAATTTGGCAATAAGAAAAATTGTCTTGATGCCAAAAAAAACTTTCAGAAGTGGAGCAGTACGGCTTTCAGCAGAGTGTTCTGCTTGATTTTGGCATGTAAATAGCTTTATTATAATTCAGGCAATGAGTATTACAGATCATATGGACACTGCATCGGGAAAGTAGAACAGGACAGGAAAGAACAGCACAACCAAAAGTTATAGTATAACAGATACAATAATGTAACGCCGCAATACCATCACTTAAGTATAAGTATATTATTCAATCTGACATATGTGTTGTGGTAACTGAAGATAAGAATATGAGCTTTCTGGGTGGAAGTGAATCTCTAAGTAAATCCCCCAGAGCACTGAGGCAAGCGCTGGGGGACCCAAAACCCCAGAGCAAAGGCTTCCAAGAGGGGCCAACCCAGGAAATCCTCCCCCCACCATAAGAGGACGAGGGACAGCCTCAAGGAAATCCCCCAGCCGCCGCAATGCTGAAGCCCCCAGGAGCCGCGTGGAGGAGCCTGCGGGCTCCAGCCACCCCGAAGTGGAACCGGCCATGGGCCAAGGGACCGGAGACCCCAGGAGCGCCCGCCCCATGGCGGGAGCCCTGACCGGGCTCCAGGGCCCCACAAAGCAGCTACCAGGGATAAGCCAGGACCCGCCCAGGCATCCACCCCAAACCACCAAGCAGCACCAACGGGGGGAATGGGCACCACACTTAGCGGGGACTTGAGATATTCTTGGCAAAGGGAGCAGTTCGGACCCAAACCTGACAAGAAAAAAAAAAACAACAAAAAATATACTCAGTCAATCACAACTTTTCATCCTAGCGCCATTCTCCCCCCTTTACAAGCAAAAGCATGCGAGCTGCTAGACACATCTGCAATCAACAAGAATTATTGAAGATTTCCGGAGGACATTGAAATTCACGAGAGCTATAGTTAAATTGACAATGCCCACGTGCATGGCAGTTGGATGTTATAATACATCGGGTAAAAGTGGAGAAAAAAAAGAGTTATTTTACCTTTCTGATTCATGATACTCCATGGACGGGTCATGCCAACTTGAAGGAGGTTTTGCCATCGAACTTCTGGCCAGAGAAAAAACACGTAATATGTAGCCAACATTTCAAAGAAGAATGTTTTTTAAAGATGGCTAGGATAATAGCGCGTTGTGACAAACTCCAGATACAGCACTGGGACTTGATCAACAGCTGATACCGCACCATGACGTCGTAAACCGGCAGGTGGCAGTAGTGCTCTTTGATAAACATGGTTTTCTCCAGTAAAGCACATTCACATGAAATTTCTCTTAATTTAAAAACACATCTAATTTATTAAAAAGCATGTAAAAATGTAATATTTAAAGTAATTTAAGAAGTTTGAATTCTGAATATGACCGGACTTTTCCGTTAAATAAATTCTAAAAAATTTTATTTTAAGGATATAATTAGCCTTCTGTAGTATGTTAAATCATATAATTAATTAAATATTCAGCTTCTCATAAATAATCATGTAGCTGTGACAGGACAAATATTTCCATGACCTTAGAAAGAAAAGGCAGGTGTGAATTTTGGTGAACAACAAATAAATGAGTCAAGTCTGGGCTTTTTCGAAGTGCTTTAAGACAGCAGGGACAGTGTCCATCCTATCACAAAATTGTTTACAAAAGAGAAGAGGCATTATCTAATGGCATTAATTGCTCCTGTCACTATTTAAATGGGGAGAACTTCCAATTGTGATGATTTTATCAAGAGCTCGGACTCACATGCAAAGAAACCAATTCAGAGAGACCAGGGGAAAGGGTTTAACAGGTTTATTGAAGAGATAATGCAGAATGAAGTGTTGCTCTGAACACTGCTCAACCATCCTCATCCAGTCTGTATGCTGTTGTTCCAGTGTTTGTCTGATTCGGTGGAGGGCAGAACAGGGTTTACCCAGAATGCGGTGTTAGTAGGTGAACGGAGAAGCTGACTTCCGCTCAGATTTCCTGCGGTACTTGAACGGGTCGTAGTGGAGATGAATCCCTTGCTCAGTGTGAAGCTCAAACGATCTCTTGTGGAAAAGTAGATTAAAACCTCCAATTTACATCCTTAACTTAGTTTGAAGCTCAGATGATCCTTCCAGGAAGAGAAGGTCCGAAAACATCCAATTTGCAGGATGACTTCCCAAAACTGGCAACACTTCAGAGAGACGCCCAAAACGATCCTTGGGGGTAAAAGTTGATCCAAACCACATTCTTGAATCCTCAGCTCAGTTTGGTGCTCAGAGAATCCTTCTAGGGGAGAGAAGGTCCGAAACATCCAGTTTGCAGGATGACTTCCTGCCGAGAGGCAAAGACAAAAACAGCAAGATTTAAACTCAGGTAGACAAAAAATCAGTTTAACTCAGCAAAACTCAGCTTGGCTAGCGTACCCAAAACTGGCAAACACTCTGGCGTCGAGGTAGTGACAGTCAGCAGCTTAAGAGTGCTCCATTAACGAGGTAACCATCTGCAGTTGTGTGAGGAGGTGGACCAGAACCAGGCACCTCCTGGGGGAGGAAGGGAGACAAACACACAAACACATAGACTGGAATCCTGACACCAATAAGCAGTCGTTGGAATTGAGAGACTTGGCTGATCTAAGTTATTTGAGAGAAACAGGAAAACCTAAACTTAGGTCTTGGGAATACGTTATCTAACAGACCAAACCCTGTCAATAAGCTACTGCTTGAAGGCATTGCAGGTGTAGGAATATCAATGAAATCAACACTACCAGGATTTATGACTGATTTTATAATGTTAAATTGAACTCTAGGATGATGGCTATTTCCAGAAATTATGTTCAATAGATATTAAGACTTTACTTCCTTTACAGATTTTATGATAAATAAAATATATGTAATCTGCACACCAAACACTAATTTGTGCTCACAGAGCATTTATTTTGGCAGATCTAACTTGCAAAGCAAGAGGAGAGATTAAAACCTGTTGGGTCACTACCAGTGCATTGATTCCTCATAGCAGTGTTTCAGGAAGCTTTTTTTTTTTTGCCTGAATTATTTCAAGTTTTCATAGGCTTACAACACTTTGACCTGCTGTCATTTAGACTGCTGACTCAGGACACAGTAAACACTTAGGGTGCAAGATAGAGCAAAGAGTTATGGTAAGTAGGCTGATTATGATCTGTTATTTGTCCTAATATTGATCTATTTTCACTTAATGTAGTTTGTAATACATTTCTATCAAACTACTTTGTCTCTTTTGTTCTTTATGTCATTGTTAGTTCACAGAAAATCTGTGAATTTTTTTCACTGACTAACATTGTAACAAAAAACAAAATTTCTCAATTGTTTCTGCAAACAGGATTACACTATAAATCTATATTGCAGTTTTTTTTTATCAAGTCCACTAGGCTTACATGAATGTTTTGCTTGATGTGTTTGTGCTTTACACATATATGTATATAAAATGTATCAGCTAAGCGGGTATATAGAGAAGAATAGGGTTAGAGGTTCTTTCTAATTGACTCATTTTTGTCTTAATTTACATGAAACTTTTTGAAGAGGCAGAAAAGGATGCCTGCATGTTTTTCAAAGCTCAGTCCCTTTTTTGTTCATTCTCTATTAGTTGCTGTAATAATAAACTTATTTGTCACTGGTATCGTTTACACTGACAGCTTAACATTTGTTATTTTATCTCGCTTTATGCTACCTACAATGTAAGATTTTTATTTTGAGAGATACTGACTCACAATTAATAATTTGTTGTATTCCCAGTGCACAGTTACATACATTGCCTCTTTGCATATAGTTATATTTAAATGTTAAGTCTTCTAACTGCAGTTTAACAATTTATCACAACAGCCAAAAATTGGGTACATGCAAACACTGGCTATGCAAATGGAATTGCTTTCACATTTAACCACCCCATATTGACAATAGTGTAGGATGCATGAGTTTGGGAAGTGACCAGTTCAAATCCCTGCTCTTTATGTCAGTCATTGTGTCCTTAGGCAGGTCCGGATGACATAGTAGTTTTTGGTATTTAAGAATTGTGCTGTAAAGTTGATAGGCATTTTTACGTTTTTATTTCCGTTCTTAGCTTAAAATGATTAATTTGCTTTGAAAAAAAAAATCCATTATCGCTCCAGTGCCCAAATCTGCATCTGCAAAGTTGCTTATTGACTTAAGTTCTGTCTCCCTGACCGCCGTTGTTATTAACTCTTTGAAAAAACTGTTAAGCAATCACCTATGACCTGTTTCCCAAAAAATATGGACTGACTGCATTTTGCCCACAGGTCAGGCAGAAAGATGAAGTTAAAACTCAGTTCAGCCTTAATAACTTGTAAACTCATCTTCAGGGAGCAAAGACTTCTTGCTCCTTCTATTAATTGATTTTTCATCTGCTATTAATTGCTTTCAGCCACACAATTAAGAGGAGAGACTAATGGTGCATTTAGACTGAACAGCAGTAATATCTGGGAGAGCCTTGAAGGGTTCACTGCTGCACATATCATATGCACAGTGGCCACATTATCAAATAGGAAAAGCTTGTGCTTCTTTTTAAACTCCACAAGTCCACCTGATTCTCCAGAGATGAAAATAGTTAGGAGAGTACCACCAACAACTCAGCGAGCTTTGTCTGGATGACAGTCGGATCTGGCAGTACTTCTTACTATTTCCCTTGGCAGAGAGCACCAGTGCTGCGGAGAGGCAGTCTGCCTTGGAGCTAGGGAGCATAACGAACAATCCTTCAAGGGTTAAATTGATTCTTCTTTTTTTAAATGCCATCTGAAAACCTCTTAAGAGCATTTATTTCATTCTTTATCAGCATTATTTTCTATATGTTTCATTCTGACTAAAAAAAGTTGTGTCTCAGTTGCCCTCCCTAAACCTAAGTCACGACCAGTCCTTAAATAGTTGCTGTGACACAATTTGAAAGCAAATTTTTCAACTTAAGTGGTCACTGTTCTTACAATGTGGAATTCACGGCCAGCTGCTTCCGCACCCTTACTCATGTGTATTGCATCGACTTTTGAGACACAAATTGATGCTGCCTCTAAATAGTCAAAGAAGTGAATATGTTTTTACAGAAAGCTGCATAATTTTAATGTTTTCATCACTTTGATGCAAATTGTTATGCATGCATTGCCCCATCTCCCTCAGAAACAAAAATAAACTGCCAGGCTCTTTATCAATGTGTAGCAAAATTGCAGGTATTACTCTAAATAACTTAATATTGTTTACCAGCTTAGAACTCTGAGCAAGGCTGGTTTTATCTTTTGGGACCAGAGTCACCTTTTGGCTGATAAATGCAGGACAAACAGGTTAAAGTATTCTTTTTTGTTCCTGTTAGTCCTGCGTTTACCAAAGGGGATTAGCCCTGCAGTTCATCTCAAAGTGCATTGTTAGTTACCTTTCCATTTTTAAATGTTTATTCAGGTTGTAATGTTATAATCAATGTGTATTTATTTAAAATACAAAGATATCCAAGATACTTTCTAAATCTTGGATAGTTTAGTTATGTAGCACATTTCAGGCACAAGGCAATATACACTTTAACTTCTCACAAGGTAAAAATGCAAGTTGAGATCCGTCTGATAAGAAACTCTAACTTGATAAGACTGGAACATGAATGTTTTGTAGTGTCTTGATAGTCTGTGATAGGTGCTTGGCTGCACATTTAACCCAACCGGTTTGGGCCTCTCATCGGAAAATAAATATTCACAAAAATATTTAACACTTAATTCTGAGAATTCCACAGATCATTTTGTTCCAGTAACTTGGTAGAATTAGAGTGGGCACATAGTCCAAACTCAGTCACAAAATTAACATTTTAAAGAAACAATAAAAATGACAAACTTTCAATTGCAAATGTATTTAAGCAAATCAGTTAAATAATAACTAAAGACTTCTAAAAACACTGGTGGGAGTTTACAAGCATTTTTAGTATATACCTATACTAAGTGCAAGATGAAGGCAGATGTCTAGTGATCATCAGAGCCACCATTGAAGATGAAAAAGCCAAGCTCCAACAATACATCAATAAGATGTATTCTTGGTATTCTCAAAGCAAAGCCTACAGCCTCCGCTGTTGCTCCCGTTCTGCTCCGCTTCGACTTCCTCAGAGCTCGAGGAGAGCATGCACAATATTATTGTTAAATTCATAGGAGCAAAACATGTGGAACTGAATGCTTAATTTAATTTTACAAATTAAAAAAATCCCATCAGCATCCAGCATATGTGCAGCTTTTGCCCAAACATTTTCTTTTGGTTGTGGATTTTTGTAACAGGGATAACTAGGATCATACAAAATTGGCTCGTATGAACTATGTTTTTTCTCTACTTCCAAACTCATCATCTCTTCATCCATGTCTGCAAAAAGTAGTTTGTTTTAAATTAGTCAGATCTGGGGTTAGAGTTTGAGCTGTAATTGTGTACAAAGATTGAAAACACTGTACAGCTTTTGCCAGCTCTATTGTGAAGAACCCTAAAGCTACCAGGCCTCTGGTAAGGACCCGTAGGACCCGGGCTTGAGATGAAGGATCCATCCACACAGGCCAGGACTATGGGGGATGTATATATATATATATATATGAGCTAGCCAGCATCAACTTAATTAAACTTCTGGGATATTGATTTGGTCAGGTAAGTAGCAGAGGGGGTTGTTAATCAGTTTCAGCTACTTTAGTGTTAATGAAATTAACAACAGATGCACTAGAGGGGCAACAACGAGATGACCATCAAAACAGGAATGGTTTTACAGGTGGAGGCCACTGACATTTTTCCCCTCCTCATATTTTCTGACTCTTTTTCACCAGTTTTGCATTTGGCTAGGGTCACTGTCACTACTGTTAGCATGAGGTGCTACCTGGACCCTACAGAGGTTTAACAGGCAGGCCAACTCCTCCAGGATGGCACATCACTACGTGCCATCGTGCCAGAAGGTTTGCTGTGTCTCCCAGCACAATCTCAAGAGCATAGAGGAGATTTTAGGAGACAGGCAGTTACTCCAGGAGAGCTGGACAGGGCCATAGAAGGTCTACAACCCATCAGCAGGAATGGTATCTGCTCCTTTGTCCAAGGAGGAGCAGGAGGAGCACTGCCAGAGCCCTACAAAATGAGCTCCAGCAGGCCACTGGTGTGAATATCTCTGACCAAACAATCAGAAACAGTCTTCACGAGGGTGGCCTGAGGGCCTGACGTCCTCTAGAGGGCCCTGTGCTCACTGCCCAGCACCGTGGAGCTCGATTGGCATTTGCCACAGAATACCGGAATTGGCAAGTCCGCCACTGGTGCCCTGTGCTTTTCACAGATGAGAGGTGACAGACATGAAAGTGTCTGGAGAAGCCATGGAGAATATTATGCTGCCTGTAACATCGTTCAGCATGACCGGTTTGTTGGTGGGTCAGTTATGGTCTGGGGAGGCATATCCATGGAGAGACGGACAGACCAATATAGGCTAGACAACGGCACCCTGACTGCCATTAGGTATTGGGATGAAATCCTTGCACCCATTGTCAGATCCTATGCTGCTGCAGTGGGTCCTGGGTTCCTCCTGGTGCACGACAATGCCCGGCCTCATGTGGCAAGAGTATGCAGGCAGTTCCTGGAGGATGAAGGAATTAATACCATTGATTGGCCCCCACGCTCGCCTGACCTAACTCCAACACCTCGGGGACATTATATTTCGATCCATCCGATGCCGCCAGATTGCACTTCAGACTGTTCAGGAGCTCAGTGATGCCCTGGTCCAGATCTGGGAAGAGATACCCCAGGACGCCATCCATCGTCTCATTAGGAGCATGCCCCGACATTGTCAGGCATGCATACATGTATGTGAAGACCATACAAATTACTAAATTCCATTTTGAGTTGCTGCAATGAAATTTCTGCAAAATGGACTAGGCTGCCGTATAATTTTTTCACTGTAATTTTCGGGGTGTTTCGGGGTGTTCAGCCCTCTGTAGGTTAATAATTTTCATTTCCATCAAATGATGTGGCATCCTTTTGTTCCTAACACATCACCCAGTCCATATCAGTATAAATAAACAGCATGGTTTTCTCCCCATTGAGATCAGATGTGTTTTCAAAGTGTTCCTTTAATTTTTTATATATATACTGTGCAAATTTAATCCTGATAAAGTCTGTATTTGTAATTGTAGACACTTCTTAGTGTGGTGAATGTGCTGAGAATGAAAGCCAAACTACGGCATTGTTTAACAATAAGAAAAAAATGCAAAGCTGGTATTCAGGTTGGTGCAGTTTGTATGCTGATTCTAAATCTAAGGCATCATGTGACCCCGAGCTTGTTTAGACAGAGACTGAGTACACAGTTAAACAGAATGACATTGAGCTATGCAAACAAGGATCCGTCAAAATATGACTTGTTGTAGAGCCCTGATTGCAGGCAACAGGAAGTGCCTATTTCACCCCACTGGAACTAGATATTTTAATGCCGAAATGAAATCAATAAATGGAGAATGTGTTTAAAAGACAGAGCAACAGCACTACAGCTGAGAAGGAGAAGAAGATAGCGACGGATAAGATTTTATCTCATTGAATCTAACCTGATCACATTTTTTAAATTATAGTGAATATCCTCATTCCTCCAGTTCCTGAGTATTGTGTCTGTGATTAGTGTATTTGCAATGCTGAGAACTAAAAGAAGTGTGAAGCACTGTGTTGATAGGTTCTTATATAGTTTGAGTCAAATTCCAAAGACAGGACAGATGCCAGAGCCATACTAAGGGGAATCCCATGACTTGATTTGAACCTGGAAATTCAAAAGATATAAATGAAAGATTTATGTTTTTTCTTTTTGTTCCAGATCTTTATTGACAGTTGTGAAAAGACAAAGAACTTGGAGAACAAACGTTGAAACTTAACTATCCAGTTTAAGAAAACAAAACCTAAAAAAGCAAATGCAAAATACCGAACACTTACAGGTCTGCTACATATAGGTTCAAATGATTAAATCAATTATTTTGAGATTTAATGTTCTTTTTTCTAGTAGATTGTCAGTGTTGTTGCTTTATGTTATAAAAGTTTTATTTGAAATGATAAAAGGGTATTTCTTTTTATAAAATGCAGCTTAGCGGAAATTCAATCTGGAAGACTCTTATCAGTTTCACCTGAACCAACTGAGTTGTTCCACGTTTAGCTCCAGCCAATCACATCTGTGCTGCACCTTCTCCAAAGCAAATTATCTTTCAAGATCCCTCTCACTTAGCCCCGGGCCTAAGCACCAGGGGCTGAATGAGACCATGAGAGTTTTCCTCTCCACTATCATTACATGCATGCCGAGTGTGAGACATTGCAGAGAGTCAGTGAGTCCTCACAATCAGTTGGATTTCCTTAGAAATAAATAAACATTATTGTATTACCTGTATAAATAAATTTAAAAATATTTTTCTAATTACCAAAAATTCTCTGTGATTCTCTACAGGTTGAAATCATTTTGTGTAGATAACACTTTATTAATATGATGATTAAATTAATTATATATTATATTATTATTATATTATTATTGGCTGTAACATACAGATTAGTGGCCTTAAGATGTATTTCACATTTTTGCTTAAAAAAATTATCTTTTGGAAATACACTATATTGCCAAAAGTATTTGCTCACCTGCCTTGACTCACATATGAGCTTAAGTGACATCCCGTTCCTAATCCATAGGGTTCAATATGACGTCGGTCCACCCTTTGCAGCTAGAACAGCTTCAACTCTTCTGGGAAGGCTGTCCACAAGGTTTAGGAGTGTGTTTATGGGAATTTTTGACCATTCTTCCAGAAGCGCATTTGTGAGGTCGCACACTGATGTTGGACGAGAAGGCCTGGCTCTCAGTCTCCGCTCTAATTCATCCCAAAGGTGTTCTATCGGGTTGAGGTCAGGACTCTGTGCAGGCCAGTCAAGTTCATCCACACCAGACTCTGTCATCCATGTCTTTATGGACCTTGCTTTGTGCACTGGTGCACAGTCATGTTGGAAGAGGAAGGGGCCAGCTCCAAACTGTTCCCACAAAGTTGGGAGCATGGAATTGTCCAAAATGTCTTGGTATGCTGAAGCATTCAGAGTTCCTTTCACTGGAACTAAGGGGCCAAGCCCAGCTCCTGAAAAACAACCCCACACCATAATCCCCCCTCCACCAAACTTTACACTTGGCACAATGCAGTCAGACAAGTACCGTTCTCCTGGCAACCGCCAAACCCAGACCCGTCCATCAGATTGCCAGATGGAGAAGCGCGATTCGTCACTCCAGAGAACGCGTCTCCACTGCTCTAGAGTCCAGTGGCGGCGTGCTTTACACCACCGCATCCGACGCTTTGCATTGCACTTGGTGATGTATGGCTTGGATGCAGCTGCTCGACCATGGAAACCCATTCCATGAAGCTCTCTGCGCACTGTTCTTGAGCTAATCTGAAGGCCACATGAAGTTTGGAGGTCTGTAGTGATTGACTCTGCAGAAAGTTGGCGACCTCTTCGCACTATGCGCGTCAGCATCCGCTGACCCCGCTCCGTCAGTTTACGTGGCCTACCACTTCGTGGCTGAGTTGCTGTCGTTCCCAAACACTTCCATTTTCTTATAATACAGCTGACAGTTGACTGTGGAATATTTAGGAGCGAGGAAATTTTACGACTGGATTTGTTGCACAGGTGGCATCCTATCACAGTTCCACGCTGGAATTCACTGAGCTCCTGAGAGCGACCCATTCTTTCACAAATGTTTGTAAAAACAGTCTGCATGCCTAGGTGCTTGAATTTATACACCTGTGGCCATGGAAGTGATTGGAACACCTGATTCCAATAATTTGGATGGGTGAGCAAATACTTTTGGCAATATAGTGTATGTCTTTACGCAGAACCATAAAGAAGCAACAGGGAAACAATCAAATGGTTTCACCCTTGCATCCATAAAATCTACAAATGTTACCCACAATAGGAACAAATATAAAGATATCTGCTTTTAACAGAACCTCTTTTACTTTGTCCACAATTATATTTTAATTAGGGAAGGAGGAATATGGTTTCTAATAAAAGCATTGCAACATAACCTATATGTAATTGGGACGCATGCAATAGTAGTATAACCAAGTGTTACAGTTAGAGAAGTAACTGTTACTATGCTATGTGCTAAAGAGACAGCTTAGATATAGATTTGTTCACCATGTCAAACTCCTCTAGAGGAGAACCAGCACTACATTAGATTTTCTATAACTCCTGCTACAGTGTTCAGTTGGATGGAGGTTTGACAGTGCCCAAAAGCAGACGCTGAACCTGAAGGTGGTTACTTGCAGATTTAATAACAAAAAGTGTAACAGAAGCAAAAATCCAAAAACATAAATCCACAAAATACTGAACACCAGGAATACTCACAACGAGGGGGAAAGGAAATGACAACAAACCAGCAACAGTGACTAAGCAGCAGGTGCAAATATGTGAGACGGACACAAAGACCAGGGTAATCAGCAGATTGGGAGCAGGCGTGAACAGAGGAGTCTAGAAAGGAGCTAGGGAAGAGGAGAGTGACACAAGAGGGCAACAGTGGGCAAACAAAAAATACCTAAGAACTCAAAGACAGTCAAAAATAACTAGAATAACACAAAATTGAAATAAAATAAAACAGAACCACAACCATGACATACAGAGTCATGTGATATTGTGAAATAATCCCATATATTTTCATACATATTTCTCGAAGGTAAACCTTAATTTATTATACTTTTTGTTTGCTTAAATATTTTCTGAATGACTGCCATGATAGTGAAACCTTTCTTTGACAACACATTCAACACCAAAGACTGTAAACTGCTGTCTTTCACTTTTCCCACATAGGTATGCTTATTTAAAAAATAAATAAATAAAAGAAAATATGAAAGGTTTGAGTTTGCAGCCACAAGTCAAGACCAGTAAACTAAAAACCAGCCAAGTTTGATAACCAAAAAAATATCAGTAAATCTTGGGAAAGACGGGGACTGCAAAGATATAGCAAAACAGCATTACTTAACAAATGCATATTCTGATGATCTACAGGTTGTGCATGCATTAAATACATTGGTGCATGCTTTCATCTAACCTTTATCAAAATTTTCTTTATCCACTTTTTTTTAGGTTTCCAATCTGACATCAGAAACATGATATTTTCTAAAACAATACCCTACTCAGCAAAACTGGATTTACTGGAAAAGCAACCACTGCTGTGTAGAAGTTTGCTAAATTAATTTTTGAGGACAATTCACTGAAGGTTTGTATATTTCATAAACACTATGAGGCAGACATATTATTGACATCTAAATATGTTATTTGTTTACAATTGTATTTCTTTTTTGATATGTGTTGTTTTTTCCCCTTTACTTCATTATGTCTTTTCTTTCTTCAAATTTTTGATTTGTGTTTACTGCTGACATACTTGAATACTCCCACTGTTGAAAAATAAAAGCTAATTCTATTCTCTTCTATTCCATTCTATGTGGTAAATGCCTTTGGGATTTTCACAATACACTTGAAGCTGCTCTTTTACATCAATACAGAGGAAATGTAGTTTGAAAACAAATTTAAAAAATCATAAATTGAAACCTTGTGATTGCTCAGTTTTAATATTTGTTTTTCAGTATGCTATCCTGATGTTTAAATACAGGTGTTAATTCATACGGAAACTTCCCAATATTCTCTTGGGGCCCTTTCATCCCTTGCAGATTTAGCCAGCGTATGTCTGACGTCACATAGTCTTCTAAAAGGCTTGCATACGCTGAACTTTCTATGTGTTTTTTCAATACATAGTGAATTCATTCAAGTCCAGAACTTATGTCCAACAACAGCCTAACTTATTCATAATGCACAGCAGCATAATGCCCAAGCATCATTTCATTGGCATTACAAGGCATTATTTAAAGCTGTTCCCCTCAGGGGGCCCCTGGTCCTCATAAAAAGATGTTTTTGATAACGTTAGTAACCTACCTGCTGATTACTGCCAACCCTCCAAAAAAAAGGATAACTAAAAAGAGAAAGAAAGAAGATTTGCAGTTGGTCGTTGTTGGTCGTGGCCAAGCTCACCCTTTGGTGGGGATGAACTCTGGAGGAGAACTGACAGTTTCCTCCTGTGAACCCACTTTTATACCAAAACGCTGCCAATACACAATTATACAGTAGCTGTAAATTAGGAACACGTTCAGTGGTTGTCTGGAACACGTCGAATATGTTGATATGCATTTACGATAAGTTCTTGATAACTTCTGCACAACTTACTCATAGGTTTTAGATAAGCTAGATACCACGACTTATGAGTAACTTTCACTTAACGTATGTCACCCATCAGATGTCTTACCTGTAACTTATGCCCTATGTATGGCATACACTGGCATAGGTCTGGAAATTTTAAGCATGCTCAGAATTTCTCGACGTACTTGCCATATATTGACCTGTGCCAGTGGGTTTCAGCGTGCTCAAAACTTATACAAATCATACCCTTAACTTATCCAACATTTTTGACAGATCTTTTATATGTCGAGTATACATTAGTCTAAATCATCAAGGTGGTGCTTTAAAGGCCTGTTCTAACTTTCCAAATATATCTTTGAAATGAAACATCCTATTTAAAGTAGGCAGCATACTTCAAGAGTCAATATATTGCATGTTCTCTGTCACCACACTTCCAAATAAAGTGCTGTTATGTCTTCATTCCACCTCTATATTTTGCAAGAACCCGTAAGAATTAGACTTTTAGACTTAGACCTTTGTTGTCATTTCATATACACAGTGTATACAAAATGAAACTTAATTTTGTACAGCTTTCAGACAGTAAATGAGCGGCAGCTTAGCAGTGAAGTGAATATTTCCATTTCATAAAGTGCAGCAGTGATCGAATGTAAACTGCATGGTAGAAAAACATGGTACAAAATGCCTTGATATGTATATTCCAAGCATTGTAAAGAAAAAAAATATGTATGGTGCAAAAATGCAGTAGAAAAAAATGTTTTGAGTTGCAATCTGATGGCATTGGGGAAAAAAGCTGTTGCAGAATCTGCTCGCCCTGCAGCGGATGCTTAGAAGCTCTTTTCTGAGGGCAGCAGGGAGAACAGTCCATGGTGGGGGTGTGAGGGGTCATTGATGATGTTACCGGCTGTGGACATGCACCGCTGGGATAAAATGTCTTTAATGGAGGGAAAAGGAGCCCCGATAATCCCCACTGCTGGTCTTACCACTCTTCTCATGTGCTTCCAGTCTGATGCGCTGAAGCCTTTACAACACACAGTGAGACAGCTGGTCAGAATGCTCTATATCAAGCTTCTGTAAAAGGTTGTGAGCATTTGACCAGTGAAGTGGTGTGCATAGTCCAGGTGAGGTTGTCTGCGAGGTGCACCCCGAAGAATTTGGTGCAAGTGACCACCTCTACAGTAGAACTGTTGATGAGCAGTGGGCCGTGGTTAGGCCATCTTTTCGTGAAGTCGACGATGATCTCCTTCATCTTCTCCACATTCAGGGTCAGGCTGTTATCTCTGCACCAGCCCACCAGCTGCTCCACCTCCTCTCTGTAGTCGTGGTCGTTGTTGTCTCTGATGATGCTGAAAACCATGGTGTCGTCTGCAAACTTGACAATGTGATTGGTGGAGAACCTAGGCATGCAGGCATGTGGCATTAGAGAGAACAGCAGGGGGGTTAGAATGCAGCCCTGAGAGGAGCCTGTGCTTAGGGTGATGATATCAGAGGTGTCCGACCCGGACTGGCTGAGGTCTGTCTGTGACGAAGTCTAGCATCAAGTTACTGTGTGTTGAAGCCCAGCTGTTCCAGTTTACCTATCAGATGTTGTGGGATGATGGTGTTGAAAGCTGAACTAAAGTCCAGGAGGTGTTGTAGTCTGCGGGGGTTTGCTCTGAATGCATCTTTAATTTTAGACTAGGCCAAGTCCAGATTTTTCTGTCCTCAAGTAGCAAAGTACTCATGTTGGTAAAATAAGGGAGCACATTCTATAATTTAGCCTGGTTAAAATCCCCATCAATGATGAAAATGCCCCGTGTGTGTGCAGATTGAAGCTCAGAGCTAGGCTGGTATAGAATCTTAATGGCCTCTTTTGTATCTGTAACCCACTTATTGAAATCAGTTGAATATCAGCATGAAACATCATGAACATGCTAGATAGTGGCCATCATAGCTTAGGTCTGTCCACTCCTGAAATAAAGACAGCTCTCAAAAAGTATGCATTCTCATTTCCATACAGTTTTTTCTTTTTTTGATAACTGTTAACTTTGATGCATTTTAATCGGACCTTTACGCAAAAAAAATCAACAAGAAACAGAGTATGTTAATAAAATGTGTGGGGTAAGTTACTTTCAGGATTCCTTACAAATAAAAAAAACTTAAAAAATATTGTTTACTTTTGGATTCAAACCCTCTTGAACACCTATACCTCTTTAACACTTAATAGAAAAGTGTGTAATTTTGATATTAATACAGCTGTCAGTTTGCTAGAGAGCATTGGTGAACAAGCGTAATGAAGACCAAAAAGCACAGCAGAAAGGTTAGGATAAAGTTAAGGGGAATCTGTGATGGCTGCAGAGTTACTCTGGAGGAGCAGGATGGATTGCAATTTAGGTGTTCATGAAACATAGTAAAAAGTCTTGAAAGGTGTGATAGCATCCTTCCTTTTTGTCCTAAATGATCACGTAAATTCACACACAATCCTAATGAATTGAAGGAAAGTATGTTCAATTCATCGCACAAATTAGTATCCTGGATTGCAATGGATCACATTAGTTTACAGTTGTAAAATGTATTCAAACAATCTAAACAGTAATACTTTTTTCCCCATAGTCCTTCCCTAATTTCCTCAAAGGAATGGCATCATCTATGAACACCTTGGTCATCTTTGTCCTTCTAGTGACAGTCCTTATTTTGAAAACTAAGAACATCAACTTTAAGTTTCACTTCCCTGCCCTGGATTATGGTCCGGTAAGGCCATTTTATCTAATTTCTTCACTAAGCATAAAATATGCTATTTGAATCTTATCACATACAGTATACTTCCTATTTCTGTTTATAATTATTCATGCTCTTTTTTTGTCTTAGTTACAGCTTGAAGAAAACATTCCTCACATACGGGAGAAGAGAAATGGTTGGTTTACAGTTGAGAAATGACTGAAATAAATTTTTTCATGTTTTAGGTATTGGGTATGCTGATTCTACATTGCAATTTTTCCCATATATCTCTTTTTCAAATTACAAAATGACAGCATTTCTATTTTTAACTCCATCTTTGCAGTGGTATTAGATACTTGGATTTACAGTGCAGACATTTTCTTGACTGTATCAAATGAGGAAACCTATGAGCAAGTTCTGTCGACCCTGAATGATACTGGTTATCCTTTCCAACTTGATAACAACACAGAGATCGAAGATTTTGTGTTCACGACAGGTGAGGAACATCTTCACCACAGATGCCAGTCACATTAATATACTAACCCTATTAATGTATTTTCTACAACAGTTTGTGTCTCTACTGACACTGGCTTCCAGTGTGAGTGTGAAGAGGAGTTTGCTTGGCCATACAGCACCTGTATCACACATGGAGCTTGTGACTCCATATCAGGTGGCATCTGTACATGCATCACAGGAATCCCAGCCGATGGCTCCTCCTGTCAGCTTATATCAGGTAAAACTGGCTCAAATCTGCACAAAAAAAAAATGCATTGGCACACCGATTATATCTGCAGCATGCAAAAAAAAAAGTAACAGGCAAGTTTGAATTAATTTATTGTAACCTTATTGCAATTATTATTATATATATATATTTTTATCACTAAGCTTTATAAAGCTTATTGGATTTTAGTTTAGCAGGTAATGGATGAGCCTGTTTACAATCATTACTGATTTAACTGACTTTGAAAAGTCAGTTAAATCAAAACCTGTTCAGGAGTCTTTGTCAATTCTGTCTACTCGCATCAGAACAATTTATAGTTGAAGCCTTGATGTATTTCAGCAGAATGGAGATCCATCCACCTAATCGCATTCCAAGTTAGATGCAAATCAAATAGCAACCACTCGTTCTTTTGGATTACGCAAGTCTTTAATTGTGTATGGCCTGTGTTTTAGCCATTTGAATCATGATGTGTCTGCTTTTATAATTATATAATTTATAATTTTTTTGGAATGCTCAGAAGCCGAAACTACAATTGTCCCACTTAGCTAAGTGATGGTTGTTCTCTTTTCACAAAGCCTTTTCTGTACCCATCTTTCAAACCGTCAATCCTCTCAGTCCAAAATCTGCACATTTTTGTCTTCAAAGGTGTGTCCTTTGTTCTTGAGTGTAAAGCTGAATTGTGCAAAGAGATACTTGCTCTTGCACACTAGTAAATTTGGACAATGGCTTTGCCACATGTTTGTGTAGTTGTTGCTTTGTTTCTCCATTATAGGTCCGCACTGCACTCGATCGTATCAACTTTGATTTAGGTATTCTGTCTTGTAGAGCGGCTGGGATTAGAATGAGCTCTTCAAACTCAATGGTCATGGTTCTTCACCAGAAAAGGTGGTCTGTTCCCTTTAGGTTGGAGGAGAGTTCCTGCCTCAAGTGGAAGAGTTCAAGTATCTTGAGGTCCTGGTTCAAGAATGTGGGGGAGAATAGAGCGGGAGATTGGGAGATGGATGGATACAACTGCTGCTATAATGCGGACACTGGACCTGTCTATTATGGTGTAGAGAGAGCTGAGCAAAAAGGCAAAACTCTTGATTTACCGGTTGATCTAGGTTCCTACCCTCTCTTATGGTTTTGAAATTCAATCAAGATGGGGAAAAAAAAGATCTCAGATACAAGAGGCTGAAATAAGCTTTCTCTGCAGGGTGTCTGGCTTCTCCCTTAGTGATAGGGTAATGAGGGATGTCATAAGGGGGACGGTTGGAGTAGAGCTGCCTGTCTTCCACATTGAGAGAGGTCACCTGAGGTGGCTCAAACATCTTTTTATGACCCCCCCCCTGGACGCCTTCTTTAGAAGGTGTTCCAGGCATATCCCACCACCAGAAGGCCCAGGGGATAAACCCAGAAATGCATGAGGAAATATGTCTCTCAGCTGGCCTGGGAGTCTCTACTGAGACTGCTGTCCCTATGATCCAGTCCCAGATGAAGCGAGAGACGATGAGTAACGGCATAAGTTAACTCATATTTGAACATCATTTAGGGGTTGCTGCACTTTAAAATATTTGATACAATTTTTTCCATTAGCATACCTTATTCAGGATTTTTATCTTGATCAAAAAAAAAATGTAATATGGGCAGGCCTGTGGTCCTATTGGCCAGTCTCAGCCAATTTGGCAGCTGTGTCATAATATTAAGTGTGTTCCAGATGAGCAGCGCATCACCTGGAATGTGGACGAGAGCTTACGGCTCTAAGAACATTTACGGCTGTTTCTACGTGTCTTAATGTGTATTTTCCACCAGTGAGTAAACATAAGAAAAAGGCGATACCAGCCAACTCATTCAGCTGCAGACACCTCTGTTGAGCTTTATAACAGAATTTAATCCCGCCCATGAACATAGCTGTAAGCTCTTCTTCAAATTCCACGCTCCATAGTCTAGCAGGGTTAATAAGGAATGTAAAAAAAAAAAAAAAATGAAAAAAACAAAAAGGCCAGAAAAAAAAAGCTCAGGTTGACATTCATTGTACAGATAAGCCTCATGCAGATAACACAAGCATGGGGAAGTTTTAATCAAGAGATATTGGACATATTCACTAACACCCTGCAACACAACACTAAACCCTGTAATTTATTGTGTTTTATTACATTTATAATTTTTACAATTTAAAAAAAAGCAAATGATCATTAAAAAGTTTACTGAATGCTACTGATTATAGTGTATAAGAAATACAAGCTATACACAAGTCTTCATAGGGGGTTTGTTTATGCATGAATGCAATGATTGTGAACAAAGATTTGAAATTTTTCTGGATAACATCATGTTTTCATCATCAGGAGTTAATGGCTTTGCTAATTGTAGGTTAACATCCTATTTTGGACTTGCAGATACCTTTGATTTAGTCAGATCAAATGTCTATTATAATTTGATGCTGCATACATAAAACCTAAAACCCCAAACCAAGCAACTACCCTGCTTTCAACATCTTACTTACAGAGCTTCTGGCTGAGATTGAATATGAAGTCGAAATTGAGCTGAATCTAACAGACATCACAAAACTGGACTTCCTTAGAAGCCTCCTAAATGATGATGAGTATATTTTAGCCTGGAATCCCCCAGTGAACGTCACACAGATCAACCTCACTACAGGTAAGAAAGGAGCATAACTGGAAGCCCAGCTTTTAGCATCTTTATCATAAAGTCTTTTTTCCCTCCAGTTTGCTCTCCAAACAGTGGTGATTACCAGTGCCGATGTGAGGAAGAGTACCGTTGGTCATGTGACCAGTGTCTAACCTATGAATTGTGTGATAATATTACCGATGACCCATGTGGATGCATCAATGGCATTCCTCCTAATGGACAGTATTGCCAGTCTCTGGATCAATATAGTGAGTTTGTAAAATACTTCCCAAATGTCCCAAAACCAATTTCCAGCTTAGTTTGACTGATTGTTATATAATTTGGCAAACCTTAAAAGTTCCTTTCATGCTTTATTTAGAATATCTCTAAGCAATTCAGCTATTCTTTTATTCACAGACTTTCCATCATGTCTGGCTCCACCCACACCAAGTAAGACCTCAATGCATATAACCAAAAAACAAACAAACATGAATAGTGTTTTTTGAATCATGTTTCTCTCTCAGCAGGTGGTCCAGTTCTTTATGAATATCTGGTATCTATTGAGCTGAAAGTGGAAGATGCTACAGCTATTAAGGAGCTAAGAGATGTCAGCTATCCTGTCAACATAAATAGCAAAGCACAAATATCTGGAATTAACATCTCTACAGGTAGGAACGTTTTTGTTTTTTTTAATTATTATTTCACATGCTAGCCATATAAAAAAAAAAAAAACAAATATATATATATATATATATATATATATATATATATATATATATATATATATATATATATATATATATATATATATATATATATATATATATATATACATATATATAATAATTAAACAAAAATAAAAAATTAGAGCATTGATATTGATACATTTAAGCGTGAAAGTATGTGGTTAAATAGCAAAAATGTAAAAAGTTATCATTAAGACATTAAACATCTCTATTTTTTCTGGAAAGAGCCACCTTTGGATAGAGTTAACTATTACATTTCCTAAAATAGAAATAATTTATAAATTAGTGTTTCAATGTTCTTTTAGTTTGTCTGCTTGTGTCTCCTTGAAAACTCAAACTGGGTCTCACTTAGCTGGAAGTTTCTTCTTGTTATAAGGGAGTTTTTCTCCCTACGCTCACTGCAAACATCCTTTATATTAGGCATTGCTGTAGAGTCAACGACACAATGCAAAACTAATATCTTGTGTCTCAAAAGGTTTATCCAGGAGAACAGAATCCTACAAAGTCAATGAGTGATTGTAATCATCTAGCTTTACTTGATAGAAAACTTTTAACCAATCTGACTGAATGATCTGATTGCAATGTCTGAGATGACATATGTAGTGAATTAAGACTTTTTAAATAAACTGAATGCAATCTATTGAAATTTCTGGGTTAAATGAGAGCAGGGACTGTTTCATCAGAAATAATATCCTAAAGGTTATTCATAAATACTTGAATAGCAAATGACTTTAGGGATTTTGTAAACCTATGTCAGTTCTACATAAGGTTTTGATATGTCTCCAGTTTGCTCTCCAATCAGCGGTGGTTACCAGTGCAGATGTGAGGATCAGTATCGTTGGTCATGTGACCAGTGTCAAACATATGGATCATGTGACAACATAACTGGAGACACTTGTGGATGCATCAGTGGCATTCCTGCTGATGGACAGTACTGCCAGTCTCTGCATCAACACAGTGAGTTTGTAATATTTGTACACACTTCGAAAACTGATTTATACGGTTTTGTTATTAACTCTGTAAACCTTAAAAATAGAAAATTCCCTTCTTTATTACCATTTACTCCATCAATGCTTTCTTTCATGCTCTATTTGGAATAGTTTTTAATACAGCAATTCTTTTCTATGCAGATTTTACATCATGTCCGGTTCCACCCACCACAAGTAAGACCTCAATATAGATTTACCATAAACACAACAGGAATATATCATAGAGAGGAAATGTTCAGTGTGGATCTTTTCTTTCTCAGCAGGTCTTCTGTTTCTTTATGAATATCTGGTATCTGTTGAGCTGAAAACTGAAGATGCTACAACTGTTAAAGAGCTAACAGATGTCAGCTATCCTGTCACCATAAATGGAAATGCACAAATCACTGGGATTAACATTTCTACTGGTAGGAGTTTATTTTGCATATATTAATTCACATGCTAGCAAACATCATAAGCACTGCTTTAGCATAGGTTAATCGTGCACAACATATTTAACAGCTCCAGAAATTCTCATTTCAGCGTAAATATCTTTCCTAAACAGAGCCACCGGTTGAGTAACTTTACCATTAGCTTTTCCAACATAGAAAGTGTTAATTGTCCAGTGCTTCTAGGCTCCTTTTGTTTGTTTGCTTCTGTCTCATTAAATCCCCAGTCAGCGTCGGCAGAAGGTCGCACACACTAAACCTGGTTCTGCTGGAGGTTTCTTCCTGTTAACAGGGACTTTTTCCTTGCTACTGTGTCTGTATGCATGCTTGATGGGAGGGATTGCTGTAGAGTGAATAAAATATTGCAAGCGAACATCTTCTATAGCCATATGATCATCCCAGAGGATGGAACCCTGCAAATTCTATAGCTGGTTGCAATTAGTTGGTCTTCTTTGGATAGAAAATTTTGAACCAATACGAATGAATGATCAGTTTAATTATCTCAGTAGAATATCTTGTGATTCTATCCATGTCAAGGGGGGATATATGAATAAATAATGTTTTATGCAATTTACATTTCTGAGCTTGAAAAAAGCAGTGACTGTTTTACCTGAAACTACTACATACGGTACATCAATGAATAGGTCGAATAGCAAATTACTAAAAAGATTTTGTGAACCTATGTCAGTTCTACATAAGGTCTTGATATGTCTCCAGTTTGCTCTCCAATCAGCGGTGGTTACCAGTGCAGATGTGAGGATCAGTATCGTTGGTCATGTGACCAGTGTCAAACATATGGATCATGTGACAACATCACTGGACACACATGTGGATGCATCAGTGGCATTCCTGCTGATGGACAGTACTGCCAGTCTCTGCATCAATACAGTGAGTTTATTTGGATACTTTATGTTAAAAAAATTCAGTTAAAAATATAATCTTATTAAAAGGCTAATTAGTCATTTCAATTTCATGATGATTTACTAAAAACTACCAAAATCAGTGTCGGTTAATGTATGCCATCTACTTGCCTTTGAATCAGCATGGCACATCTGATAGAAATAGGACCTTAAAATGGGAAAGAAAACGTAACAGTAGATGTAATGGTTAATTTGTTACTCTTTCCTAAGACCACATACAGTAACATTTTTGTTTTTTTTTAGAAATAATTCTTGTATAATCGTATCAGGGAATAGTCTGACTAGAATGAGAGCTTACGCCAGAATTGATGAAGGATAACTCAGAGCTTTAAATAGGCTGTGTGAGCGATCTATTACATTTTTGTTCTATTAGTATACATGTAATCGATTCAAGGGATTCCTTCTGTCCTCATGTTTTCAGATTTTACATCTTGTCAAATTACCTCAACTCCTTCAACACCAACATGTAAGACTAATAGCATGGTCCACTTCCATGTATAAGGATAAGTTATTTTATAAGTATTAATCATAATTGTCTCATATTCCAACATCTACAGCTCCATCAGTCATCATTATATTCCTGCTGTCTGTTGAGCTAAACTTCACAGATGTTACGGCTATAGAAGAGCTAAGGAGCATCAGCTACCCTGTCAGCATCAACAGCAACGCACATGTCTCTGATGTCAACATCTCTACAGGTAAAGCAGGGAAAAATGGTTTTAAAATTAGAGTCTAATTTCCGTTGATATTCAGGTTTTAAACTCAAATATGTTAAATATTCAAAATCATGTGAATGACTTGCTGAAATACGCTAGATTTTAAAAAAAAAAGTATCTGGTTTGTTATCTGAAATACTTTTAAATGGCTTTTGATGGTTAACAGATTTAAAGAATCTTAGAACAAGGTTCTGTGATTTTTGAATAAAATTTTAAATTATTATGAGGCTTTAGCAAAAACATAATTTAGATAAAATAGTGAGGTATGTCCCACAAATTGTACAGATGTATTTTTTTGTTTTGTTTGTGAAAATATTTTAACTCATATGTAAAAAGGTGGGTGGCTTATGTTCTGAAACTTTGTCAGTAATCTTCATTTTTTGACCAAGGTTAAGATTCTTTGAACAGTTCAAATGTATATTTAAGATTTAAATACTTATTTTTGTAATTTATTATTTTTTTTCCCAACAGTTTGCTCTAAAATCAGTGGTGGTTACCAGTGCAGATGTCAGGATCAGTATCGTTGGTCATGTGACCAGTGTCAAACATATGGATCATGTGACAACATAACTGGAGACACTTGTGGATGCATCAGTGGCATTCCTGCTGATGGACAGTACTGCCAGTCTCTGGATCAATACAGTGAGTTTTTTTTTTAATTTATACTAAGCTTTTCATTCAAAGTTAACAAAAAGTACACATTATAATACCAAATACCTTTAGTTTATATCAACATTATGTTAATTCTTCTATTCAATCCCATTTATAATTTATGATTGTGTATAGCAAAGAGAGAGATACTTAATGTTTGGTGTTGATAAAATCTGCTTTTTTTGTTTAATTAGTATCCGGTTCACCAGCTTTTACAGTTTCTGTGGATAGCTGAAATTATCAAATATGAAAACAAAGAGTTAACCCTGATTAAACTTTGTTTTCTAGAATGCTAACCTGATAACTAGACTAGGTTGTTTTTTCTGACCTTTAGACATGATAAATCTACACTCACCAGCCACTTTATTAGGTACACCTGTCCAACTGCTTGTTAACACTTAATTTCTAAGCAGCCAATCACATGGCGGCAACTCAGTGCATTTAGGCATGTAGACATGGTCAAGACAATCTCCTGCAGTTCAAACCAAGCATCAGTATGGGGAAATAAGGTGATTTGAGTGACTTTGAACGTGGCATAATTGTTGGTGCCAGAAGGGCTGGTCTGAGTATTTCAGAAACTGCTGATCTACTGGGATTTTCACGCACAACCATCTCTAGGGTTTACAGAGAATGGTCCGAAAAAGAAAAAACATCCAGTGAGCGGCAGTTCTGTGGGCGGAAATGCCTTGTTGATGCCAGAGGTCAGAGGAGAATGGCCAGACTGGTTCGAGCTGATAGAAGGGCAACAGTGATTCAAATAACCACCCGTTACAACCAAGGTGGGCAGAAGAGCATCTCTGAATGCACAGTACATCGAACTTTGAGGCTGATGGGCTACAGCAGCAGAAGACCACACCGGGTGCCACTCCTTTCAGCTAAGAACAGAAAACTGAGGCTACAATTTGCACAAGCTCATTGAAATTGGACAATAGAAGATTGGAAAAATGTTGCCTGGTCTGATGAGTCTCGATTTCTGCAGCGACATTCGGATGGTAGGGTCAGAATTTGGCATCTACAACATGAAAGCATGGATCCATCCTGCCTTGTATCAACGGTTCAGGCTGGTGGTGGTGGTGTCATGGTGTGGGGAATATTTTCTTGGCACTCTTTGGGCCCCTTGGTACCAATTGAGCATCGTTGTAATGCCACAGCCTACCTGAGTATTGTTGCTGACCATGTCCATCCCTTTATGACCACAATGTACCCAACTTCTGATGGCTACTTTCAGCAGGATAATGCGCCATGTCATAAAGCTGGAATCATCTCAGACTGGTTTCTTGAACATGACAATGAGTTCACTGTACTCAAATGGCCTCCACAGTCACCAGATCTCAATCCAATAGAGCATCTTTGGAATGTGGTGGAACGGGAGATTCGCATCATGGATGTGCAGCCGACAAATCTGCGGCAACTGTGTGATGCCATCATGTCAATATGGACCAAACTCCCTGAGGAATGCTTCCAGCACCTTGTTGAATCTATGCCACGAAGAATTGAGGCAGTTCTGAAGGCAAAAGCATGGGGTACCTAACAAAGTTGCCGGTGGGTGTAAATAGAAGCCCCTGGAACCTGAAACATCTCAGAAAGTAACACATCCTACAAAATAATTCAAGAATAGAAGAAAAGAAATACCTGAAAAAGATTAATCTAGAAAGAGTATTACAACATCATTTTTAGAATCCGAGACACAATTAAATCTAAGTGAGAGTCATGATTCATACCTGGTGAAAATGTGTGTCATAACAAACCTTCCCATTAAAGGCCAATTAAGACATTGACTCCAATAGCTTAAAAGCGATTCAACTCAAAGGTCACAAAATAACATGGAACAACATATAAAACACTGAAGATGCTTTTCTCCTCAGTTAAGGCCAGAGTCCAATATCATAAAAGAAAGAGACTAGGCAAACACAACCTCTTAGGGAGATTTAAAGCCAAAGTAATTGGAAGTCATAAGTAGAGCAAAAGCTCATCTCACAATTGCCAAAATACACTCTGATGAACTCCAAGACTTTGGTAAAATATGATGCTAACTTGCATAATGACTGCTAAGCCTCATTAACGCTGATTCGGTCATCTGTGTATTTTGCTTTTGGGCTTAAATATAAGCCTTTCTAGTCAATGTGTTAATTTTCACTAGTTTTATGGCACTATGGCACAACATAACCCTCTTCTTTGTCTGTCAGATAGACTGATCATGTGTGTTTTCGGGAGATGATGATGGAAACCACAGGAACACAGGAAGAGTAAATCGGATGAGATACATTTCAAAATAAACAGGAGGCTGACTGGATATATGTCTATTGATTATTCACTTAGCCAGTGTGGATGGCTGCAACACACACTTTGCAATTGATGCCTCAAATATAGTGAGGGTGGAGGACTGTGTATGTCGTTCCTTAAAATATGGATTATTTGCCACAAATATGAAGCGGTTTCCATCAGAAAGTCCTGCTGGATATTACCCAATCATACTCAGGAGTCCCACAAGCCAACAATACTTGATAGGACTCTTTATTCAGCTTGACAGCATTCCTTACTGCTGGTGTCCACCACCAAATTTGGGGAGTGCTGCCTTGACAGACAACGCGGACCCGACACCCACAGCTAAGGGCAGCCGCATCAACAATAAAGGCAGAAAACCTGGCCAACTCCTTGTCTCTAGGCTCCCCCCTAATCTGGGATAAGTTCTGCTGGAGGTGGGACTTGAACATGTCCCTGACCAAGGGCTCTACCAGACGTTCCTAGCAGACTCTCACTACTTATTTGGGCCTGCCGAGTCTGTCTGGCTTCCTCCTCTTCCAGTGCATGCAGCTACCCACCAGGTGGTGGTCGGTGGACAGCTCCACCCCTCTCTTCACCTGAGTTTCTAAGTCATGCGGCCCAAAGTCAGAAGTTACAGCTACAAAGTAGATCATTCAACTCCAGCCAGGTGGACATCATTATGCTTGAAAATGGTGTTCATTGTGGACAATCTGTGATTTGCACAGAAGTCCAGCAATGAAACACCACTCAGGTTCAGAGCTGGGGTCTGTTCCTCCCGATCTCACCCCTCCAGTTGTCACTGTCATTTCCCGCATGAGCGTTGAAGTCCTCAAGCAGAATAATGGAATCCCCTACCGTACTCGGCAGAAGAGAGTACCCCAAGCCCAGACAGAAGGGATGCAACCCTCTAGTTTATCAGAGTAAACTTCCACATGAGACAGTTATGCTGGCAGGTAAAAACAGTAAGTCAAATCCCACCCTTCGCCTCTCCCGCTGGGCTACTCCACAACAGATGAGAGTCCAGCCTTTCATAAGGAGCTGGGTTCCAGAGCCCACACTATGCTTGGAGGAGAGCCCGCCTATTTCTAGGTGGTATCGTTCAACCTCCCACACAAGCTCAGGCTCCTTCCTGCCCAGCGAGGTGATATTCCATGCCCCAAGAGCAAAGTCAAAGCACCCGTGGATTGGATTGCCTCTGCCTCTGACAGCCGCACAATCCTCTTTGCACTGGCCCCTCATTGCTCCCCCAGCAGGGGGCGAGACCACTGGGGATGGCCTTGTGTCAGTCTTTTTGGTCAGACATGGCTGGGTCTAAGAAGAACCTGGCAACCAGCTTCTGGTCTATGAACCCTAATCCCAGACGGGCCTAAATGTTTTGGTCATCATGGCGGTTTTGTGAAACACTTTTTTCTGATCTGTCACCCAGAAGCTGTTTGCCTTGGAAGACCCTAGGTGGGTTACTTGTGCCCAAAAACATAGCCTCTGGGATCATCCAGGAACTGAAGCCTATCCACCACATTAAGGTGGTGGTTCAAGGAGGGGCCCCAAGGTGTACTCACTTACTGTATGATGGAGCCCAGAGGGTACTCGGTTATTAAGAAAGCTACCCATTCCTTATGCCAGGGATATACTGTACTTATGCTGATTTTGAAGGATAGCAAGGCAAGTCCACCATCAATTTCCAGGGCTTTTCCAGCATTATCCCTCCGGTTGGGATCCACTGAAGTATCCTACATAGCGAGGCCCCTAACAGATGGCTGATCAGATGCCTAATATTCTTCTTCTGACTACTGTTAAAGGGAAATGTAGGGATATATCAAATAGCTTTTCAATCCCAATGAGAGCTTTTTTGACTGAAAATGTGTTGATTTTCTTTTTTAGTCATGACTGTTTCCCTCCATTGCTGGTACATTGTAACGCAAGTGCTAAAAAAATATAAAAATCTTTGTTCTGGAGAATAACCCTTTATGACTTTAAAACCTGGAGTCTGAATGATTTGCCATTGATTTATTTTAAAATATGAATGAAAAAAGAGACTTTATTCATATTGAAATATCACAGCACTGAGATCAAAACGACTAGAAATCAAAAGACAACTAGAAATATATCCTCAAAAACCACAAATAAAAAACAAAGGGAATAATTAATCATTATCATAAGTATAAATAATGCTCTAATAAATAACAAGATCAAAACTGTTTGATAAAATAGTTACGTTTCCTTAAAGTCATTTACGAGCAACCAGGGAATTGTTCTGAAATAGTTTTCTTCCTTGTCAACGCTTGCACTTCTTCAAAAACCAAAACAGGGGCTAGTGCTGCTAAGTAAATATGATTCTTATTTTCCTTCATATTAAACTACTTCTCTTAAAGTAGAAACAAAGAGTCCAATGTTTACCTTATGAAAAAATAAACACCTTTTTATTATTTAATGATTTGCTTTATAGGCTGTTGTGTTAAGATTTTATTTCTTAAATATAGGTAACTCATATATAAGAATATGCTGCAGTATTGAAAGTGAGCAAGCTAACACCAAAATAATGGTCTGCTGATCTGCTGATGTCACTTAGTCACAAAACATTCAACAAAATGATCGAAATTCTTATCTGTCTATTTATTCAGATTTTACAGCATGTTCTCAACTATCAACCACAGGACCCAAAGGTGAGGTTTCAAAGCATATTTATAAGGTTAAAATATAGGACTATGTCTATTTGAGTCAGAGAATAAACCTATTGTATGCTAATTTATGTATCTTTTTGTTTACATCCTCTACTTCTCCTCCAGTCTTCTATCAGCACTTTCTTTCTATAGAGTTGAAAACCACAGATGTTGCAGTTGTGGCAAAGCTGAGAAACATCAGCTACCCCATCAGCAGCAGCAATCTACAGATCTATGATGTTAACATCTCTACAGGTAAGAACAATAGATGTAAACATTTCCCATTTAACTTTGAAGTTTTTAGTCAATCAGGAATTAATTTAAGCATAAAAACAAAGAAATATATGTACAAAAACCTTTGTGATTTATGTAATTTCTCCTGAAGCTCTATGGAAGATCTCAGTTTGAAATTGAACTTTCCTACTATCTAATCAGACCTGCTGTAACTCTGAACTGTTTTTCCTCCAGTTTGCTCTCCAATCAGCGGTGATTACCAGTGCAGATGTGAGGATCAGTATCGTTGGTCATGTGACCAGTGTCAAACATATGGATCATGTGACAACATAACTGGAGACACTTGTGGATGCATTAATGGCATTCCTGCTGATGGACAGTACTGCCAGTCTCTGGATCAATATAGTGAGTTTATTTAGATACTTTATGTAAAACAAAAGTATGTTTTCTCCTAAAAATATAACTTCACAATGACTTACATTAAACTAAAAGAATGTTTTTTTTTACCTCAGTGTTGGTTAGTGTATGCCCTCTGCCTTTGAATCAGCATGACACATCTGATAGAAATAGGACCATATAATAAGAAAGAATATTGTAAAAGTGGATGTTTTATGGATAATCGTTACTCTTCGTTAAGACAACATAACAGTTTTGTTTTTTTATAAGGAAAGCCATTATAACATGCTAGTTGTTGTATAATGGCAGAGGCTGGCTAGAATAAAAGCTTAAGCCAGAATTGATGAAGAAAAACGCAAAGCTTTAAATAGGCTGTGTGAGCGATCTATTACATTTTTGTTCTATTAGTATACATGTAATTGATTTAAGGGATTCCTTCTGAATACACACTACTGCCGTTTCGACTGTCCCAGAGCCGTTAGCACCTCTCTGGACTCTCCAGCCACCCCCCCTCCCCCAACACAATTCAGGCCACTCCATCAAAGGCCCCCTCAATCCCCCCCTTGTCCCCCCCTGCCCTCTGCATCCTGGAGCAGGATGTGCACAGACAGTTTCTGAAGCTGAACACCCGTAAAGCTGCTGGCCCTGACGGCGTTTCTCCCTCCACCCTGAAACACTGTGCCAGCGAACTGTCTCCTGTCTTCACAGACATTTATAACATCTCCTTGGAGTCATGCCATGTGCCGGGCTGCTTCAAATCCTCCACCATTGTTCCTGTCCCGAAGAAACCAAGGATCATAGGACTAAATGACTACAGGCCGGTGGCGCTGACGTCTGTGGTCATGAAGTCCTTTGAGCGATTGGTTCTGCAACACCTAAAAACCATCACCAGCCCCCTCCTGGACCCGCTGCAGTTCGCCTACAGAGCCAACAGGTCCGTAGACGACATAGTCAACCTGGCCCTCTACTTCATCCTGCAGCATCTGGACTCCCCAGGAACCTACATCAGGATCCTGTTCGTGGACTTCAGGTCTGCTTTCAACTCCATCCTCCCAGGTCTGCTCCAGGGAAAGCTGTACCAGCTCAACGTGCCCAGCTCCCTCCTCAGGTGGATCACTGACTTCCTGACGGACCGAGACAGCACGTGCGGCTGGGAACAACTGTCTCGGACACACGGACCATCAACACCGGATCCTCCCAGGGCTGTTTCCTTTCCCCCTGGCTTTTCTCCCTATACACCAACAGCTGCACCTCCAGCCATCAGTCAGTTGAACTAATCAAGTTTGCGGATGACACCACCCTCGTCGGGCTCATCTCGGACGGTGATGAGTCTGCCTACAGGAGGGAGGTGGACCGGCTGGTGTCCTGGTGCAGCAGCAACAACCTAAGTCTGAACGGCCAAAAGACAGTGGAGATGATCGTGGACTTCAGAAAGGTCACAGCCCAACCGTCCCCCCTTGCCCTCACAGACAGCCCTACACCCATCTCCAACGTGGAGTCCTTCCGCTTCCTGGGCACCACCATCACCCAGGACCTCAAGTGGGAGCCGACCTTCAGCTCCCTCATCAAGAAGGCCCAGCAGAGGATGTTCTTTCTGCGGCAGTTGAGGAAACCTAAGCTGCCAACCCGGATGTTGGTGCAGTTTTACACCTCCATCATTGAGTCCATCCTCACCTCCTCCATCACCGTGTGGTACGCTGGCTCCACTGCCAGGGACAGATACCAACTGCAGCGCATTGTGCGCTCTGCAGAGAAGGTGATCGGCTGTAAGCTGCCATCTCTCCAGGACCTGTATGTCTCCAGGACGAGGAGGCATGCAGGTCGCATCACAGCCGACTCTTCTCACCCTGGACACAGACTGTTTGAACCTCTCCCCTCAGGGAGGAGGCTACGGTCCATACGGACCAGAACCTCCCGCCATAAAAACAGCTTCTTCCCGTCTGCCATAAGACTCATGAACATCTAACTATATGTCAGACTCTATAACCTGCCCATGCCATTTACACTGCTCTATTTGCACACTGCTCTATTTGCACTCCTTGTAAGATGCTTTTTACTTTTTATATTTTTATCCATGTTTTTATCCTAAGTGTATATATTAGTCTATGTTATTGCATGCCTTATACCCACAGTTTTTAGAGATTTTTATAATTTTATTTACCTATTCCATATTATATGTTTCATGTTGCACGATTGTACCATAAAAAATTCCTAGTTTGCGAACTCCTTCACTAACAAAGGCAATAAACCTGATTCTGATTTTGATTCTGTCCTCATGTTTACAGATTTTACATCTTGTCGAATTACCTCAACACCTTCAACACCAACATGTAAGACAAATAGTATGGTCCACTTTCATTTATATGGATTAATTATTTTATAAATATTAATCATGATTGTCTCATATTCCAACATCTACAGCTCCATCAGTCATTATTATATTCCTGCTGTCTGTTGAGCTAAACTTCACAGATGTTACGGCTATAGAAGAGCTTAAGGGCATCAGCTACCCTGTCAGCATCAACAGCAAAGCACATGTCTCTGATGTCAACATCTCTACAGGTAAAGCAGGGAAGAATGGTTTTAAAATTAAAGTCTAATTTTCATTTGCATTGAGCTTTTAAACTCAAATATATTAAATATTCAAAAACATGTGAATGACTTGCTGAAAAACATTCAATTTAAAAATATATATATCTGGTTTGTTGAAATACTTTTAAAAGGCTTTTGATTGTTAACAGATTTAAAGAATCTTAGAACAAAGTTCTGTGATTTTTGCATAAAATGACAAATTATCATGAGGCTTTAGCAAAAACATATTTTAGATGAAATAGTGAGGTATGTCCCACAACTTGTACAGATACATTTCTTTTTGTTTATGAAAAGATTTTAACACATATGTAAAAAGGTGTCTATTTTATGCTCTGAAACTTTGTCAGTAATCTTCATTTTTTGACCAAGGTTAAGATTCTTTGAACAGTTAAGATGTAAATTTAGGATTTGAATACTTAGTTCTGTAATTTATTAAACGTTTTTCCACCAGTTTGCTCTCCAATCGGTGGTGGTTACCAGTGCAGATGTGAGGATCAGTATCGTTGGTCATGTGACCAGTGTCAAACATATGGATCATGTGACAACATAACTGGAGACACTTGTGGATGCATTAATGGCATTCCTGCTGATGGACAGTACTGCCAGTCTCTGGATCAATATAGTGAGTTTATTTAGATACTTTATGTAAAACAAAAGTATGTTTTCTCCTAAAAATATAACTTCACAATGACTTACATTAAACTAAAAGAATGTTTTTTTTTTTACCTCAGTGTTGGTTAGTGTATGCCCTCTGCCTTTGAATCAGCATGACACATCTGATAGAAATAGGACCATAAAATAAGAAAGAATATTGTAAAAGTGGATTTTTTATGGATAATCGTTACTCTTCGTTAAGACAACATAACAGTTTTTTTTTTTTTTTTTTATAAGGAAAGCCAGTATAACATGCTAGTTATACTGGCTTTTCTTTTAAGAAGGTTTGTCTACTGTAAGTCTAAAAGTAACAGGAGATTTTTTATAGATAATTGTTACTCTTTCTAACAATGACATAACAATATTCTTTTTTTTAGACAGAATGCCTGCGTAACATGCTAATAGTTGTATCAGGGTAGAGGCTGACTAGAATGAGAGCTTTAGCCAGAATTGATGAAGGATAACTGTCAGGTTTATTCAGTGATGATTATAAAATTAATGTGTGCTTATGAATCATTTGTGCAAGGGGGATGCTGCACTGTGTCTTGTGATGCAGTCAGGAGACCATCCTGCCTTGTCATTCTGATGGAGCATCTTGTCTCTATGAACTGATCAATTGTTCTGTCAGAACAAATACTGTTTTGTAACCATGTATTATGATCTGTTAATAAAAGACGGCTGCAAGAGGGGATTCGGGGAAGGAAAGCTTGAAGTTGGGTTAGGCTTTTTCTTTCCACTAATGCAGAAGCTGCTTGAATCTCTTTCCTGTGTAGACTCAATTTCTATTTATTTGCAAATCTACATTTTCTGAATCCAACAATAACTCAGAGCTTTAAATAGGCTGTGCGAGCGATCTATTACATATTTGTTCTTTTAGTGTAAATTTATTTGATTTAAAGGATTCCATCTGTCCTCATGTTTACAGATTTTACATCTTGTCGAATTACCTCAACACCTTCACCACCAACATGTAAGACTAAAAGCATGATCAACTTTCATTTATAAGGAGTAGTTATTTTATAAATATTAATCATGATTGTCTCATATTCCAACATCTACAGCTCCATCAGTCATCATTATATTCCTGCTGTCTGTTGAGCTAAACTTCACAGATGTTACGGCTATAGAAGAGCTTAGGAGCATCAGCTACCCTGTCAGCATCAACAGCAACGCACATGTCTCTGATGTCAACATCTCTACAGGTAAAGCGAGAAAGAATGGTTTTAAAATTAAAGACTAATTTTCATTTACATTGAGGTTTTAAACTAAAATATATTAAATATTCAAAAGCATGTACATGACTTGCTGAAATACATTCAATAAAAAAAACGTATCTGGTTTGTTGAAATACTTTTACATGCCTTTTGATGGTTAACAGATTTAAAGAATCTTAGAACAAAGTTCTTTGATTTTTGAATAAAATGCCAAATTATTATGAGGCTTTAGCAAAAACATATTTTAGATAAAATAGTGAGGTATGTCCCACAAATTGTACAGATACATTTCTTTTTGTTTATGAAAAGATTTTTAACACATATGTGAAAAGGTGGGTGGCTTATATTCTGAAACTTTGTCAGTAATCTTAATTTTTTGACCAAGGTTAAGATTCTTTGAACAGTTAAGATGTAAATTTAAGATTTGAATACTTATTTCTGTAATTTATTAAACGTTTTTCCTCCAGTTTGCTCTCCAATCGGCGGGGGTTACCAGTGCAGATGTGAGGATCAGTATCGTTGGTCATGTGACCAGTGTCAAAAATATGGATCATGTGACAACATAACTGGAGACACTTGTGGATGCATCAGTGACATTCCTGCTGATGGACAGTACTGCCAGTCTCTGGATCAATACAGTGAGTCTTTGTATTTATAGTAACTGTTTTATTCAATTAAACCAGATGCCTATAACTGATATCAACGTTATGTTCATTCTTATAGTTCAGTTCTACATTTATAATTTATGATTTGTATGACAAAGAGAGAGACACTTAATGTTTGGTGTTGAGAAAATCTGCTGTTTTTGTTAGTAGTCTCCGGTTCACCAGCTTTTAGAGTTTCTGTGGATAGCTGAAATGATCAAATATGAAAACAATGAGATAACTCTAATTAAACATTTTTTTCTTGAATGCTAACCTGATAACCAAACTAGTTTGTTTGTCTGACCTTTAGATATGATAAATCTAAATAGAAGCCCCTTAACTTAAAAAATCTCAGAAAGTAACACATCCTACAAAAGAATTCAAGAACAGAAGAAAACAAATAATTACAATGATTAATTGATAAAGAGTATAATATCACCATTCTAAGACTCTGAGGCACCATTAAATCAAAGTGAGAGTTATCGTTGATAGCTGGATAAAATGTGTAGTGATGACAAACATTACCAAGAAAGGCCAATTAAGACAATGACTCCAATAGCTCACCAGCGATTCAACTCAAAGGTCACAAAATAACATGGAACAACATATAAAGCACTGAAGATGCTTTTCTCCTCAGTTAAGGCCAAAGTCCAATATCATAAAAGAAAGAGACTGGGCAAACACAACCTGTTTGGGAGATTTAAAGCAAAAGTCATAGCCAGTAATAAAGAAAGCAAAAGCTCATCTCGCATTTGACAAAATACACTCTGATGAACTCCAAGACTTTGGTGAAATATGATGCTGACTTGCATAATGACTGCTAAGCCTCATTGAAGCTGATTCGGTTATCTGTGCATTTTGCTTTTAGGCTTAAATATAAGCCTTTCTATTAAATGTGTTAATTTTCACTAGTTTTATGGCACTGTGGCACAACAGTCACTAGAAGCATGTTTGGTGTGAGGGATTGCCTTCGAGTCAATGAGTTAATCCAATGAACTTGTTCTCATTAGAATGAAAACTTTGAAACAATTTGACTGTGTGATCTGGTTGAATTGTCTCTGTACAGTGCCTTGAGATGACATGTTTTGTCAATTGGCACCATATAAATAAGGTGAATGGAATTGAATTGAACACAACATTCGCACTTCTTCAAAAAAAAAAAAATTAAACAGGGGCTATTGCTCTTAAGAAAATGTGTCTATAATTTTTCTTCATATGGACCATTTTGTCTGAAAATAGGGACAAATAGTTCGATATTTACCTTATGAAAAAAAATCAACAATTTGCCACTTATTACTTTTTTCACGATTTGCTTATTAGGCTGTTGCATTTAGATTTTATTTTTTAAATATAGGTAACTTATTAATAAGAATATGCTGCAGTATGCAATGTGAGCAATCTAACACCAAAATAATGGTCTGCTGATGTGCTAATGTCACTTAAAGCAAAATTGATCACAAAACATTCAACAAAATATGTGAGATGCGCATCTCTTCTTCACTTTCCTCTTCTTTGACTATTTGAGCTGATGTAACAAGTAAACTCCTCTACTGTGAGATCAATAAAGTCAATCAATCACTATCTCCCTCTATTTATTCAGATTTTACAGCATGTTCTCAACTATCAACCATAGCACCAAAAGGTAAGAATTAAAGGACCTTCATAAGGTTAAAATATATAACTTTATCTGATTGAGTCATACAGTAAACCTACAGTATGCTAATTTGTAAACTTTTTTGTTTACTTCTTCCTCTCCTCCTCCAGTCTTCCGTCAGTACCTTCTTTCTATAGAACTGAAAACAACAACAGTTGCAGCTGTAGAAAAACTGAGAAACATCAGCTACCCCATCATCAGCAGCAATCTACACATCTCTGATGTTAACATCTCTACAGGTAATAATCATACCTTTAATAACATTGATAGATTTGATGGGATGCAGTTTCTAACTGTTGAAACAATCTGTCTTGCTTTCAGTGTGCTCCCCCTATAATACAAGCCACCAGTGCAGATGTGAGGATCAGTATGGCTGGCCTTGTGACATGTGCTCCACTTTTGGTGAATGCAGCAACCTTCTAGGCAATACCTGTGGATGCATCAATGCACTTCCTCCAAACAATACTTACTGCCAGCCACTGTCAGGTAGGTTTGACTATTTTGTTTTTTTTACTTCAACATTTGATTCAATTTGCTCAGTGTAATTAAATAAAAAAAACTGTCTTTGTGAAACAGATCTAAATCCCTGCCCAACGACAGCACCAACAACTAGTAAGAAATGTTATACTTTTGTTCTTACTGGAATCCAAACATAGAACTGATTTGTACTTTTTAACTAGTAAGATAGATTTTGATTTAAATATGCCATGAAACATTTCTTCATCTATTATCAGTATATTAGTTTATATAAAAATGTATAAACTACACAAATCCTGTTAACCCAGACCCATTATCAATGTAAAAACTTAAATGCTAATTTGCCTGACACACTCTACAGCTGTCATGAATCTACTTCAGACAACATGGACTCATTTTAGTGATACTATTAATGACTTTAGTTAAAAAAATGTATAATGGGATATGCCTAAAAAATGCTGTGCCTTCCTTTGAATTTGATCTTTTTTAAATGATATTTCTTGCAGATCCTCCAGTCTTCCATCCTTACTTTTTTTCTATAGAGTTGAAAAGCAAAGATTTTGCAGCCGTAGCGAAGCTAAGAAACATCAGCTACCCCATCAACAGCAGGAATCTACAGATCTATGATGTCAACATCTCTACAGGTAAGACCAATAGATGCAAATATTTCCCATTTAACTTTTTAGTCAATCATGACCTAATTTAAGGATGAACAACTGAAAAAATATATGAGCAAAATCTTTGTGATTTATGTAATTTCTTCAGAAAATGTATAAAAGATCTCAGTTTGAAAGTTAACTTTCCTCCTATTTAATTCCTCCAGTTTGCTCTCCAATCGGCGGTGGTTACCAGTGCAGATGTGAGGATCAGTATCGTTGGTCATGTGACCAGTGTCAAACATATGGATCATGTGACAACATAACTGGAGACACTTGTGGATGCATTAATGGCATTCCTGCTGATGGACAGTACTGCCAGTCTCTGGATCAATACAGTGAGTTTATTTAGATACTTTATGTAAAACAAAAATATGTTTTTTCCTACAACTGTTATCTTAATAAAAGACTAATTTGTCATTTGGATTTCAAGATGATTTACTAAAAAAACTACCAAAATCAGTGTCAGGGTTAATGTATGCCATCTACTTGCCTTTGAATCAGCATGACACATCTGATAGAAATAGGACCTTAAAATTTGACCACTGCTGCACTTTTTGTATTTTTCTATAACTCGTGCCATTTGAAATATCAATGCAACGTTCATAAGCTGTATGTAACGCAATTTCGTTCTGTATGCACCCTGTGCATACAAAATGACAAATAAAGAAGTCTAAGTCTAAGTCTAAGTCTAAATGGGAAAGAAAACATAACAGTAGATGTATTAAGGATAATTGTTACTCTTCCTTACGACAACATAACACTTTTTGGTTTTTTTTATAAGGAAAGCCAGTATAACATGCTAGTTGTTGCATAATGGCAGAGGCTGGCTAGAATGAGAGCTTAAGCCAGAATTGATGAAGGATAACTCAGAGCTTTAAATAGGCTGTGTGAGCGATCTATTCCTTTTTTGTTCTATTAATGTACATGTATTTGATTCAAGGGATTCCTTCTGTCCTCATGTTTACAGATTTTACATCTTGTCAAATGACCTCAACACCTTCACCACCAACATGTAAGACTAAAAGCATTAGCCACTTTCATGCATAGGCAGCATTATTTTATAAATATTAATCATGATTGTCTCATATTCCAACATCTACAGCTCCATCAGTCATCATTATATTCCTGCTGTCTGTTGAGCTAAACTTCACAGATGTTACGGCTATAGAAGAGCTAAGGAGCATCAGCTACCCGGTCAGCATCAACAGCAAAGCACATGTCTCTGATGTCAACATCTCTACAGGTAAAGCAGGGAAGAATGGTTTTAAAATTAAAGTCTAATTTCCATTTAAAATTAGGTTTAAAACCAAGTAGTTTTCTAAATATTAAAAAACATGTGAATAACTTACTGAAATAATTTCGATTTTTAAAAAGTATCTGCTTTGTCATCTGAAATATTTTTAAATGATTTTAAGTCTGGTTAACAGATTTAAAGAACCTTTGTGATATTTTTGCATTAAATGCCAGAAGCTTTAGAAAAAAAAAAGATTAGAGAAAATAGTGAGGTATGTTTTAAATTTTACAGAAACTTTTATTGTTTGTGAAAAGTTTTTTATACATATCAAAAAAAGTGTCTGGCTTATTTCCTGAAACTTTGTCAGTAGATTCATTTTTTGACCAAGTTTAAGATTCTTTGAATAGTTTAACTATAAATTGAAGTTAAAAGTCTGAATACTTATTTCTGTAATTTATTAAACGTTTTTCCTCCAGTTTGCTCTCCAATCAGCGGTGATTACCAGTGCAGATGTGAGGATCAGTATCGTTGGTCATGTGACCAGTGTCAAACATATGGATCATGTGACAACATAACTGGAGACACTTGTGGATGCATTAATGGCATTCCTGCTGATGGACAGTACTGCCAGTCTCTGGATCAATACAGTGAGTTTTATTTATTATATATAATAACTGTTTCATTCATAGTTAACAGACTTTACACATTATTAAACCAAATGCCTATAATTGATATCACCATTATTGAAGAAGTAAACAGGGGAAGAAGTGTTGCTCTGAACACTGCTCAACCGGAACTGCAAAGTGAGGGGAAGACACAGTGGTTAGTTCAGGCTCAGTGGGGAATTAGACTTGTGAAACTTGGAGAAGAGGTCTTGGTTGCCGACTCACGTTTCCAGGGAAGTTGTTGAATCCTTGAATCCAGTCTGTGTGTCGTGGTTCCAGTGTTTGTCTGATTCGGTGGAGGGCGGAACAGGGTTTACCCAGAATGCGGTTGATAGTTGGAGAACGGAGATACTGACTGCCACCCAGATTTCCTGCGGTACTTGAACGGGTCCTTGTGGAGAATAATCCCTTTCTCAGTGAGAGCTCAAACGATCTCTTGGGAAAAGTGAGTCAAAACCTCCTGTTTAAATCTCAGCTCAGTTTGAAGCTCAGTTGATCCTTCCAGGGTGTGAAGGTCCGAGAGATCCCGTTAGCAGGACAACCTCCTGCCAAGAGGCAAAGACAGTTAAACTCAGGTTGAAAAACACTCAGTTTGACTCAGCAAACTCAGCTTGGCTAGAGTACCCTAAACTGGCAAACACTCTGACGTCGAAGTAGTGACAGTCAGCAGCTTAAGAGCTCTCCAATTAACGAGGAAACCATCCGCAGGTGTGTGAGGAGGTGGACCAGAACCAGGCGCCTCCTGGTGGAGGAAGGGAGACAAACACGGAAAACACAGACACAAAACAGGAGTCCTGACACACTTACTGTTTGATGTTAAAAAAAATCTATTTAGTTTTATATATTGTTTTTGTTTAATTATTATTCTTTCCACCAGCTTTTAAAGTTTCTGATGATAGCTGAAAGGATCAAATATGGAAAAAAGAGTTAACTCTGATTAAACATTCTTTTCTAGAATGCTAACCTGAAAACCAGACTAGGTTTTTTGTCTGACCTTTAGATATGATAAATCTAAACAGAATCCCCCAGGAACCTGAAATATCTCAGAAAGTAACACATTCTACAAAAGAATTCAAGAACAGAAGAAATAAAAATCATGGTTAATCCAGAGTGTACAGTATAACAAAGCCATTCTAAGACTAAGGCACCATTAAATCAAAGTGAGAGTCATCATTGATACCTGGAGAAAATGTTTACATTACCATGAGAGGCCAGTGAACACAATGACTCCAATAGCTTACCAGTGATTCAACTCGAAGGACACAAATCAACATGAAACGTCTAAAGCACTGAAGATGTTTTTCTCTTCATGTAAGGTCAGAGTCCGAAATAATAAAAGAAAGAGAGTGGGCAAACAAATCCTCTTTGGGAGATTTGAAACCAAAGTAATAGCCAGTCTTAAAAAAAAAACAAAATCTAATCAGAGGTTTGCCAAAATACACTCTGAAGACTTTGGGAAAATATGATGCTGACATGCAAAACAAAATGGAAATATTTTTAGAAGGTGCTTTTCTAGTTACATATAATCTAAAACTAACTCAGCACTTTATAAACAGACAGTCATAATGACTGTTAAGCCATATTGAGACAGACTCAGTCATCTGTTCATTTTGGTTTTGGTCGTTATTAAAAAAGAGACTTTATTCATATTGATTATCGCAGCACAAAGATCAAAACAACTAGAAATCAAACAAACAACTAGAAATAAATTCTCAAACACTAGAAATATAAAAGAAATGAAACAATTAATAATAATCAAAAGTCCAAATACTGCTTGAATAAATAACAACATTAAAACGGTTGTGTAAAGTAGACATAGTACAGGTATTATGTAATGGAAAACAAAGTTTTTTGAAATGCCAGTGTAATTTTGACAGGGTTAAGTTTCTTTTAAGTCAGTTACAAGCAACCAGGGAATTGTTCTGAAATAGTTTTCTCCCTTGTTGAACCCCAGTCGGCCTCAGCAGATGGCCGCTCACACTCAGCCTGGTTCTGTTGGAGGATTCTTCTCGTTTAAAGGGAGTTTTTCCTCACTACTGTCTCTAAAAGCATGTTTGGTGTGAGAGATTGCCTTTGAGTCAATGAGTCGATCCAATCAACTTCTTTTCCTTAGATACAAAACTTGAAAACTTGCTCAGTGTAATTACATTTTAAAAAACTGTCTTCGTGAAACAGATCTAAATCCCTGCCCAACGACAGCACCAACAACTGGTAAGAAATGTTACACTTTTGTTCTAACTGAAATCCAAACATAGAACTGATTTGTACTTTCAACTATTAAGTTAGATTTAATTTTAAAGATGCCATAATATATTTCTGCATCTATTATCACTACATTAGTTTACATCGATAAACCACAAGGTTCCTGTTAACCCAGTCCAATTATCAGTATAAAAACTGTAATGATGATTTGTCTGACAGACTACAGCTGTTAGAAAATCATTCAGAGAAAATGAACTTATTTCAGCAATACTCTTACTGCATTAGCTAAAGGTTTAGCATATGACATATTTTAAAGAGATTGCTGGACCCTACTATCAATTTCATCTTTTGGATGATTTTTCCTTTTCCAGCTCTTTCAGTCTTCCGTCAGTACCTTCTTTCTATAGAGCTGAAAAGCAGATCTGTTTCAGTCATAGCAGAGCTGAGAAACACCAGCTACCCCATCATCAGCAGCAATCTACACATCTCTGATGTTAACATCTCTACAGGTAATAATCATACCTTTAATAACATTGATAGATTTGATGGGATGCAGTTTCTAACTGTTGAAACAATCTGTCTTGCTTTCAGTGTGCTCCCCCAATAATACAAGCCACCAGTGCAGATGTGAGGATCAGTATGGCTGGCCTTGTGACATGTGCTCCACTTTTGGTGAATGCAGCAACCTTCTAGGCAATACCTGTGGATGCATCAATGCACTTCCTCCAAACAATACTTACTGCCAGCCACTGTCAGGTAGGTTTTGCTATTTTGTTTTTTACTTCAACATTTGATTCAATTTGCTCAGTGTAATTACATTTTAAAAAACTGTCTTTGTGAAACAGATCTACATCCCTGCCCAACTGCAGCACCAACAACTAGTAAGAAATGTTACACTTTTTCTCTGACAACTATCCAAACATATAAATTATTTGTGCTTTCAACTATTAAGTTAGATTTTGATTTAAAGATGCCATAATATATTTGTGCATCTATTATCACTACATTAGTTTACATCGATAAACCACAAGGTTCCTGTTAACCCAGTCCAATTATCAGTATAAAAACTGTAATTCTGATTTGTCTGACAGACTACAGCTGCTAGAAAGTCATTCAGAGAAAATGAACTTATTTCAGCAATATTCTTACTGAATTAGCTGAAATGTTTAGCATATGACATATTTTAAAGAGATTGCTGGACCCTACTATTAATTTAATCTTTTGGATGATTTCTGCATTTCAGCTCCTCCAGTCTTCCATCAGTACCTTCTTTCTATAGAGCTGAAAACAACAACAGTTGCAGCAGTAGAAAAACTGAGAAACATCAGCTACCCCATCATCAGCAGCAATCTACACATCTCTGATGTTAACATCTCTACAGGCAATAATCATACCTTTAATAACATTGATAGATTTGATGGGATGCAGTTTCTAACTGTTGAAACAATCTGTCTTGCTTTCAGTGTGCTCCCGCTATAATACAAGCCACCAGTGCAGATGTGAGGATCAGTATGGCTGGCCTTGTGACATGTGCTCCACTTTTGGTGAATGCAGCAACCTTCTAGGCAATACCTGTGGATGCATCAATGCACTTCCTCCAAACAATACTTACTGCCAGCCACTGTCAGGTAGGTTTTGCTATTTTGTTTTTTACTTCAACATTTGATTCAATTTGCTCAGTGTAATTACATTTTAAAAAACTGTCTTTGTGAAACAGATCTAAATCCCTGCCCAACGACAGCACCAACAACTAGTAAGAAATGTTACACTTTTTCTCTGACAACTATCCAAACATATAAATTATTTGTGCTTTCAACTATTAAGTTAGATTTTGATTTAAAGATGCCATAATATATTTGTGCATCTATTATCACTACATTAGTTTACATCGATAAACCACAAGGTTCCTGTTAACCCAGTCCAATTATCAGTATAAAAACTGTAATTCTGATTTGTCTGACAGACTACAGCTGCTAGAAAGTCATTCAGAGAAAATGAACTTATTTCAGCAATATTCTTACTGAATTAGCTGAAATGTTTAGCATATGACATATTTTAAAGAGATTGCTGGACCCTACTATTAATTTAATCTTTTGGATGATTTCTGCATTTCAGCTCCTCCAGTCTTCCATCAGTACCTTCTTTCTATAGAGCTGAAAACAACAACAGTTGCAGCAGTAGAAAAACTGAGAAACATCAGCTACCCCATCATCAGCAGCAATCTACACATCTCTGATGTTAACATCTCTACAGGCAATAATCATACCTTTAATAACATTGATAGATTTGATGGGATGCAGTTTCTAACTGTTGAAACAATCTGTCTTGCTTTCAGTGTGCTCCCGCTATAATACAAGCCACCAGTGCAGATGTGAGGATCAGTATGGCTGGCCTTGTGACATGTGCTCCACTTTTGGTGAATGCAGCAACCTTCTAGGCAATACCTGTGGATGCATCAATGCACTTCCTCCAAACAATACTTACTGCCAGCCACTGTCAGGTAGGTTTTGCTATTTTGTTTTTTACTTCAACATTTGATTCAATTTGCTCAGTGTAATTACATTTTAAAAAACTGTCTTTGTGAAACAGATCTAAATCCCTGCCCAACGACAGCACCAACAACTAGTAAGAAATATTACACTCTTTCTCTGACAACTATCCAAACATATAAATTATTTGAGACTTTGACTATAAGTTAGATTTAATTTTAAAGATGCCATAATATATTTCTGCATCTATTATCGCTACATTAGTTTACATCGATAAACCACAAGGTTCCTGTTAACCCAGTCCAATTATCAGTATAAAAACTGTAATTCTGATTTGTCTGACAGACTACAGCTGCTAGAAAGTCATTCAGAGAAAATTAAATTATTTCAGCAATATTCTTACTGCATTAGTTGAAAGGTTTAGCATATGACATATTTTAAAGAGATTGCTGGACCCTACTATCAATTTAATCTTTTGGATGATTTTTTCTTTTTCAGCTCCTCCAGTCTTCCGTCAGTACCTTCTTTCTATAGAGCTGAAAACAACAACAGTTGCAGCTGTAGAAAGACTGAGAAACATCAGCTACCCCATCATCAGCAGCAATCTACACATCTCTGATGTAAACATCTCTACAGGTAATAATCACACCTTTAATAACATTGATAGATTTGATGGGATGCAGTTTCTAACTGTTGAAACAATCTGTCTTGCTTTCAGTGTGCTCCCCCTATAATACAAGCCACCAGTGCAGATGTGAGGATCAGTATGGCTGGCCTTGTGACATGTGCTCCACTTTTGGTGAATGCAGCAACCTTCTAGGCAATACCTGTGGATGCATCAATGCACTTCCTCCAAATAATACTTACTGCCAGTCATTGTCAGGTAGGTTTTGCTCTTTTGTTTTTTACTTCAACATTTGATTCAATTTGCTCAGTGTAATTACATTTTAAAAAACTGTCTTTGTGAAACAGATCTAAATCCCTGCCCAACGACAGCACCAACAACTAGTAAGAAATGTTACACTCTTTCTCTGACAACATCCAAACATATAAATTATTTGTGCTTTCAACTATTAAGTTAGATTTAATTTTAAAGATGCCATAATATATTTCTGCATCTATTATCACTACATTAGTTTACATCGATAAACCACAAGGTTCCTGTTAACCCAGTCCAATTATCAGTATAAAAACTGTAATGCTGATTTGTCTGACAGACTACAGCTGTTAGAAAATCATTCAGAGAAAATTAACTTATTTCAGTAATACTCTTACTGCATTAGCTGAAAGGTTTAGCATATGACATATTTTAAAGGCAAGGCAAGGCAAATTTATTTGTATAGCACAATTCAGTACAAAGACAATGCAAAGTGCTTTACATGATTAAAATACAGGAAGATAAAACAGAATCAAAGCAAGTAGGAAAAAATAAAAAACAAATAAAATAAAATAAAAAATGCAGAAACAAAAAAAGAATATTAAAAGTAGTTGGATTAAAGAAAACATGTTTTTGTTGAATTGTTTAACTAGAACAGTCGAAGGCAATCCTAAACAAATGTGTTTTTAGTCTTGATTTAAAGGAACTCAGGCTTTCCGCACTTTTACAGTTTTCTGGAAGTTTGTTCCAGATAAGTGGAGCATAGGAACTAAATGCTGCTTCTCCATGTTTAGTTCTGGTTCTAGGTATGCAGAGCAGGCTGGAGCCAGAAGACCTGAGTTGTCTGGAGGGTTGATAAACTGATAGCAAGTCTGTGATGTATTTAGGTGCTAAGCCATTCAGAGATTTATAGACTAACAGAAGTATTTTAAAGTCTATTCTCTGAGAGACAGGGAGCCAGTGTAAGGACTTTAGAACTGGGGTGATGTGCTCTACTTTCTTAGTCTTAGTGAGGACACGGGCAGCAGCGTTTTGGATCAGCTGCAGCTGTCTGATCCACTTTTTAGGCAGACCTGTGAAAACACTGTTGCAGTAATCAATTTGACTAAAAATAAACGCATGGATTAGTTTTTCCAGATCATGCTGAGACATTAGTCCTTTAATCCTGGAAATGTTCTTCAGGTGATAGAAAGCCGACCTTGTAATTGTCTTTAAATGCTTTTGGAGGTTCAAGTCTGAATCCAGCACTACACCTAGACTTCGGGCCTGATCAGTGGTTACTAGCTGAAGCGACTGAAGCTGTGTGCTAACTTTAGATCTCTCCTCTATTGGTCCAAAGATTATTACTTCAGTTTTGTTTTTATTCAGTTGAAGAAAATTATGGCACATCCAGGCATTGATTTCTTCTAAGCATTTCCTCAGTGCTTGAATTGGTTCATAGTCACCTGGTGACATGGTGATGTAAAGCTGTGTGTCGTCTGCATAGTTATGGTAGTTGATGTTGTTGTTTTTTATTAACTGAGCAAGAGGGAGCATGTAGATATTGAATAGGAGGGGACCCAGAATGGACCCTTGGGGAACCCCACATGTGATTTTTGTCATCTCTGATGTAAAGTTGCCTACTGACACAAAAAAGTCCCTGTCCTTTAAGTAGGATTTAAACCAGTTGAGAGCTGTACCAGAGAGGCCGACCCAGTTTTCCAGGCGCTCTAACAGGATGGAGTGATCGACAGTATCGAATGCTGCACTGAGGTCCAATAGTACCAGCACTGTGGTTCTTCCGCAGTCTGTATTTATACGGATGTCATTAAACACCTTGATAAGGGCGGTCTCTGTACTGTGGTGAGCACGGAAACCTGACTGGAACACGTCAAAGCGGCTGGTCATATCTAAGAAAGTGTTTAACTGTTGAAACACTGCTTTTTCAATAATCTTACTGATAAAGGGGAGGTTTGATATGGGCCTGTAGTTCTGGAGTAGTAGTTTGTCTAAACTTTTCTTTTTCAGCAGTGGTTTGATATTTGCTGTTTTTAGGGACTGCGGGAAAACACCTGACAGAAGGGACGTGTTTATTATCTGAGTCAAATCAGATGCTATGACAGGCAAAACTTTCTTAAAGAAAGCTGTGGGTAGAACATCAAGGCAGCAGGAGGAGGAACTTAGCTGCTGAATGATTTCCTCTAAGCTTTTATAGTTTATTTGGCTGAATTGGGACATTTGGCCAAGATCAATTCCAGTTGGAGACAACTTTGGTACTGAACTTGATATGGATGTATAAACTGATACTCTGATCTTTAGGATTTTCTCAGTAAAGAAATTAGCAAATTCATTGCAGGCCCAGGTGGAGTGAAGTTCAGGAGCCACGGACACAGGAGGATTTGTTAGCGTGTCGACTGTGGCAAATAACGCACGAGTATTATTAATGTTCTTGTTAATGATTTCAGAGAAGAAAGATTCTCTTGCATTTTTCAGTTGCAAGCTATATCTGTAAAGTCTCTCTTTATAGATGTCATAGTGAACCTGGAGTTTCGTCTTTCTCCACCTGCGTTCAGCTTTACGACACTCCCTTTTTTCACTTCTAACTGCTGGAGCACTTCTCCAAGTAGATTTTTTCTTTCCGGAAAAGACTTTCACTTTAATTGGAGCAATGCAGCTAATGATGTCTGAGACTTTAGACTGAAAGTTATCTACTAGCTCTTCTACTGAGTTGCAGCCCAAGGTTGAAGTAGCAGAGTAAGCTTGAATAAAAGTTTCTGTGGCATTTTCCTTAAAGGTGCGTTTTCTTATGATGTCCCTTTGGCTAAATGAGTCACTGGAAATGATGCCCTCAAAGGTAACAGAAAAGTGATCGGATAGGGCAACATCAGTAACACTGACTTTAGAAATCTTCAGACCTTTAGTGATGATCAAGTCTAAAATATGTCCCTGTTTGTGTGTTGGTTGTTTAACATGTTGAGTTAAACCAAAGTTTCTAAGTGTGTCACACAGTTCTTTTGCACTTCTGTCTTTAGGGTTGTCAACGTGAAAATTAAAGTCTCCCACAATAATTAAACAGTCATAATCAACGCATATCACAGACAGGAGGTCACTAAAATCATTAAAAAAGTTTGACGTGGACTTAGGAGGCCTGTAAACATTTAGAAACATAGTTCGTACCGGGCTCTTTACCTGCAGAGCCAAATGTTCAAAAGAGTCAAATTTTCCCAAAAACACCTTTTTACACTTCAGTGAGTCATTAAACAATGTTGCCACTCCTCCACCTTTCCTTTGCTGTCTGCTCTCGCAAAGAAAATTGTAGTTTGGAGGAGACGACTCCAACAGAATATGTGCTTCATTAAGTCCATGTAACCACGTTTCTGTTAAAAACATAACATCAACATTGTTGTCAATAATAAAGTCATTAATTAAAAGGGATTTTCCTGACAGAGATCTAATGTTTAATAAAGCCAGTTTATATGAATTAGTGGTTGATGTTGTCTCTGTAGCAGGCTGCATCTGACAGTTTATGACTCTTAAGTGTCTGTTCCTGTTTGTTCCCATTTTGTTTTTCTTATTTCTGCCACGTATCATCACAGATATTCCATAATCTCCAGTAGAAGGCCCAAGCTGATGCTGGAAACTGTTATGTCTGATAAGCTTGTTGCCAGGGCCCGGTGTGTATCACGGAGAAGTTATCTGAAGGTCCTAACGTTCGGTGATGTGTAGAGGAGGATCTGGGGCTCTGCTGCTTTTAGAAGATGCTGGTTTTTTCACAAAGCTGCGGCTTTCGGAATGGCTATGTGGAGAGGATGTCAACTGTAGGCCAATCTTGAAAACTTTGTTCATGTTATGAGAAAATTCCAGAAAAGGAACATCTGGGCTTTGTGGGGGAGAGGGGGAATTGGGTGCAGTCTGGACTGGTGTCTGTGGGGATGGAGGTTTTTGGTAATTTAAAGGGGAGTCCTCTGATGATAAAGAGATTGCTGGACCCTCCTATCAGTTTAATCTTTTGGATGATTTCTGCATTTCAGCTCCTCCAGTCTTCCGTCAGTACCTTCTTTCTATAGAACTGAAAACAACAACAGTTGCAGCTGTAGACAAACTGATAAACATCAGCTACCCCATCATCGGCAGCAATCTACACATCTCTGATGTTAACATCTCTACAGGTAATAATCATACCTTTAATAACATTGATAGATTTGATGGGATGCAGTTTCTAACTGTTGAAACAATCTGTCTTGCTTTCAGTGTGCTCCCGCTATAATACAAGCCACCAGTGCAGATGTGAGGATCAGTATGGCTGGCCTTGTGACATGTGCTCCACTTTTGGTGACTGCAGCAACCTTCTAGGCAATACCTGTGGATGCATCAATGCACTTCCTCCAAATAATACTTACTGCCAGCCACTGTCAGGTAGGTTTTGCTATTTTGTTTTTTACTTCAACATTTGATTCAATTTGCTCAGTGTAATAATAATAAAAAAAAAACTGTCTTTGTGAAACAGATCTAAATCCCTGCCCAACGACAGCACCAACAACTAGTAAGAAATGTTACACTCTTTCTCTGACAACATCCAAACATAGAACTGATTTGTACTTTCAGCTAGTAAGATAGATTTAATTTTAAAGATGCCATAATATATTTCTGCATCTATTATCACTACATTAGTTTACATCGATAAACCACAAGGTTCCTGTTAACCCAGTCCAATTATCAGTATAAAAACTGTAATTCTGATTTGTCTGACAGACTACAGCTGCTAGAAAGTCATTCAGAGAAAATGAACTCATTTCAGCAATATTCTTACTGAATTAGCTGAAAGGTTTAGCATATGACATATTTTAAAGAGATTGCTGGACCCTACTATTAATTTAATAATTTGGATGATTTTTCCTTTTTCAGCTCCTCCACTCTTCCGTCAGTACCTTCTTTCTATAAAGCTGAAAACAACAACAGTTGCAGCTGTAGAAAGACTGAGAAACATCAGCTACCCCATCATCAGCAGCAATCTACACATCTCTGATGTTAACATCTCTACAGGTAACAATCACACCTTTAATAACATTGATAGATTTGATGGGATGCAGTTTCTAACTGTTGAAACAATCTGTCTTGCTTTCAGTGTGCTCCCCCTATAATACAAGCCACCAGTGCAGATGTGAGGATCAGTATGGCTGGCCTTGTGACATGTGCTCCACTTTTGGTGAATGCAGCAACCTTCGAGGCAATACCTGTGGATGCATCAATGCACTTCCTCCAAATAATACTTACTGCCAGCCACTGTCAGGTAGGTGTTGCTATTTTGTTTTTTGTTTTTACCTCACATTTGATTCAATTTGCTCAGTTTAATAATAATTAAAAAAAAAACTGTCTTCGTGAAACAGATCTAAATCCCTGCCCAACGACAGCACCAACAACTGGTAAGAAATGTTACACTCTTTCTCAAAAAAAAACCCCCCCCCCCCCCCCCCCCCCCCCCCCCCCCCCCCCCCCCCCCCCCCCCCCCCCCCCCCCCCCCCCCCCCCCCCCCCCCCCCCCCCCCCCCCCCCCCCCCCCCCCCCCCCCCCCCCCCCCCCCCCCCCCCCCCCCCCCCCCCCCCCCCCCCCCCCCCCCCCCCCCCCCCCCCCCCCCCCCCCCCCCCCCCCCCCCCCCCCCCCCCCCCCCCCCCCCCCCCCCCCCCTTTTTTTTTTTTTTTTTTTTTTTTTTTTTTTTTTTTTTTTTTTTTTTTTTTTTTTTTTTTTTTTTTTTTTTTTTTTTTTTTTTTTTTTTTTTTTTTTTTTTTTTTTTTTTTTTTTTTTTTTTTTTTTTTTTTTTTTTTTTTTTTTTTTTTTTTTTTTTTTTTTTTTTTTTTTTTTTTTTTTTTTTTTTTTTTTTTTTTTTTTTTTTTTTTTTTTTTTTTTTTTTTTTTTTTTTTTTTTTTTTTTTTTTTTTTTTTTTTTTTTTTTTTTTTTTTTTTTTTTTTTTTTTTTTTTTTTTTTTTTTTTTTTTTTTTTTTTTTTTTTTTTTTTTTTTTTTTTTTTTTTTTTTTTTTTTTTTTTTTTTTTTTTTTTTTTTTTTTTTTTTTTTTTTTTTTTTTTTTTTTTTTTTTTTTTTTTTTTTTTTTTTTTTTTTTTTTTTTATTTAATGCTTTCTTAGGTGTACAACTAACTAGGTAAGAAAATGTCATCTCTACAATCAAAGATAGACTGTTTGATTCAGAGAAGATAGTTTAATTCTTAAAACGATGCATTGAATTTTCATGTTTCACTCATAGTTTAAATCGATAAAACCAAAGTTCCGTTAATCCAGTTCAATTATGCAGATAAAAACTGTAACTCTGATTTGCTGACGACTCATAGCTGCTAGAAAGTCATTCAGAGAAAATGGAACTCATTTCAGAATATTCTTCGGGATTAGCTGAAAGTATAGACATGACATATTTTAAAGAGATTGCTGGACCCTACTATCAATTTAATCTTTTGGATGATTTTTTCTTTTTCAGCTCCTCCAGTCTTCCGTCAGTACCTTCTTTCTATAGAACTGAAAACAACAACAGTTGCAGCTGTAGAAAGACTAAGAAACATCAGCTACCCCATCATCAGCAGCAATCTACACATCTCTGATGTTAACATCTCTACAGGTAATAATCATCCCTTTAATAACATTGATAGATTTGACGGGATGCAGTTTCTAACTGTTGAAACAATCTGTCTTGCTTTCAGTGTGCTCCCCCAATAATACAAGCCACCAGTGCAGATGTGAGGATCAGTATGGCTGGCCTTGTGACATGTGCTCCACTTTTGGTGAATGCAGCAACCTTCTAGGCAATACCTGTGGATGCATCAATGCACTTCCTCCAAATAATACTTACTGCCAACCACTGTCAGGTAGGTTTTGCTATTTTGTTTTTTACTTCAACATTTGATTCAATTTGCTCAGCGTAATTAACAAAAAAAAAAAAACTGTCTTTGTGAAACAGATCTAAATCCCTGCCCAACGACAGCACCAACAACTAGTAAGAAATGTTACACTCTTTCTCTAAAAAAACAAACATATCAATTATTTGTGCTTCTTAACTATTTAGTTAGATTTAATTTTAAAGATGCCATAATATATTTCTGCATCTATTATTGCTACTTTAGTAGCGATAATTCCAATAAATAATTATTTCCAAGAAATAATCATAATTAACCATAATTGTATTGAAAGTATACATAACAACAATTTAAAACACAACTCAACTATTCACTGTGGGATGTTTGATAAAATGACAGGTGACCATTAAACAAAACAACTTATAATAAATGCTAGACTTACCTATAATGCACTATTATGATTCAACCAACATAAGTATGTTTATAAAAGGTTACATTTTTTAACATTTTTATTGATATTATTTTTTCAAATACTATTGCAACACATTATTGTCATGTTTGGCTTAAGGTTCCTGACCCACATGCAGAACACACTGAAGCTGGAGAAAAGTTCAAAGGTTTATTAAAATAATTCAGTACAAGGAATAAACAGATCCTGGGGTTAATCAGATCCAGGACTTTTCATGAGTGGGTTCGCTGTTCTGGAGTTTGAGCTGAGCGGCTGAGGGGGGGGGACCTTGAGGGTCCAGAGGCTGTCGGCAGGCTGAGGGCTTAGCAGAGGCAGAGCTTGGTTTGAGTGTTTGCAGATGACAGATTTGAGTTTCCATTCCAGATTCTTCAGAGAGCGGGCAGGCAGGTCTTTGACAGGAATGATTCTCCAGGGTTCTTCAGAGGTCAGACAGACAGATTTCCAACAGAGAAACTCTTCAGGGTTTCTGGTTTTCAGGCAGGTTTAACCGTAACTGGCAAACACTCTGGCACTGGAGAGACGTCCTCTGCCTCCTTAAATACAGATCTCCTGATGAGCAGATGAGCGACAGGTGGTAGCAATCAGAAAATCTAGTACGCCCTCTGGTGGAGAAAGTGGACAGACCTCCAGATCCCAAGAATTATTTTCTAAATGTGACTGCAGAGCCAACATCTCTAATTATTACAACACAAAGTACCACAAATGCAACTACAGATACAAATAAGTAGATCAAATGTAGATAATTTCTTCATATTTATGCTTCTTTTGTACTGTTTATTGTTAATTGAATAAATTAACCTGACAAATTGACGTAAATTTACTTTTTATTGATTCAGCAACAGATTTCCCAATAACGACAAGAAGAACTACTGTAACAACAGTGACAACAAGTAAGTGACTCTGTGTAACCATAGTATAATCATTTTGAATTATCTTATCACCCATTGTTATTTTAAAATGTTGACAAGACATACTTTTGTTCAGAAAGGATTAACGTCATATTTGCGTTTTCTTAGTTAATGCTATTGCTTATGGTGTCAACTACTAGAGTAAGCTAAAATTCATTCAGATAAAGATAATTTTCACAAAAGCATCAGTTGAAATCTTAAAACGTATTGATTTTCTGTTTGGTCAAAGTTTTAAAGAATGGTTCAAAAGAAAATTCATTAATTTCTTACATATGTGCAGAAAAATGCTATACTGCTGATTTCCCTGTTAGACTTGATAGTTGTCCAGAAAATAATTCAGAGAACAGGATCTCATTCCAGTGATACTCTTCGTGGATTTAGCTAAAAAAGTATAGAGCAGGGCATATATAAAAGGGATTGCTGGGCCTGCTTTTGAGTTTTATTTATTTAAAAAAAAAAAATTTCTTTTTCAGCTCCTCCAGTCTTCCGTCAGTACCTTCTTTCTATAGAACTGAAAACAACAACAGTTGCAGCTGTAGAAAGACTAAGAAACATCAGCTACCCCAACATCAGCAGCAATCTACACATCTCTGATGTTAACATCTCTACAGGTAATAATCATCCCTTTAATAACATTGATAGATTTGACGGGATGCAGTTTCTAACTGTTGAAACAATCTGTCTTGCTTTCAGTGTGCTCCCCCAATAATACAAGCCACCAGTGCAGATGTGAGGATCAGTATGGCTGGCCTTGTGACATGTGCTCCACTTTTGGTGAATGCAGCAACCTTCTAGGCAATACCTGTGGATGCATCAATGCACTTCCTCCAAATAATACTTACTGCCAACCACTGTCAGGTAGGTTTTGCTATTTTGTTTTTTACTTCAACATTTGATTCAATTTGCTCAGCGTAATTAACAAAAAAAAAAAAAAAAACTGTCTTTGTGAAACAGATCTAAATCCCTGCCCAACGACAGCACCAACAACTAGTAAGAAATGTTACACTCTTTCTCTAAAAAAACAAACATATCAATTATTTGTGCTTCTTAACTATTTAGTTAGATTTAATTTTAAAGATGCCATAATATATTTCTGCATCTATTATTGCTACTTTAGTAGCGATAATTCCAATAAATAATTATTTCCAAGAAATAATCATAATTAACCATAATTGTATTGAAAGTATACATAACAACAATTTAAAACACAACTCAACTATTTACTGTGGGATGTTTGATAAAATGACAGGTGACCATTAAACAAAACAACTTATAATAAATGCTAGACTTACCTATAATGCACTATTATGATTCAACCAACATAAGTATGTTTATAAAAGGTTACATTTTTTAACATTTTTATTGATATTATTTTTTCAAATACTATTGCAACACATTATTGTCATGTTTGGCTTAAGGTTCCTGACCCACATGCAGAACACACTGAAGCTGGAGAAAAGTTCAAAGGTTTATTAAAATAATTCAGTACAAGGAATAAACAGATCCTGGGGTTAATCAGATCCAGGACTTTTCATGAGTGGGTTCGCTGTTCTGGAGTTTGAGCTGAGCGGCTGAGGGGGGGGGACCTTGAGGGTCCAGAGGCTGTCGGCAGGCTGAGGGCTTAGCAGAGGCAGAGCTTGGTTTGAGTGTTTGCAGATGACAGATTTGAGTTTCCATTCCAGATTCTTCAGAGAGCGGGCAGGCAGGTCTTTGACAGGAATGATTCTCCAGGGTTCTTCAGAGGTCAGACAGACAGATTTCCAACAGAGAAACTCTTCAGGGTTTCTGGTTTTCAGGCAGGTTTAACCGTAACTGGCAAACACTCTGGCACTGGAGAGACGTCCTCTGCCTCCTTAAATACAGATCTCCTGATGAGCAGATGAGCGACAGGTGGTAGCAATCAGAAAATCTAGTACGCCCTCTGGTGGAGAAAGTGGACAGACCTCCAGATCCCAAGAATTATTTTCTAAATGTGACTGCAGAGCCAACATCTCTAATTATTACAACACAAAGTACCACAAATGCAACTACAGATACAAATAAGTAGATCAAATGTAGACAATTTCTTCATATTTATGCTTCTTTTGTACTGTTTATTGTTAATTGAATAAATTAACCTGACAAATTGACGTAAATTTACTTTTTATTGATTCAGCAACAGATTTCCCAATAACGACAAGAAGAACTACTGTAACAACAGTGACAACAAGTAAGTGACTCTGTGTAACCATAGTATAATCATTTTGAATTATCTTATCACCCATTGTTATTTTAAAATGTTGACAAGACATACTTTTGTTCAGAAAGGATTAACGTCATATTTGCGTTTTCTTAGTTAATGCTATTGCTTATGGTGTCAACTACTAGAGTAAGCTAAAATTCATTCAGATAAAGATAATTTTCACAAAAGCATCAGTTGAAATCTTAAAACGTATTGATTTTCTGTTTGGTCAAAGTTTTAAAAAATGGTTCAAAAGAAAATTCATTAATTTCTTACATATGTGCAGAAAAATGCTGTACTGCTGATTTCCCTGTTAGACTTGATAGTTGTCCAGAAAATAATTCAGAGAACAGGATCTCATTCCAGTGATACTCTTCGTGGATTTAGCTAAAAAAGTATAGAGCAGGGCATATATAAAAGGGATTGCTGGGCCTGCTTTTGAGTTTTATTTATTTAAAAAAAAAAAAAATTATTTTTCAGCTCCTCCAGTCTTCCGTCAGTACCTTCTTTCTATAGAACTGAAAACAACAACAGTTGCAGCTGTAGAAAGACTAAGAAACATCAGCTACCCCATCATCAGCAGCAATCTACACATCTCTGATGTTAACATCTCTACAGGTAATAATCATCCCTTTAATAACATTGATAGATTTGACGGGATGCAGTTTCTAACTGTTGAAACAATCTGTCTTGCTTTCAGTGTGCTCCCCCAATAATACAAGCCACCAGTGCAGATGTGAGGATCAGTATGGCTGGCCTTGTGACATGTGCTCCACTTTTGGTGAATGCAGCAACCTTCTAGGCAATACCTGTGGATGCATCAATGCACTTCCTCCAAATAATACTTACTGCCAACCACTGTCAGGTAGGTTTTGCTATTTTGTTTTTTACTTCAACATTTGATTCAATTTGCTCAGCGTAATTAACAAAAAAAAAAAAACTGTCTTTGTGAAACAGATCTAAATCCCTGCCCAACGACAGCACCAACAACTAGTAAGAAATGTTACACTCTTTCTCTAAAAAAACAAACATATCAATTATTTGTGCTTCTTAACTATTTAGTTAGATTTAATTTTAAAGATGCCATAATATATTTCTGCATCTATTATTGCTACTTTAGTAGCGATAATTCCAATAAATAATTATTTCCAAGAAATAATCATAATTAACCATAATTGTATTGAAAGTATACATAACAACAATTTAAAACACAACTCAACTATTCACTGTGGGATGTTTGATAAAATGACAGGTGACCATTAAACAAAACAACTTATAATAAATGCTAGACTTACCTATAATGCACTATTATGATTCAACCAACATAAGTATGTTTATAAAAGGTTACATTTTTTAACATTTTTATTGATATTATTTTTTCAAATACTATTGCAACACATTATTGTCATGTTTGGCTTAAGGTTCCTGACCCACATGCAGAACACACTGAAGCTGGAGAAAAGTTCAAAGGTTTATTAAAATAATTCAGTACAAGGAATAAACAGATCCTGGGGTTAATCAGATCCAGGACTTTTCATGAGTGGGTTCGCTGTTCTGGAGTTTGAGCTGAGCGGCTGAGGGGGGGGACCTTGAGGGTCCAGAGGCTGTCGGCAGGCTGAGGGCTTAGCAGAGGCAGAGCTTGGTTTGAGTGTTTGCAGATGACAGATTTGAGTTTCCATTCCAGATTCTTCAGAGAGCGGGCAGGCAGGTCTTTGACAGGAATGATTCTCCAGGGTTCTTCAGAGGTCAGACAGACAGATTTCCAACAGAGAAACTCTTCAGGGTTTCTGGTTTTCAGGCAGGTTTAACCGTAACTGGCAAACACTCTGGCACTGGAGAGACGTCCTCTGCCTCCTTAAATACAGATCTCCTGATGAGCAGATGAGCGACAGGTGGTAGCAATCAGAAAATCTAGTACGCCCTCTGGTGGAGAAAGTGGACAGACCTCCAGATCCCAAGAATTATTTTCTAAATGTGACTGCAGAGCCAACATCTCTAATTATTACAACACAAAGTACCACAAATGCAACTACAGATACAAATAAGTAGATCAAATGTAGATAATTTCTTCATATTTATGCTTCTTTTGTACTGTTTATTGTTAATTGAATAAATTAACCTGACAAATTGACGTAAATTTACTTTTTATTGATTCAGCAACAGATTTCCCAATAACGACAAGAAGAACTACTGTAACAACAGTGACAACAAGTAAGTGACTCTGTGTAACCATAGTATAATCATTTTGAATTATCTTATCACCCATTGTTATTTTAAAATGTTGACAAGACATACTTTTGTTCAGAAAGGATTAACGTCATATTTGCGTTTTCTTAGTTAATGCTATTGCTTATGGTGTCAACTACTAGAGTAAGCTAAAATTCATTCAGATAAAGATAATTTTCACAAAAGCATCAGTTGAAATCTTAAAACGTATTGATTTTCTGTTTGGTCAAAGTTTTAAAGAATGGTTCAAAAGAAAATTCATTAATTTCTTACATATGTGCAGAAAAATGCTATACTGCTGATTTCCCTGTTAGACTTGATAGTTGTCCAGAAAATAATTCAGAGAACAGGATCTCATTCCAGTGATACTCTTCGTGGATTTAGCTAAAAAAGTATAGAGCAGGGCATATATAAAAGGGATTGCTGGGCCTGCTTTTGAGTTTTATTTATTTAAAAAAAAAAAAATTTCTTTTTCAGCTCCTCCAGTCTTCCGTCAGTACCTTCTTTCTATAGAACTGAAAACAACAACAGTTGCAGCTGTAGAAAAACTAAGAAACATCAGCTACCCCATCATCAGCAGCAATCTACACATCTCTGATGTTAACATCTCTACAGGTAATAATCATAGCTTTAATAACATTGATAGATTTGATGGGATGCAGTTTCTAACTGTTGAAACAATCTGTCTTGCTTTCAGTGTGCTCCCCCTATAATACAAGCCACCAGTGCAGATGTGAGGATCAGTATGGCTGGCCTTGTGACATGTGCTCCACTTTTGGTGAATGCAGCAACCTTCTAGGCAATACCTGTGGATGCATCAATGCACTTCCTCCAAATAATACTTACTGCCAGCCACTGTCAGGTAAGTTTTGCAAATTTCTTTGACATCTTCTTTAAATAACAACAATTTCAGTGTCATTCAGTTGAAAGGTCTGTCTTTGTAAACAGATCTAAATCCCTGCCCATCAACTGCACCAACAACTAGTAAGAAATGTTACACTCTTTCTCTGACAACCATCCAAACATAGAAGCTATATGTGGTTTCAACCAGTGAGTTAGGTCTTATTTTAAATATAAAAAAAGTATTTCTAATGTATTATCTCTAAATTATTTTACATTGATACAGGTCATTTTAAGGCAGTCCTAATATCAGTATAAGAACTGTAATTATTATTTGCCTGGCAGACTACAGCTATTCAGAAAGTACTTGAACTTGAAGAGAAGTTGAACTCAGTATAGAACTGAACATTAAAGGGATTATTGAACCCTCTTATCAATAGAAGCCACTCTAATCCCTTCCAGATTGGAAATTATCTTAATCAACTTAATTTGTCTAATTCATTTAGCAATGTTTAAATCTCATACTATTAGTATATAAAGCATTTATAACATTTAATTAATATCATGTGTCAATACATTTTTATTTGTTTAAATGTATTTGCAGTGCCAATGCCTCCAACAATTGCAACACAAAAATATTCAAGTACAACTGTTGTTACAAGTAAGTAAGACTGAGCTATTTGTTAAATTTTCCTGTATATTTGGTTAGTTGATTTTATAAAAAAGTAATATAGCTAAGTAACTTGATCCTACAATCCTCTACTCAATTTAACACCAGCTGAAACAACGTTATTCATAATACAAACCTTGAGCTTTTTGCAGGTCAGAGGAAATGATTGGCAAACTCACATTGCCAAAAGCATTTGCTTTTCTTTCTGCTGCTGCCTGATTATTGTGAGGCAAAGTTTGTTTTTTGGTTCACACCTAATTCAATTACTCAAGCTATCAATCAGTAATTATTTAATGTCAACTACACTGCTCAAAAAAAATTAAAGGAACACTTTCAAAACACATCAGATCTCAATGGGGAAAAACCATGCTGTTTATTTATACTGATATGGACTGGGTGATGTGTTAGGAACAAAAGGATGCCACATCATTTGATGGAAATGAAAATTATCAACCTACAGAGGACTGAATTCAAAGACACCCCGAAAATTACAGTGAAAAAATTATGTGGCAGGCTAGTCTATTTTGCTGAAATTTCATTGCAGAAACTCAAAATGGTATTCAGTAATTTGTATGGCCCTCACGTGTGTGTATGCATGCCTGACAATTTCGCGGCACTCTCCTAATGAGACGGCAGATGGCGTCCTGGGGTATCTCCTCCCAGATCTGGACCAGGGCATCACTGAGCTCCTGGACAGACTAAGGTGCAACCTGGCGGCATCAGATGGATCAAAACATAATGTCCCAGAGGTATTCTTTTTTTTTTTTTTTTTTTTTTACCAGAGGTATTCTATTGGATTTAGGTCAGGCGAGCGTGGGGGCCAATCAATGGTATCAATTCCTTCATCCTGTTATGTTTCTTGCCTGTCAACTAGTATTTTCATTCCCCTCCCCCTTCTGCTCTGTGCTGCCTCTGCTCAGCCTAATTGCCACTGATTCCTCTCACCTGTTTGCCAGCCTTCTTAAGCAGGCCTCTCTCTAGTTGACAGTGCCAGATTGCCTGAAAGCCTTGGCTAGTAAGCATCCAGCATTTTTCTGTCTGTCTACCTGATCCTGACCTTTTTCTGCCTCCTGATTTTTTGAGCCTGCCTAGCCCTTGTTGGATCTGTTTTTTGTGCCGCCTGGATCCCTGACCTGTTTCTGTGCCCTGACCTTGTCCCTGGATTCTGTTTTGGATTCTCTGAAAATCTGATCACCTGGCTCTGATCCTGGACCTCCTTTGACCAAGATACTCTGCCAAGCCTCAGTGAGAATTCTGTCAAGCAACCAAAGTTCTCTGGAACCAAGACACCCCACCTGGATATTAAGAAAGGTTAGTGGCTTATCAGTCTGAACCTAAAATCATCAATTTCAGCCACTAACCTGTTCTCTCCCCTCCAGAGGCTTTGGCTCCTCTGATCCCGAAAAACCTGCATTATTCCCTCAATAAATCTTTTAAAGTTATTTCCTGTTGTGTTCTGGTTGTTTCTGGGTCCTCAGTCTGAATCTTAACAGTGCAATCTGGCCAACAATGGACCCAACACCAGCACAACAGTGGCGAGCCGGTGTTGATAACTCTATCGCTCGGCTTGATGCAGGTATGACTGAAATCATTTCCATGTTGCGCAACTTGTCTGTTCCCAGCCATACCCAGACTCCTCCACAGCCTGTTGGTCCTCCTGCAGTTCCAGAAGCCACCACAAGAGAGCCAAATCTGTGTCCTCCTGAGGTTTTCAAGGGTGATGCTGATCAGTGCAGAGCTTTTCTTACTCAATGTGAAATTCACTTTGAACTGCAACCCTCATCATTTCCCACAGATCGGTCTAAGGTGGCTTATGTTATTTCTCTCCTCTCAGGTAAAGCCAAGCAGTGGGGCACAGCAGAGTGGCAGAATAAATCTCCTTGCACATTTTCCTATTCTGTTTTTGCCAAGGAACTCATCAGAGTTTTTGATCCTGTTCTCCCAGCCAGAGAAGCGGCCAGAGGCTTACTCTCACTCAAACAGGGGTCCAGGTCAGTCACGGCATACATAATAGATTTTCATCTTCTGGCAGCTGATAGTTCTTGGAACAATGAAGCACTTATGGATGTATTTTTGCAAGGTTTAAATGAGGACATTAAGGATGAGCTAGCTACTCGTGATTTCCCAAGTTCTTTGAAAGAGTTGGAGGATTTGGCTGCTCGTATAGACTTGCGGCTTTCAGAAAGACGAAGAGAGAGAAGCTATAAGGGGAAACAAGCTGTTTTTTCCACACAAGCCAAAGCAGACACCCAGTTAACAGCTGTTTCATCTCCTCCTACCAGTGAACCCGAACCCATGCAGTTGGGTAGACTCAGGATATCTGCTGAAGAACGCTTTCGTAGAAAGCAGCAGAATCTGTGTTTCTACTGTGGAGGAAGGGGTCACAGAGCCATTGGGTGCCCGTTAAAAGAACAAGCTCAGTAGAGGGAGAGGAGTTTCTACTGAGTCAAAGCCGGTCCTCAAGCTCCTCAAACACTCTTATGTTCCCTGCTAACCTTTTGGTGTCCTCTGCCTCTCATCAGGTCTCTGTGTTCATTGACTCTGGAGCCGACACAGAGTTTATGGATGAGTCTTTTGCCAAAAGACATAACATCAGACTCTTTCCTGCCTCTGCATCCCAGAACATTCTGGCCCTGGATGGGCACCACCTCAATCAGTCGCATCTGATGACAGAGAAGGTTGGCCTGGCTCTTGGAGGTAACCACAAGGAAGAGATTTCCTTCCTAGTCATCAAGTCTCCTTCCATTCCTGTCATTTTGGGAGCTTCATGGCTATGGAAGCATAACCCCCATATTGACTGGAGGGCTAAGGAGATTTTAGGCTGGTCAAGTTCTTGTTCTGCCTCATGTTTGTCTTCTGCTTTTACCCTCTCCACTCCCATTAACAAGATTGACGAGACCTATCCTGACCTTTCCAAGGTTCCCCAAGTCTATCATGATTTAAAGGAGGTTTTCAATAAATCTCGAGCCACTGCTCTCCCTCCTCACAGGCCCTATGATTGTGCCATTGATTTGTTACCTGGAACATCCCCCCCTAGGGGGCGCCTTTATTCTTTGTCTGCCCCTGAGCACCAGGCCATGAAGAATTATGTAGAGGAGTCACTTAAGGCAGGTGTTATCCGTCCCTCCTCCTCCCCAGCCGGAGCTGGTTTTTTCTTTGTGGGCAAGAAGGACGGATCTTTACGACCATGCATAGACTATCGGGGTCTTAATGATATTACTGTCAAGAGCCGGTACCCTCTTCCCTTAATGGACTCTGCATTTGATCAGATTCAAGGTGCTAAGATCTTTACAAAACTAGATCTGAGAAATGCTTACCATCTTGTCCGTGTCCGAGAAGGAGATGAGTGGAAGACGGCGTTTAACACCCCCACTGGTCATTATGAATACCTTGTCATGCCTTTTGGCTTAACTAATGCTCCTGCAGTCTTCCAGGCCTTGGTTAACGATGTTCTTCGCGACATGGTGGGACAATTTGTTTTTGTATACCTGGATGATATTCTCATTTATTCACCAGACTTGGAGTCACACCATCGCCACGTCAGAGCTGTTCTCCTTCGCCTCCTCCAGAATCATCTGTTTGTGAAGGCTGAGAAATGTGAGTTTCACACTACCCACACCTCTTTTCTTGGTTTCATTATCTCTCCAAATAAAGTGATAATGGACCCTTCCAAGGTTTCTGCTGTTTCTGAATGGCCTACTCCCTCAGATCGTAAACAGTTGCAAAGGTTCCTTGGTTTTGCCAATTTTTACCGCAGTTTTATTCGTGATTACAGCAAGATTGCTGCTCCTCTTCATGCCCTGACGTCTGTGAAGATCAAGTTCTCCTGGAATGAGCAGGCTGAGAAGGCCTTCTCTCGTCTCAAGACTCTGTTTTCTACAGCCCCCGTTCTCCGGTCCCCTGATCCTCAAAGGCAGTTCATTGTTGAAGTTGATGCTTCAAGCACTGGGGTAGGTGCAATTCTCAGCCAACGTGCTTCCGACAATCGGCTTCACCCCTGTGCTTATTTCTCCAGATCTTTGTCCTGCGCTGAACGAAACTATGATGTTGGGGATCGAGAACTGCTAGCCATAAAACTGGCCCTTGAGGAGTGGCGACACTGGTTGGAGGGGGCAAAGGACCCGTTCATTGTCTGGACTGATCATAAAAACCTGGAGTACCTGAAATCTGCTAAACGGCTAAATCCTAGACAAGCTAGGTGGGCTCTATTTTTTGGCCGTTTCCATTTTTCCTTATCTTACAGGCCCGGGACAAAGAACGTAAAACCAGATGCCCTTTCCAGGATTGAGGAGAGTTCCAAATCTGAGGTCAGTGGTCCCACAGATTTTATTCTTCCTGAGTCAGTTCGACTAGCAGCCACCAGATTGGAGTTGGAGAGAGAAGTTAGAGAAGCCAACCGAAGTCTTCCTACCCCTAAGTCGTGTCCCAGGGATCGACTCTTTGTTCCCGAGAACCTGGTGGACAAGGTGATCAAGTTCTGTCACAACTCCCGCCTATATTGCCATCCTGGTATCGTCAAGACTCTGAAATTGGTTCAAACGCAGTTCTGGTGGCCATCTCTGATCAAAGATGTCAAGGACTTTGTCTCATCCTGCTCTCTGTGTTGCCAGGTCAAGCCGTCTCGGCGTCCCCCTTCTGGACTGTTGCGCCCACTCCCTATCCCACCACGTCCTTGGTCCCATCTCTCAATGGACTTTGTTACTGGGTTGCCTCCCTCTAATGGGTTTACTGTCATTCTTACTGTTGTTGACAGGTTTTCTAAGATGGTCCATCTCATCCCCCTGAAGAAACTCCCCTCAGCCAAGGAGATGGGAGAGATCTTGGCCAGGGAGGTGTTCCGCTTACATGGGCTCCCCTCCAATATTGTGTCGGATCGAGGTCCCCAATTTGTCTCTCGTTTCTGGAGAGAGTTCTGCTCTCTGTTGGGCATCTCCATCAGCCTGTCCTCCGGCTTCCACCCACAAACAGATGGTCAAACTGAGAGGGCAAACCAAGAGATGGAAACCAAGCTCCGTGTCCTGTGTGGGTTGGATCCGTCAAAGTGGTCCCAGAGTCTGTCATGGGTTGAACACTCTATGAATTCTCTTCCCTCAAGTACCACTGGCCTCTCACCATTCTATGTTGTCTATGGTTTCCAGCCACCAGTTTTCTCGATCCAGGAGAGGGAGGCGATGGTCCCTTCTGCCCACACTGCTGCCTTGAGGTGCCAACGGATCTGGAGGAGAGCTAGACGGACCTTAATCAGGATGTCAGAGGTCCAGTCCAGAACAGCCAACCGTCATCGTGTCCCAGCCCCTGTCTATCAAGTTGGTCAAAGGGTCTGGCTGTCCACCAAGGACCTCCCACTCCGAATGGAATGTTGTAAGTTGGCACCCCGCTTTGTCGGCCCCTTTCCCATTTCTAAGGTGGTGAACCCAGTGGCCCTCCGGTTACAGTTGCCTCACTCCATGAAGATCCATCCCACCTTCCATGTGTCCCGGGTCAAGCCTTATGTTGGGTCTCGTTTTGAGCCCTCCTCCAGGCCCCCTCCACCCACCCGGTTCCTTGATGGGGATCCCATCTACACCGTACGACGTATCCTCCGTTCCAGGAGGAGGGGTCGTGGGGTCCATTACCTGGTGGATTGGGAGGGATACGGACCAGAAGAACGATCATGGATTCCAGCAAGATTCATCATTGACAAGTCCCTCATCCGGGAGTTCCATCGTCTGCACCCGGATCAACCTCGAGGTCCGTCGGGAGCCGGACCTTGAGGGAGGGGTACTGTTATGTTTCTGGCCTGTCAACTAGTATTTTCATTCCCCTCCCCCTTCTGCTCTGTGCTGCCTCTGCTCAGCCTAATTGCCACTGATTCCTCTCACCTGTTTGCCAGCCTTCTTAAGCAGGCCTGTCTCTAGTTGACAGTGCCAGATTGCCTGAAAGCCTTGGCTAGTAAGCATCCAGCATTTTTCTGTCTGTCTACCTGATCCTGACCTTTTTCTGCCTCCTGATTTTTTTGAGCCTGCCTAGCCCTTGTTGGATCTGTTTTTTGTGCCGCCTGGATCCCTGACCTGTTTCTGTGCCCTGACCTTGTCCCTGGATTCTGTTTTGGATTCTCTGAAAATCTGATCACCTGGCTCTGATCCTGGACCTCCTTTGACCAAGATACTCTGCCAAGCCTCAGTGAGAATTCTGTCAAGCAACCAAAGTTCTCTGGAACCAAGACACCCCACCTGGATATTAAGAAAGGTTAGTGGCTTATCAGTCTGAACCTAAAATCATCAATTTCAGCCACTAACCTGTTCTCTCCCCTCCAGAGGCTTTGGCTCCTCTGATCCTGAAAAACCTGCATTATTCCCTCAATAAATCTTTTAAAGTTATTTCCTGTTGTGTTCTGGTTGTTTCTGGGTCCTCAGTCTGAATCTTAACACATCCTCCAGGAACTGCCTGCATATTCTCGCCACATGAGGCCGGGCATTATCGTGCACCAGGAGGAACCCAGGACCCACTGCAACAGCATACGGTCTGCCAATGGCTGCAAGGATTTCATCCCGATACCTGTCAGGGTAGTCAGGGTGCCGTTGTCTCTTCTGTATAGGTCTGTGCGTCCCTCCATGGATATGCCTCCCCAAACCATCACTGACCCACCACCAAACCGGTCACGATGAACGATGTTACAGGCAGCATAACATTCTCCATGGCTTCTCCAGACCCTTTCACGTCTGTCACATGTGCTCAGGGTGAACCTGCTCTCATCTGTGAAAAGCACAGGGCACCAGTGGCGGACTTGCCAATTCCGGTGTTCTGTGGCAAATGCCAACCGAGCTCCACGGTGCTGGGCAGTGAGCACAGGGCTCACTAGAGGATGTCAGGCCCTCAGGCCACCCTCGTGAAGTCTGTTTCTGATTGTTTGGTCAGAGACATTCACACCAGTGGCCTGCTGGAGGTCATTTTGTAGGGCTCTCGCAGTGCTCCTCCTGCTCCTCCTTGCACAAAGGAGCAGATACCGGTCCTGCTGATGGGTTGTAGACCTTCTATGGACCTGTCCAGCTCTCCTGGAGTAACTGCCTGTCTCCTGGAATCCCCCCCCCCATGCTCTTGAGACTGTGCTGGGAGACACAGCAAACCTTCTGGCAATGGCATGCATTGATGTGCCATCCTGGTGGAGTTGGACTGCCTGTGCAACCTCTGTAGGGTCCAGCTAGTGCCTCATGCTAACAGTATTGACAGTGACCCTAGCCAAAGCCAAAATTGGAGAAAAAGAGTCAGAAAAGATGAGGAGGTGAAAAAATGTCAGTGGCCCCCACCTGTAAAACCATTCTTGTTTTGATGGTCGTCTCGTTGTTGCCCCTCTAGTGTTGTTAATTTCATTAACACCAAAGCAGTTGAAACTTATTAACAACCCCCTCTGCTACTTACCTGACCAAATTAATATCCCAGAAGTTTAGTTAGCTTGATGCTGATGCTGATTACAAAGTTTTCCTTAATTTTTTTGAGTAGTGTACAATTTCCTTTGTAAATGAGATTGCAGTTTCACTACAAACCGTTCATCACATACATCACATACATTGGGGTGGGGATTTAGGTTGACAGGGAAACGATTGACTGAGGCCATGGTGCCAAAGAACACTGCCATTAGGCACGTTCTTTTTGCTGCAAACGACCCCACTGTGAGGCGGTTTCCTTAGGGCACTGCCTCTTATCTCCATGGAAAGATAGGAGCCACATTTGGGGAGGGAGAGGGAAAAATAAACATATTTCTCCCTTATCCTTGACAGGGTACAGTTAGATATATATATATAAAAAAACTCAGCACAAAAAGCACATATAACACTAGACAAACATTACAGCAGATGGTTAGATTGGTGGCTTAGGTGTTACATGTAAGTCTCTGTGGTATTAGAGCATCGGTTGTGTGAGAATGAGTGCATTCAATTTGGGAGTTTTGATAAAAGGGATGCTGAAATCCAAAATACTATCATCTAACATCTGTCTTACCTATCTTTTGAAACAACGACAAACTTTGCTTTAAAAAAAACTTCATAAATAGAATTTTATTAGGTTTTGTGGGATGTAGATTATATATAGGCCTTACTTACCACAGTCACATTCAAGCGTAATGCCAATCTCTACAGTCACAAGTTTGTCAGCTCTGTGCTGCCATACCGCAAAGCTTCTGCTTCTTTGAATGCGAGACCCTCTCATATGAAATTATAAATAACAGTCTCTAAGGCAACATTAACATAAATGTTGAAAATCTTTGTTTGTATATGACGATAAGTAACATAGTATGTATAATATATTATATTGTCAGTAAACCACTGTTGTTATTACACACTGTAGCTTTAACTAGCAACAAAATTGATTAGTAACTTAAAATAAATATACATCAATATTTATATTTATGTATTTGATACAGTATCAATATTTCACATTATTGTATTGAGGAATATTTAATGACTATTCATACCTAATATACAGATTCTATATTAAATTTCTTACATTTTTAATCTCTACTGCCTCGCTTTTGGTTTGTACTTGAACTTGTCTCCCTCTGCTGTTTCCCTGACTGGGTCTCGGGTGGAGCAGTCCCACCACGGACCCCCAGACTTTCCTTTCCTCAGAGACCTTCTCCAACTCTGCTGGTGGAAGCCTGAAGTGCACCCAGGCTAATCAAGAGACATAGTCTGCTCTGCAAGTGTAAAAGTACTGTAACAGCGATACAACATTGTTCTCCACAGGGACAGCCTTTCTTAAGTGACATCTGTCACAAACGGACAAATGAGCAAATTCTGTGCTAAGGCAGTGCTAATGGGAGATAACCTGGTGTCACAAGATGGTTTTCCAGAATCGCTCTGAGGGCCACCAATAGTCTTTTTCCATGATGTCTTCAAAGTCCTCCAAGGCTTGAGTTTTTGCCTCCGTGACAGCCTAGGCAGCAGCATGCTTGGCATCTTAATACTCTCCGTGTTGCCTCAGGAGTCCCACAACTTCCAAAACCAGGATTGATCAGACTCGTTTTTCTTCTTAACACCATCCCTTACTACCGGCGTCCAAATGCTTACTACTCAGTTGGGCATGCCAAGTCTGTCTTACTTCCTCCTCTTCCAGTGGATCCAGCTTACCACTAGGTGGTGATCAGTGGACGGTTCTGTGCCTCTCTCCACCTGAGTGTCAAAAACAAATGGCTGAGGGTCTAAGGATTCTTCTAAAAACTTCGATCATTGACCTGCTGTATTATGAAATTTAGGCAGGATCTGGATGAGTCGGTAATAAAGAGGACACACAGAACACACACACTGTGTCTACTAGATTAAAATATGTAATTTTATTCCGCCACAGAACACAGCAAAGCAAGCATATCAATCAAGGCATGGTGCTGAATACAAATTATATTGTTCCAATACAAATTATATTGTCCCCCTTACCGTGACACAAAGGATCAGAGAGCCAGTCGACCCCGGCAGAGCAGCAACCCACGCAGCTAGGCGTTCGTAGGCAACCCTAGCAAACTCTGCCAGTGCCAACCGCCATCCGTCATTTGTGCCAAACTTCAAAGGAAAATCTTTTACCCAATCAGGAAAACTGATCGCTCCCTCTTACACCTGGAGCGCATGATTACAGAAACAAAAATATGTTTCGGTCACCCCCCGAACCCACCCAGGCCTCGTAGACAGCCGAAACCAAAAACAAATTACATCATGGTCAGAGCATGGCACAGAGAGCTCGTAAGTACAAAAACAAATTATATCATGCTCTCAAGGAAACAGAAACTTAGATAATGAGAGTGCTTAGGTAATTAGAGTGCTTCATTTGTGATACAAAACTTGTATGATTGTCAAAGAACATAAAATATAAAAACCATATAAATCACCTGTGGCCTAGGGTCTCCTGGTTTTAAGCGCACTGATGGACATCCTCATGCTTGAACAGCGTTTTCCTTATCAACACTCTGATTTGCACTAGAGCACACATAATGAGAAACAACTCGGATGGTCTCTTGGAGCTGTTGGTCTGTTCCTCCCAATCAAACCCCTGTAGGTGTCACTGTCATTTCCCACGTGGGGGTTGAAGTCCCCCAGCAGAGTGATGGAATCCCAGGGTGGGGCAATATCTAAATCCCTTCCCCAGTGATGCTAGGAAGAAGTGGTATTTAGCCCATAGGGCAAATAAACTGAGGTCTTCCCCTTACCTTAAGGTGAAGGAAGACTCTCCTCACAAACCATGCCAATGTGAAGGAGAATTCAGTCTCTCTCAAAGAGATGGGTAATTAGAATTTATACATATCTGAACTCACTGGCAACATTTTGTAATTAATACCTTTTTACTACAAGTGGTTGTCTATGGCTTGAAGATGGATTTCCATTAAATTAAAAAACATACGAGCAGTTGTTCCTGCAAAGAAATGGAAACTGATTTGTTTTTCAGACTCAAAACCAGCTGCTCCACCAATTAAGAACAATACAACAGGCACCCCAAGTAAGGGCCTCAAAATATTTGTTTTGGTAATTTCTTAACTACCTATCAAAGGTTCAGATTATTACCACTGTGTGTTTGGCATTTTATATGTATTATACCTTGTTCAATAAATACCTCTGTAGAACTGAAGGTCATTATTAAAATGAGCTATTTGGTAGTTACACTTTATCTTATAGTTTCAACAACATGGGCCACAACTATGAGAACTGAAGTGTACTAAATTCACACTTTTGCTGCTTTGTGATAGTTGTTCCTAAATACAGGTGCTGGTCATAAAATTAGAATATCATGAAAAAGTAGATTGATTTCAGTAATTCCATTTAAAAAGTGAAACTTGTATATTATATCCATACATTACATACAAACTCATATATTTCAGATGTTTATTTTGTTTAATTTTGATGATTACAAATGACAACAAATGAAAATCTCAAATTCATCATATCAGAAAATTAGAATATTGTGAAAAGGTTCAAAATTGATGGCCCCTGGTGCCACACTCTAATCAGCTAATTAACTCAAACCACCTGCAAAAGCCTTTAAATGGTCTTTCAGTCTAGTTCTATAGGCTACACAATCATGGGGAAGACTGCTGACTTGACAGTTGTCCAAAAGACGACCATCGACACCTTGCACAAGGAGGGCAAGACACAAAAGGTCATCGCTAAAGAGGCTGGCTGTTCACAGAGCTCAGTGTCCAAGCACATTAATAGAGAGGCGAAGGGAAGGAAAAGATGTGGTCGAAAAAAGTGTACAAGCAAGAGAGATAACCGCACCCTGGAGAGGATTGTGAAACAAAACCCATTCAAAAATGTGGGGGAGATTCACAAAGAGTGGACTGCAGCTGGAGTGAGTGCTTCAAGAACCACCACACACAGACGTATGAAAGACATGGCTTTCTGCTGTCGCATTCCTTGTGTCAAGCCACTCTTGAACCACAGACAGCGTCAGAAGCGTCTTGCCTGGGCTAAAGAGAAACAGGACTGGACTGCTGGTGAGTGGTCCAAAGTCATGTTCTCTGATGAAAGTAAATTTTGCATTTCCTTTGGAAATCAAGGTCCCAGAGTCTGGAGGAAAAGAAGAGAGGCACTTCATCCACGTTGCTTGAAGTCCAGTGTAAAGTTTCCACAGTCAGTGATGGTTTGGGGTGCCATGTCATCTGCTGGTGTTGGTCCATTGTGTTTTCTGAGGTCCAGGGTCAACGCAGCCACATACCAGGAAGTTTTAGAGCACTTCATGCTTCCTGCAGCTGACCAACTTTTTGGAGATGCAGATTTCATTTTCCAACAGGACTTGGCACCTGCACACAGTGCCAAAGCTACCAGTACCTGGTTGAAGGACCATGGTATCCCTGTTCTTAATTGGCCAGCAAACTCTCCTGACCTTAACCCCATAGAAAATCTATGGGGTATTGTGAAGAAGAAGATGTAATACACCAGACCCAACAATTCAGAAGAGCTAAAAGCCACTATTAGAGCAACCTGGGCTATCATAACACCTGAGCAGTGCCACAGACTGATCGACTCCATGCCACGCCGCATTGCTGCAGTAATACAGGCCAAAGGAGGCCCAACTAAATACTGAGTGCTGTACATGCTCATACTTTTCATGTTCATACTTTTCAGTTGGCCAACATTTCTATAAATCCTTTGTTTTTATTGGTCTTCAGTAATATTCTAATTTTCTGATATGATGAATTTGAGATTTTCATTTGTTGTCATTTGTAATCATCAAAATTAAACAAAATAAACATCTGAAATATATGAGTTTGTATGTAATGTATGAATATAATATACAAGTTTCACTTTTTAAATGGAATTACTGAAATCAATCTACTTTTTCATGATATTCTAATTTTATGACCAGCACCTGTATAAGAAACACCAAACTAAAAGAAATGTTGGTCTAATGTTCTGTTCAGCAAAGACTAAAGGGAATTAAGCGCTTCTGTAAAAATTCAAACTTTTTTCAGTTCTTACCTTCAAGATGAAGAAGAAACTGTGTCATTAGGTTGTTAAAAACCTTTAAGCAAATAATATAGTATTATTTGGGTGTTTCACCTTAAATAAAAAAAAAAAAGATTGTCAGGTTACATTAGGGAATTTTTTTTTTTACAAAAATACAAAATACTGAGAACCAAAAAAATCCAGTGACATCATGGTGAACACACTTGGGGAGCAAGGAGACAACTGAGCAACGAAAAAAATAACAACAAGGAACCAGCAAACAGTGACTGAACATGAGGTGTATAAATGGGAGACTGAACAAAGACCAGGCTAATCAGCAGATTGGGAGCAGGTATGGACAGAGGACTCTAGATAAGAGTTAGGGAAAAAGACTGACACAAGAGGGCAGCAGAGGGCCAACAATACCTAAGAACTCAATTATAATAAAAAATAAGTAGAATAATCCAAAATAAGAATGAAAGCAATAAACTAGAAAACACAGAGATGCATGAATCAAAGGAATCAAACTGAAAACTCAAAAATGTAAACTGAACCAAAAAGGGCAGAGTCATGACAAAGATAAAGTGAAAAAAAGCGTTCATTACAGTTTACTCGCATTTTAATGCCTTTTTTATTCATAGATTCAACACCTGAGGATACAACTTTTACCACTGCCAGCAACACAACAGCCAATATGACAGCTACTGTCACCACCACGACAGCCAATATGACCCCTACAATCACCACCACGACAACCAATATGACCCCTACTGTCACCACCACGACAACCAATGTGACCCCTACTGTCACCAACACGACAACCAATGTGACCCCTACTGTCACCACAACGACAGCCAATGTGACCCCTACTGTCACCACAACGACAGCCAATGTGACCCCTACTGTCACCAACACGACAGCCAATGTGACCCCTACTGTCACCACAACGACAGCCAATGTGACCCCTACTGTCACCAACACGACAGCCAATGTGACCCCTACTGTCACCACAACGACAGCCAATGTGACCCCTACTGTCACCAACACGACAGCCAATGTGACCCCTACTGTCACCACAACGACAACCAATATGACCCCTACTGTCACCACCACGACAATCAATATGACCCCTACTGTCACCACCACGACAGCCAATGTGACCCCTACTGTCACCTCAACGACAGCCAATGTGACCCCTACTGTCACCAACACGACAACCAATGTGACCCCTACTGTCACAACGACAGCCAATGTGACCCCTGCTGTCACCACCACGACAACCAATATGACCCCTACTGTCACCACCACGACAGCCAATGTGACCCCTACTGTCACCAACACGACAGCCAATGTTACCCCTACTGTCACCACCACGACAGCCAATGTGACCACTACTGTCACCACCACGACAACCAATGTGACCCCTACTGTCACCACAACGACAGCCAATGTGACCCCTACTGTCACCAACACGACAGCCAATGTGACCCCTACTGTCACCACCACGACAACCAATATGACCCCTACTGTCACCACCACGACAGCCAATGTGACCCCTACTGTCACCACAACGACCGCCAATGTGACCCCTACTGTCACCAACACGACAACCAATGTGACCCCTACTGTCACCACAACGACAGCTAATGTGACCCCTACTGTCACCAACCCGACAGCCAATGTGACCCCTACTGTCACCACAACGACAGCCAATGTGACCCCTACTGTCACCAACACGACAGCCAATATGACCCCTACTGTCACCAACACCACAGCCAATGTGACCCCTACTGTCACCAACACGACAGCCAATATGACCACTACTGTCACCAACACGTCAGCCAATATGACCCCTACTGTCACCACCACGACAGCCAATGTGACCCCTACTGTCACCACAACGACAGCCAATGTGACCCCTACTGTGACCAACACGACAACCAATATGACCCCTACTGTCACCACCACGACAGCCAGTGTGACCCCTACTGTCACCACGACAGCCAATGTGACCCCTACTGTCACCAACACGACAGCCAATGTGACCCCTACTGTCACCACAACGACAGCCAATGTGACCCCTACTGTCACCAACATGACAGCCAATATGACCCCTACTGTCACCACCACGACAGCCAATATGACCCCTACTGTCACCACCACGACAGCCAATGTGACCCCTACTGTCACCAACACTACAGCCAATGTGACCCCTACTGTCACCAACACGACAGCCAATATGACCACTACTGTCACCAACACGACAGCCAATGTGACCCCTACTGTCACCACAACGACAGCCAATGTGACCCCTACTGTCACCAACACGACAGCCAATATGACCCCTACTGTCACCACCACGACAGCCAATGTGACCCCTACTGTCACCAACACGACAGCCAATGTGACCCCTACTGTCACCACAACGACAGCCAATATGACCCCTACTGTCACCAACACGACAGCCAATATGACCCCTTCTGTCACCAACACGACAGCCAATATGACCCCTACTGTGACCAACACTACAGCCAATATGACCGCAACTGTCACCACCATGACAACCCCTGTCACCAGCAATACAACAATTCCTAATACAGGTAAGGTATTTCATTAAGCTGCTGCTTTGTATTCCCAGATTCCTGGTAGATATGGTGTGAAACTTGTTTGTAGAGTTGACTGGAAATGTTTGCAACACGTTTCTTACAGATGCCTCAAAATTCTAATTAAAAAAATTCAATTGTTGAAACCAACCAGATCCTTGTGAAATTTGTAAAATGTTCTAAATCCAATTATTTCAAAAATCAGCTTTTTTTTTTTTTGTCTCGATTCTGTCTGTTTTCAGTGTATTCTTAGAATTTAGCATTAACAATAAAACTTAACAAACAGCAACACTGAGCTTTCTGAAAAATGACAAACATGGACATCCCAAAATGAAAAGAGGATATTTTGACACTTTTTCAAATAAGACTTCCCAATTTAATATGGCAAACCCAACTTATTGATAATTATGACATCCCTACAGCCCGTTTTGAAACCGAAGAAACTCTTTAAAACAGATGTTTAGGAGCACAGACATTTTATATTTATTTGAATAGTTCTTTTAAAATATCTTTAAATTAATTTTGAAATGATGATCATCTAACATCCCCCTCCCTCTCCCATCAGTGGGATTCACAGCTGTGGTAAAAATCACTGTCAGCTGTATAAGGTTTATATGTCCAGGACTTACACATCCAGCACTGCAGATCACTTTCCTGTAGCTTGAGTAGCTTTCCAAATTTTACACATCTCTATTTTAACTAAAAAAAAAAAAAAAAAAAAAAAAAGATTTTAGAACATGCTAACCATGTAAATTTGAAGTAATAAAGACAAAGACTTAATCTAACGAATGCATACATTTTCATCAATTTATTCGGTCAGGCTAGCACGAAAAAGATAAATCACATGAAGAAATGACTTTCAAATCTCAAAAACAGGTTTTAATGTGTATTCTGTCCTGCAAGATAAGAGGAAGGTCAGTAATACACTAAGGCAACTGTTTTTATCATGTACTAATGACATGAAGATCCTATAACACAACAAAATTGTTTTATGTTAGCCGGATATGACTTTAAATAATTATGTTAAAGTAACTTAATATGGTTAAGCAAAGTAGATGCCAAAAACAGTAGCATTATTTTTTTCAGTGGTGTCTCTGATGGGAGAGAAAATACTTGTTGCAGCTGTCCCTTGTTGAATGAGCAGTGTCCCCTTCTCTCAGTTGCAAACTTCTATAGGCATTTTTTATTTTAATGTAATACAGCAGAAATAAATAATATAAATTAGATTGATTCTATTAAAAATAAGATAAATGGCATCCCTAAACACGATTGCTTTATCTCCAGAAGGTCAGACAGCACCTGAAGTAACTATAGAATCTGATCAGGGTTTAGACTGCTAGAACTTTTAGGGTTAGCAAAACTATTATCTTCATCTAAGACTTCAACTGGAAGGTTAGATCCAGTTCCAATCAAGTAATTAAAGAGAGTATTGCCTCTGATTTCCAACTCATTAGATATGATTAACCTATCCCTGTGATAGGGACGTCCGGCTTTTAAGGTTGCTGTAATTAAACCTTTACTTAAGAAACTGTCTCTTCACCCAGATGACTTGGTCTTGCCTGCAGGTTTACTAGTGGTTCCTAGAATCCCTAAAAGTAGAATGGGAGGCAGATCTTTTAGTTATCAGGCTCCTCTCCTGTTGGAATAACTATAACAAACTTATAGTTAGAGTTGCTCATGTTACCCTGAGCTATCTCTATAGTTATGCTGCTATAGGCTTAGACTGCTGGAGGAAATTGTGACCACTTTTCTTGTTATAGTAGCTTCATATAGTCTAATGCCTTTTGGCTGTGACACCATCTCAGAGAGAAATACCAGCTGTGCTGCCATAATCAACACCTTTGTGTATAGATATTGGAGCTTGGCCTGTTTTTCAGTGTAGTCCTGTTGCTCACTGTCACTACATCCTTGCTTCGTATATAATATATGATATAATCAGCTGTTTTTTTCATTGGAGGAAAAATTAACCAATCTATGTTTATGATCTGGTTGAATTGTCTCTGTGCTGTAGAAATAAACTGAATTGAAATTGAATTGATCTTAAACATGGGTGTTAAATGTTAATAACTTAAATTGGATGTAACTTTTAATTTAAACCATTAGATGGTGGCAAAGTGCTTCCAATATTATCTGTGTGCTTCAATATGATAACACCTACAGCAACAAGTGTTATTGGAGAATATTAAGGTCCTAGATTTATTGAACATGCAAGCAACCTTTATTAATCCTGGAAGGGAGAACTACACTCTGCCGATTTCTGTCTGTTCTGATCAGGCAAAGGATATCCCTAATGACCTAAAACATATAAAATAAAAATTGTAATTTACTTGTATGATAAAACTGTCAAATTAGGAAACAGAAAAAAAAATGTCTATTTAATCAGACAAAATTAGCTTAAAATAGCTTCCAAGTTTTTGAGGTATTTGAGTAATGTAGTTTTAGTATGTTCACCTTGTAATGTGATCATACATTTAATTAACAAGCACCTTTCAAGATCAGAGTATAATTAAACATGATACTAAATAAACAATAACAAGATAAATAACATAGCAAATAAATACAGAAAAAGAATTAAACATAAAACCACATCTCAACTGTTAAGATAGTGTCCATGCTTGCCATCTTATACATATGACCTAAAGTAAAGAAATGTACTTACATTCATTAGGTTGGATATGAAAGACGGAAACTAAAGAAAAAAATTTGATTGATATCAATGTGAGAGGTTTGCAGTGGATTTAATGTAGTGAAGGCATAAAGTACACATGAACAAAGTTTTTGGTAACACCGATCCCTATTTATTTACTGGATTGCTGATAGGCCATTGGAAGTACATGGTGCTGTGAATTCACCAGCCACCACATTGGTACTCCCTGGAATGTAAGCAGTGTGCTACAGCATCAAACAAAGATTATGTTTCATTTACTTTTGAAACAGAGATAAAGTCATTACTTTGACATTTGCTCTTTCATAGCATCAGTAGATTACTCTAATTTATAATAAAAAAATAGGCACATAACATTACATATTCAGTATGAAGTCCATACAGTCAATAAATCATGTAATATGATATTATACAAATACATCACAACATAATTAGTGTGTTAAAGGAGTATAATAATAACCAGACACTAAGAATATTACACACGCACAAACATACACTAGCTTGTGATGTGCCAAAAGTACTAAATTGAGGATGTACTGTAATGTAAGATACATGTATTGATGATATTTCTATGTGATTACATATTACATTGTAGTCATTTTTATGGCGCTACTCCGTGAAAGTGGGGAGCACCAAGATGGTGGCAGGTGATTTCATTTTTTTTTGGTCTATCAGCAATCCACTGTATAAATAGAGATCAGTGGTTGGTACCCCTGGTTTCATGACTGAAAAACCTACAATGATTACAAACAATGTTGAACATGAGCCCGATTGGTAAGCAGGTGCCTTCTGTAACTCAAAGCAACTTCTCTGATCTGAGTAGATTACAATTTCTATCAAAATCTGTTGCCATGTCTCAGTGTTATTTAAAGAATTTACATCATGAAGTGTTATTCAAAGAGTTTGTACCGAGTGACCTCTTTTCAGGAAAAAGAACCGGAGAGAGAAAGCTTCAATGTGTAAAACTTTCCTTTATGAATGTTTGTTTGTTGTATCAAGTATAAATAAAAAACATAAATTCACATACTGTTTTTTGATAAAAAAAAATAGCAATATCTTACCAGCATATGTTACAATGCAAGAAATGAAAAAAATCTTTTTTTATTTAACCTTCTTTTCTTTCATTGGTAATGATTCTTCCTTGACTGCTGCAAGCTGGACAGAACAAACCTGAAGTCAATAATGACAGGTTGTCTGGAGATGTAGAGTTGTCATCTAATTGCTCAACTGTCCTTTTTTTCTACAGCTGCAACTCCCACTGTCACAGCTTCAACAACTGCAGTAACTACACTTGTAACAAGTAAGGACTTCTATGTTAATGTTAATGCTCTGTATGTAGAATACCAAAAAAATACACACATATCAACAAATGGTTTGATCCAGTCTACATTATGTCCTGTATAATAAGAAGGAAATTGAAGAGGGCATGTTTTAGATTAATGGCCATAACTGCGCTAGAATTGCCCAAAGTCCAGACCTAAGGGCAAAGCTGGTAGAGCTGGTGACTCGGAGGGCTAATAGAAATGTAGACAACACTGGTCAATGTCTCATTTTCTTTTCATTTTAAAATTATGAAATGCTATATTGAATTGATGTGCTTTTTAACTACAGCAGTGAATATTGCTGCCTAAAATTATTCAAAATATTCAGAAAATCAGATTAAAAAGATTATTCAATGAATAATGTATTACAGTAAAATAATTTTTGGTTGAAGCTATAATTTCCCTTATTATTGAAGGCCACTCCTACCCTTCTTGCACAAGTTTATTTAAAGTTAAAATCTTTTTAAATTTAAGTCTGATTAAAATTATTTACTCAGGTCTTAATAAATTATGAGGCCATTTTGAATCAGATCATAATTAATCAATTAAAGAAAATTGAACACATTGCAAAAACCCTTGACCTACAATGACCCTTATCTAATGATTTTGACACAGACTTAGACAATAACTTTCAATATATGCACACTTTTCATGATTTAAATCCAAAAGATATAACTCAAGATTTGTGAAACACTTAAGTACAACTTTAAAGCTGTTAGTTGATAAAGAAGGAAACATCTGAGATTGTGATATACTCATATCTAAACCTTGAAATATTTTAGGTACAATGCTCCAAAATACAACAATGAACACGACGACCCCAGTTCCTTCAACTCTGCTTGAAACAACAAACAGTACTACCATTACCTCCACCGCTACTAACACAACAACTATGATCATTCCTACAATGTCCTCTAACACAACCGCTACTGCAACCCCAATTGTAAAGGATACTACACTTTCCACCATATTTAACACCACAACTAACCCCGGTGTTGACACCACAACCCAACATTTTACAAGCAGTACAGTTGCCACCCTCCTACTCAGTACTAATTCCACGACTACCACCTCTATTTCCCTGACAACTAATCTCAGTACATCAACATCTATCCCCTCAACAACGACTAAAACAACCAATCCAACTCAGCCCACAACCACAACCCAGCCAGCAACTACCACTTTTTTACCCACAACTAATACAACTAGCACTAATCCCACAACAAACTCGACGTCTGCCACCACAAAACGATCAACTCCAACCAGTACTACAACCACAACTACTTCTAATATCCCAACAACTACAACCACAACTACCACAACAACTACCAGTACAGCCACAAGTGCAACTACAAGTTCAACTGGGAGTGCAACTACTACATTCACTACTGTGACCATTATTGGCACCTCACCTCCTACCACCACTCCTATCACCACTACAACTGTGCTTGTAACAGGTAATGTTGATCTCTTTATATACAACAAAAAGAACCATGTACACCTTTTTAACTGTTTCTCAAAGTTCTCAAATGATTAATGACATGAAATCCTTAAAATTCCACTGTTTACTTTGAATATTTCCAGAAAGTAGTCTTTATTGGGACATGAGTTTTGAAAGGATTCCCTGTGTATCTCAGTTAAAAAAAAACAGCATCAAAAAAACATTAATGATTGCTCTATTTTACAACAGGGATTGATACTCCAATCTCAATTGAATTAGATAAGGAGTTTATACAAGCATATAAAAATAACAGAAGCCAACCATACATTGACCTTAAATCAGATATTGATACAGTGGTAAGTATGTTTTGAGTTTAATATTGATTCAATTTTCTATGTGTTTGTGCCTTAGTACTTGTTAAATCAACCACATCTATTTCCATAGCTGGTGGACCAGTATAAAGACATACCGGGATTTATTGATGCGTTTGTGACCGGTTTCAGGTACCTGGCTTTTTACGGTTATCAAAAAAAACAACAACGCAGTCTTAATCCTCACATGCTTCTGCTCATGATTTTTGGTTTGATTTGTTTCACAGAGAAGGAAGTGTTATTGTAGACTTTATTGTCAGGACATCTGAATTTGATGACAGTCAAATTGCTGCGGCAAATGAAAAACTATTTACAGCCATGATCCCCATAGCCCCTGTTTTTAAAGACTCACTTGTTGTTCCAGAGAAAACAAGTAAGTTTACAGCTGTTGGTTTGTTTCAATTTGTATTTGTTTTTTGGAAATTGAAATCCTAGTAAATTTATTGGACTTTATTTGCAGGTGAAACACAAATGAACCTAGATCGGACACCCATTTTCACTGGAGACAGCATGACATTGACATGTGATCCTCCTGGTTACAATCTGGGAAATGATGTTAAATTTGAATGGAAATTTAATGGATTGGCAATTTCATCACGAAGGCATGAAATTTCTCCAACCCGACCATTCAAACTGAAAGTTACCAAAGTGATTCTTGCTGATGCTGGTACGTAAGTTAGTCAACTTTATTTGAAAAACTGATAGATAAGTGGTTCTCATATGATTTAAATATTAAAACTAATCTTTATATTAGTTTAAAACCTAATCTTCCATATGCTACCCCAACTCTATGTATGTATTGGTTTGCTTAATACAATATAAACATTCTTGGTCATGTACATTTCTTCTTATTATTATTTTTCTTATTAAACACTATAGACATTAGACCCCAAAAGGATGTCCTGTCTCCATATTTGTAGGTGTGTAAAACTTAATAGGTTGATAAATAAAACTTTTAACTTAAGTACACTTTTAAACAGTTAGGTATCACCGTCAGCTGAATGTAAAAATTTGACCACATTAAACATCTATCCAATAAATTAAGGTATTACAGTTCTGCAAGGTGGCTTTAATCTACTGTTTCTTTATTTTCTACCATCCAACAAATTGGATCATTGCTGTTTGTACAATTAATATTAATGTAATGACAGCTACAAGTATATAAGTATTTTGGTTCACCTACTAGCATTAAGACAACGCTTATATCATATTTTGGTGACAAGGATTTGGCTTCCATGCACTGCTTACACATTTACTGTAAATATATATATATATATGTGTGTTTGCATATAGATATATGTGTGTATAATTGAATGCTAAAACTCGAAATTATACCTCTTCTTATTTTAGGAGAATATCAATGCACATTGAAGGGACGAGCAATTTCAGTCCACCAGTATAGGAGAGTGCAAGCTGATCAAATCCAAGCAGCTCCCATTGTACAAGTTCAGCGTACAATGTTTGCTCAGTGTGACCAAGGGAAGACTGTAGCTCTTGAGTGTTGTGTCCAGTCCCCTTTCAAAGTAAAATGGTTTGCTGGTTCTAATTCTTTATCATCCAGTAAGTATTTACTGATGGAATAAAATAAACAATCTAATTAGTTTCAAGGATTGGATGTTGTTTTTGTTATGTTTAACACAATCTAAAATGTTTGCAGGTCCAAGTGAAAACCCAAACTGCATCATTTATCAACATCCCATGCAAAGCTGCACAGTAGAAAAGAAAGAAACATTTACATGCAAAGTAGAAAATCCAGTGGGTTTTGAAGATAAAACCACTCTGACCATCTTTTTGGATCGTAAGACCATTGAAAAAAATATCATATATTGATGCAGTGCTTATGATTTTTTTTGCTCAGCTTGCTGTTTTGAACTTTCTAGCGATTATCTGCAATGATGATGAGTATGGGGCTGGAAGAACAGGTGACAGAGCAGAAGGAAAGTGTGAAGAAGGTCAAACGGGGGCCAAGATTGTAGAGTGTCTGGCATCAGGAAACTGGAAACTTGTAGAGGACAACTGCATTGTAGCCATAATCAATGAATTACAAATTGAGGCAGAGGTAGGTGATTTTAGACTGTTTTTCATGGAGGATTACCAAATCTACTGCTCTTTTATGTGCGCAACAATGAAAACCTTTCATTTTGCAACTGAAAAAAACAAATTTCTTACCTTACAGTAAAGAATGTTTCTCCAAGGCTGGTGGCTTGTGAAAATCTTTAAAACTATTTGGCAATTCTTTCACTTTTATTTCAAAATCATATCATGACCCACCTCCTTTCCACAGTTCACCTTCGACAATATGATGGTCCCATGTGAAAAGAGCTTTAGGGTATTTTTTGGATCCGAGACAGTCCCTTTAAATACCACTAAGCCATCATGTTCTTGGCTCTCACCCCTGGATAGATAGATAAATGGCAAGGTTAAATATCAATATGGAAAAATTAAAATTCAATAGACATATTGTGGCTGCTCAGTTATTACCAAGCTAGTTTTCATAAAGTGAAAACAGATGTTTATCTGTTCCTCAACCTTCGTGCATTATTGATACACATTTGTTTCTGTTTTACTTTTGTTCAGGATCTGAAAGAGCAAGAAATACCAGTATTCACAGGAAATTTAAGTAAAGCTGTACAGAAAGAAGAAAAACAAATCACCAAGTCATCCGCAACAATATCTGCTATTGTTAATATCTTAAATACAATTGCAAGCGTTTCAACAGATGTAAAAGAAGATGTCATGCAGGTATAGTAAATATTCTGTTCTCTAAACAACTTCTTTATCACCAGTAAGTGGATGTTTTTTTTTTTATTATTATGCTTATACTCATTACACGTCTCTTCTTCTACAGAATGTACTGGATACTGTTGATGTCATAATTAGTGATGATGCAAAGGATTCTTGGACTTTTCTGAATACAGATGAAAACCAAAATTCCAGCTCACTTTTGCTAGGTTCACTAGAAACGCTTTCTGAAAGGCTAAATGGAACATTTACATTACGTACCCAAAGGATTCAGCTTACAAGAACAACATTCAGAAACTCATTCAGTGAAGAGCTGAACTCCACAGTGTCAATAACAATCCCAGCAACAGGCCCCAAAGATATAATTATCACCACAATTCTTTTTTCCTCTTTGAATAATGTTATGCCAACACGGACCTCTACGTTCAATGTTAGCCTTTTGAATTCCACCAGCAATGAAACTGACACTGAGAATGCCATCAATGCTGCTGTTCTTCTTGTCAAAATAGATGAAACAATTAAAAATGTTACCTTAAGTTACAACAAGCTCAATACAACCCTAAAACAAAATCCACAGTGCGTCTTCTGGAATTTTACACTCTTAGATGCAATTGGGGCTTGGGATGATGAGGGCTGTGAGTTTGTTTCTGACATAAATGACACTGTAACCTGCACCTGCAACCACCTCACATCTTTCTCAATTCTTATGTCAACTAGTATCCCTGAATCAATCAGAACATTATTGGATATAATGACATATATTGGAGTTGGGATATCAATGATCAGCCTTCTAATTTGCCTCGTTATTGAAGGAATTGTTTGGAGAGCCCTAACCAAAAATAGCACTGCTTTTATGCGCCATGTTGCCATTGTGAACACAGCGCTGTCCCTGCTGATTGCTGACATCTGCTTTATCATTGGAGCAGCTATCGCAAAGAACCCTAAAGAAAACCCAGATGAGGACTACACAGTACCCCTTGGACCTTGTAGTGCAGCAACCTTTTTCATGCACTTTTTCTATCTTGCCATGTTCTTTTGGATGTTTGTTTCAAGCCTCTTGCTCCTATACCGGACAGTCATGGTCTTCTCTGAAATGTCCAAATGGACCATGTTTGCCATTGGCTTGACTGTGGGATATGTTTGCCCTCTGATTATAGCTGTTACTACTGTTGCCGCCACAGCACCTGAGAACGGATACATAAGAGAATATGAAGCCTGTTGGCTAAACTGGACTAAGACTAAGGCCCTCTTGGCCTTGGTGATCCCTGCGCTAACCATTGTTGTATTCAATATTTTGGTCATAATAGTGGTTTTGTACAAGATGATTAGAAGAAGGAGTCCTGGAAATGCAGCCCAGGCAAATGAAAAAAACACACTGGTAGTGATTCTGAGATGTGTGGCTATACTAAGTCCTTTATTTGGCCTGACCTGGGCATTGGGGTTTGGAACCATGGTGGAGCCAACAAATGCGGGGATCCATGTTGCCTTTGCTTTCTTCAATTCCCTGCAGGTATTTGTGCTTGTGTTTAAGTTGGACATAAACAGAAAACTAGCATTGAGATTTATTTATTGTGTTGTGCTCTATTAACACATGTAATATTCTTTTAAGGGCTTCTTCATTTTAGTGTTTGGGACTCTATTTGATTCCAAGGTAAGTACAATAAATACGTAATACAATAATCATTGAGCTGGTGGTCTGTAGCAATCTACTTATAATGAGCCTTAACAAGGCAATATTCTTAAGTGAAAAATTCTAGTTTTCGTAATTTTCATAAAAAAAAATTGAAGGTGTTACATTAACATACAGTCGCGGGGAAAAAATAGTTCCACTTGTTTCCTTCAGTATGGTGCTCCTCAGGTATACTATCTTAAAACTTTGGTGTAATACTTTTTTTTTTTTTACAGCAGTATTTATATTGGCCCATTTTAACATGGCACTGCTAAAATCATTGAAAATAAAATCAATGAAGTTGATTACCTCACTATAGATCACCTTACTATACAGGTAAAAGCCAGTAAATTAGAGTATTTAGAAAAACTTTATTTATTTCAGTAATTGCATTCAAAAGGTGTAACTTGCACATTATATTTATTCATTGCACACAGACTGATGCATTCAAATGTTTATTTCATTTAATTTCACAAAATTAGAATATTGTGTAAGGGTTAAATTTTGAAGACACCTGGTGCCACAAACTAATCAGCTGATTAACTCAAAACACCTGCAAAGGGCTTTAAATGGTCTCTCAGTCCAGTTCTGAAGCCTACACAAACATGGGGAAGACTTCAGATTTGACAGCTGTCCAAAAGGCGACCATCGACACATTGCACAAGGAGGGAAAGACACAAATGCTTATTGCTGAAGAGGCTCGCTGTTCTCAGAGCTCTGTGTCCAAACACATTAATAGAGAGGCAAAGGGAAGGAAAAACTGTGGTCAGAAAAAGCGTACAAGCGATAGGGATCACTGCACCCTAGTCAAGATTGTGACAAAAAACCCTTCAAAAATGTGGGGGAGATTCACAAGGAGTGGACAGCTGCTGGAGTCAGTGCTTCAAGATCCACCACCAAGAGACGCTTAAAAGACATGGGTTTCAACTTCAAATACCTCGTGTCAAGCCACTGTTGACCAAGAAACTGACCGCTGCTGAGTGGTCCAAATTCATGTTTTCTGACCAAAGCAAATTTTGCATTTCCTTTGGAAATCGAGGTCCCAGAGTCTGGAGGAAGACAGGAGAGGCACAGGATCCACGTTGCCTGAAGTCTAGTGTAAAGTTTCCACCATCAGTGATGGTTTGGGGTGCCATGTCATCTGCTGGTGTCGGTCCACTCTGTTTCCTGAGATCCAGGGTCAACGCAGCCGTCTACCAGCAAGTTTTAGAGCACTTCATGCTTCCTGCTGCTGACCTGCTCTCTGGAGATGGAGATTTCAGGTTCCAACAGGACTTGGCGCCTGCACACAGCGCAAAATCTACCCATGCCTGGTTTACGGACCATGGTATTTCTGTTCTAAATTGGCCAGCCAACTCCCCTGACCTTAGCCCCATAGAAAATCTATGGGGTATTGTGAAAAGGAAGATGCAGAATGCCAGACCCACGAACGCAGAAGAGTTGAAGGCCACTATCAGAGCAACCTGGGCTCTCATAACACCTGAGCAGTGCCAGAAACTCATCGACTCCATGCCACGCCGCATTAATGCAGTAATTGAGGCAAAAGGAGCTCCAATCAAATATTGAGTATTGTACATGCTCATATTTTTCATATCTATCATTTTCATATTTATCTATGGGTAATTTAATTTAACTATCAATTTTAAGAAGGCCTCAGACGTTTGCTAGAGACTATAAACAGATAAGGAGGAAACTAAGGAACACAGCATACAGTTCATGATTAAAACTATGGTGAATTTTTATGCAGCTTTGGGATGCCATATTAAGCATTTACAATGTTGTTGACTGTGGAGAACTAAAAACAGGAAACTCTTTATTTTACACCTTACAGTAATGTGCAACTTTGAGCTGTTTTATGACGCAAAAATTCAGGAATACATTTTTGAAGTTTATCATAACTGATAAATGTGAAGAGGTTAAATGGAGGGAGCAAAAATTTACTTTATGACAAATATTGAACAGATTCTGAATTAGAGATATGATGGATTGTGGTGTGATTTCATTAAGTTTTGCTGCAGACAATGAATGCGTGTTTATCAATGCATGGAACTGTTTCTCAAAACAGTGGAAAATGGAACATGTGTAATGGATTTATGAGTAACATAACTGTCTGCTTGTAGATCCGTTCCCTGATTTTAAGAAAAGTGCCGGCTCGAAGCTCCACCTCTAACCAAACAAGAGTAAGTCAAAATTTATTAAAACACAATTGTTCAAAACATGTTTTCAACAAAATACTTAGATTGACCTCTTTTTACTGAATCAGGGTACACTCTGGTTTCCTGAATAATAAATTGAAATGCCAATCTTGTCTTTTTTTTATTAATGGTTTACTTAAAACATATCCTTTATTATAGAGCACAAGTGGTGGAATTTCATCTTTCATCAATATTTTTCGTGGGAGAAGAAGTAAGATGTAGTACTTTGCATATCCCCTTGTTTATCTTAATTCCAATAATCTAACGGTTTGTTGTTTGTTTTCCAGATGCCTACAATGTTTCTCGGGTTGGAAACTCAAACAACGCCAGCAGCGCATCAGAGTTATTAACCAACCCCTAAACCTGTACAAATACTGTAAACTAATTAATCTGTAATGTATTTTATCTGATTGTTTTATCCTATGACATTATAAAGGTCTTTAAACATAAACTTGTTTTACATAGCGAGAGAAACAATGTACACTCGTATAATTTAAGAAATCATCATTTTATTTGTAGGTGCAAGATCAAAGTGTAAGAGCTTATGAAGGACCAATTAAAAAGCGATTCCTGATGGGGAAAAAGCAAGACTAAAAGTAAATTGGAGGGATGTTCTTTTTAAGGCACACCTTAGATGTTTTTTTATTCCCATTTCTGTTTTATTTTCTCTTTTCATGAGCGAGCTCTTTCCTGTATCTATCTCTTTGTCTCTCATTTTAGTACTTATACATATCTGTATTGCATTTTACTCTTGAAATAATTTTCAATAAAGTTTCATATACAAGTACTAACCGGAACCTTATAACAACAGTGATAATTCAGTTCAATTCAGTTTATTTATATAGCGCCAATTCACAACACATGTCATCTTAATCTCAATGAATGATTGATTGATGAGCAAATGTGTTGGGCTATTATCTAGCTCTGGATATCTATTACCAGAACTATATTGGAAAAACATTACAAACACAAAAAATAAAAGATACCAGGGTTTCTATTAGAGTGCACCTAGTTCCGCCTCTTCGACTTTGATGGACGTCTGACAATTTAAATGAATTGGTGTTCTTCACTGCAGGCAAATTTATATATTTATAATTAGATAATTATATTTACTTCTTAAAATGAAATCACTATATTTAGCAGAGGTCCATATAAATATTTATATACTTTTTAAATAAATTCAGTATTTATTTCCAGAATATGCATAAAAAAATATTTAACAAAGTATTTGATCATGGAATTGGGGCACTCATCACCTTTCATACTTTAAAGTTGTCCTTGCTTTTTTTTTTTAAAGTAAAACAAAAAAAAGAACGGATTTTGCCTGTACAAATAACACCACAATTTAATGTAAAGCATTAAAAATTCCCCTTTTGGTGAGTTTTTCAACACAAATTTTTATTGAATAGGCTAAAAATGGTGTGAAACATTGATTCTCATAATTATCATAATTAAGGGACAAAAACATTTTTTATTAAGTACATATGCAAAACTCTAAAGGCAACTACAGACAACAATTTTAACTGTTCTTGTAAAAGTAGGAACACATTTTCATCTGTAAAATATTGTCATAGATTATACATGAATGGTAAACTGAATATAGCAGAATCAAATGATGATGTGTCGATATATGAATCTATAAATCAAAACAGATTAGTATTGGAAAAATCTCCCTGAAATAGCTTCCCTTGAATAATCATTTTGAAAGCCCTTCTGAACCATTTATAGAAGAAAGCATAAACCAGTGGATTTAACATAGAATTGGACCATCCAATCCATTTAAATATTTCCACAATTAGATCTGGTGTTGTGCTATTGTTCATTCTATAAAAACTATCAGACAAAAAGTAGGGAGTCCAACACAATAAGAAGACTCCCACTACAATGGCCAAAGTTATGTTTGCCTTTTTTTCCATCTGACTGACAGATACAGCAATCTTTAAACTATTCTGGATGCAGCGTGCCTGCTTTTTTGCCACAACCAAAATCTTTAAATAGATGATAAAAATTATAATAGCTGGGATGTAAAATGCAAAGAAAGTTCCTATAATAGATTCCTTTTTAACTAAAAGAATCTTGCCCATCCTGCCCGGATCCTCTATGCCTATCCCTCGAAATGTGATGGTGATCGCAATTAGAAGGGGAACAGTCCAGCTCACTAGGATCATAATTAGAGAAACACGAACATTTATTTTATTTCTATATGTTAGAGGGTGACATACTACATAATATCTGTCCACAGATATGAAGCACGAGTTTAAAATAGATGATACAGACAATAAGATATCAAACAAACCTCGAATTTTACAGAGTAGATGAGTTGAATACCAGCATGAGCTCATAGACAATACTGAACTAAAAGGTAAAACTAAAGCCCCGACAAGCAGGTCACTCACAGCTAGAGAGAGGATAAGGAAGTTTGTTGGAGTGTGAAGCTGCTTAAAGTATATGATAGAGGTGATTACAAGAAGATTCCCACATATAATCAGAAAAGATAAAGAAGCAAAAACAAAATTCAAGGCATAAGAGGTCACAGTTTGTCCGTGCCACTTTATGGTTTCATTCATCAACCATTCATCAGTCATATCAACCCTGTGAAAAAACCTGCATCATTAAAAAAAGAGATTTTAGTAGGATGTGTTTTAAAATCTATGCAATGCAGTAAATGTGGAGGGATGTGTCCGTTGGTCTCTGTATGACTGAACAACATACAGTGCCTGCATTTGTTTTATTATTCCATGTCTATATGTTCATTGGCTGTTCACAAGTGTAACTGGGGCTTTCTTTGTAACCAAGGTGAGATATTTCCTGGTTTCACTTGAAGTAGCATTTTTCATCTATTACAGTTAGTGTGTACTGTTCTACAGGAATGTATTAGTGAACAAATAAATTAAGAGTGCTTTTCTGTAGATTTACTTGACAGTCATCATCAATGGTGAGGTCTTTTTTAACCTAATTTCTTTTTCTGATTTCCCAGCTGGAAACCCAAGTATACCCCTTAATTCCATTGCCTTCTGGGAAAATAAGTACTTACAACCAGCCAAGGGCGTAGGTTTGATTTGAACTTTGGTAGGGATACTATTGGTCGGGTGTCATTGGTGCTATGCAATATGCATGCCCTTTTTTATGCTCGATGTGAGCATCCGTACTGATAAGAGGAATTCATTGTTAAAAGAGAAAAGCAACATTTTGCTCCACTAATAAAAATGTTATAAGCTCTACACTCATTAGATGCTGTTTATCAATGTTTGAAGTATCACCGGCTCTGATCAATGTGGAATTAGGACTGTTTTCCACTTTGAAAACGGTTTGATTTGAACGACTAAGAGAGAAGGTAAATACAGTATTTTCTTCTGAAGATATAGAATTGTGCAGAGTTAAACCCCACTCTAATATTTGTACCTACTATTCTCTCTCTGTATCAAGCAAAATAATACAATCATTAAAATATTAACTTCATTATAAAAGTTGAACATCTGGGCTGTAGTTACTCTGTGTCGCCCATTTCATGTATTTCATCTGGGGCTGAAAAATATTAATCATATTAATTGATTATTTCAATAATCGTCAACTAATTTAGTGAGTGATTCATCATTAACTGGAGAATAGAGACTCTAAAACATACAGTAATATAAATGTAAAATGTGCCTTTCCCCACAGAGCAACGCACTTAGATCAGTTATTATATCAAAATTGTAAAAATAAAAACAAAAAAATGAAAACAGTAATATCAACTTAATATCGATAAAAATTGAAATCCTCACATTTTCTTTTTTAGTTGGCTGTGCCTAAGAATCAGAAATGTTGATGGCTTACAGCCTTTATTTGCCCATTTTTCCAGCAGTCTTCAGAACTCCTGGCTGACTCAGAATATTTCGTTTTATAAAAGAAAAAAAAAGGTTTTTGTTCTTTAGTGAACATGATATTATTTTTTTTTTTTATTGGGACTAGTTTTGTAGCCTAACATTAATTGTAGTAACCGTTGCATTCTAGTGTGAATAAATTTTCAATGTTGTGCTCCAAGCACACGCGGACTAGAAAACAGCCAATCAGAGAGAGAGAAGGCGGAACTTAAGGCAGAACAACCAATGAGAGTGGAGTTAAACAGCGCAGCACAGTTCCATGCGCTGCTACGTTAGAGGGACAGGAGAGACCAGGCAGAGGAGCTGCGAGAGGAAAGGAAGCCACTGCTGCAACAACTACTGCCGGAAATTATAAACATGTTGCTCACATCCAATTATTGGTAGGGACAATTAGGTCGGTTCAAAATTTTGGTAGGGACATGTCCCTATGGTCCCTATGCAAACCTACGCCCATGCAACCAGCTCCAATAGTTTGGGGAAAAAACCTTATTGTTTATGAATTAAGTGAAACATCCTGAGCCACTGCTGTTTTTTGTAACAAAGAGGTACATATTTATATAAAATATATTTTTTTAACATATCACTTTTCCACCTGTTTGCCTGTAGACAGCTCCCCTCGCGACCCCAGCTGGGATAAGCGTGACGGAAAATTGATGCATGGAATGGTCACTTTTCCAGTAGAATACACAAAATATTAGTGAAAAAGTTCAGAGGATAACGTGGTAATGGCTAAAGGAATAATTATCCCCACTGTAAGTAATGCAAACTTATAAGAGAGATTTCACAGATGTAGTTCTGCAACACCTCTCTCAAATAACAACACCGATATCGCTCAGAGTACCGAAATTGTGAAACTCGAAAACATGCAATATGCCAAAACCACCATTTTTGGGGTGGCATCTTTTGTTTTTTTCTAATTCTGTTTTCTGACTGATTGTGAAGAGGGGGACCTTTTGGGGACCACCATACTACAGTGCCTATAATACAATGCATTACCGTTTCCAATGGAGTTTTTTAACTATCCCACATTTTCAGGGGGTCACGGCTCACAATCCAAGAGCAGCCCCGCACCTACAGCAGGTAAGCATCCCAAACATTGAGGTTGTAAGCATAAGCTTAACATGAAGGAGGTGACGTTTTTTTTTTTTAATCCAACAAAAACAACAAAATAAAAACCTGGTCTGTACATGGGTTTTCCTCATTAATTGTGCAATGTTATACTTTATTCTATGATTTTTTATTGTTTTATTTATGATTAATTTATTCATTTACTTATTTATTTAATGTTTTATTCTGTCACATAATCTCCATTTTCTCTTCGCAGGGGGTCTATGACGACCTCAACGGAACCGTAGACGTGTCGTCGGAGGACCATCCTCCTCACCCTGAACTGAACCCCTGCCCCTCGGCGGCGCTGACTTGTACGGGATCTACCTCTGCGCAGCATTTTGGACGATATCCTTCCTGATGACCGTCAGCAACAACCTAGTGTTTGCCATGACGTACAGCTGGGCAAGGGTGAAAAGAACAACTGTGGACAAATATAGGCTCCAGCTGTCAGTGGCCAACCTCCTGTGTGCTCTGGGCTGTGAGAGCATTTGACAGCTGGCACTTCGGAGGCTTCCTTTGTGCATCATTTTGAGCGGTCTACATGGCGAGCCTGAATGGTAGCGTCCTGATACTGGCCTTCATCAGCGCCAGACGTGTCAAGTAACCAAGTACAAACACTTTGTTACTGTACGTAGGCACACTTCTTAGCTATCTATACTTTACTCCATGACTTATTTTTCTTCCTACTTCTGACTTCTACTCATTACATTTTCACACAAGTATCTGTGCTTTCTATTCCTTGCATTTTTAAAACAAATGTTACTTGTTACTCTTGGCTTGTGTTTAACGTTTCAAATATTTATTTCACGTCATGTGCACCATCGAAGGCGCCATCCACATCTAGTGAAAACTAGTGTAATTGGATGAGTCATATAATACAAACACTCAAAGGTTACCTATTCGTCAAATTTGTGCTGACGCCAAGGAAATCATCAGAAGCAAGCAGGTGTTACTTTATACTTTTATACTTTAAGTAGTTTTGGAGCACGTACTTTTTCATTTTTACTTGAGTAAAGAGGTCAAGTTGATACTTCAACTTTTACAAGAGTGTTTTTAAACTGCAGTATCCATACTTCTACTTAGCCAACAAATGTGTGTACTTTTGACACCACTGGTCAGCGCTGATTGGTACCTGGTGGGGTTCTGCAACACTGACGGCTTAGAGATCAGGAATATGCTCACCCACAGAGCCAACTACATTGGAACATAGCTGCCAACGACCGTGCTCACTGCCAGTGATGGGACTAACGGCGTTGAAAGTAACGGCGTTACTAACGCCGTTACCTTGTTTTAGTAACGAGTAATCTAACTAATTACTTTGACTGTAACTATAACGCAGTTACCATTGAAGACACCTCGTTACTGCGTGTTACTCAGGTCGCACAATTAACCTTTTTTCATGATAGGACTCGTGCGCAGCTGCGTGAAGCTGACACCCCACCCACGTCAAAAAAAAAACTCTGCAAATAGACTGAATGGTTAGTGCAACGTTAGTGCAGATTTGTGCAGAAAAAAAATATTGTTTGTGCTACTTTTGTTTAAGAGATATTAAAGATTATTTTTTAGGTCATCCAGAGGTGCGCACCTTGTCATGAGAGAGGGGAGGATGAGGATGGCTGATGTATAGTGAGATTCCATCTGTCAGTTGGGTAGGTGGGTGTTTCTGCTGGTGGGTGATAACGTAAAGCACACACAGAGAGATGGAGAGTGAGGATGAAACAGACAAAACCGTGTTTTCCACATGGAAATACCGTGGTTACGTCGAGCTGCGTTTCCCCACCACATAACGGTTTCCTCTGCATCTCCGCACAGCGCAGGCGGCAAGAGTCACCGCGCAAGCGGCAGGAAACGCACATGCTCGCAAAGGGCGCGCCACAGTCGCCCTGTGCTCGCGCCACAGGAGAACTATGGAGAGCGTGAACGATCAAATGAAAGGGAGAAATCTGGATGGATGGATGGATGGATGGATGGATGGATGGATGGATGGATACTCTGACTTTTCAACTTACTGTATTTTTTATTTTAAACATTATTTGATGGCCTTTGTGGCAGGGATGGAGATCCATATTTTATGTCCCACACAGAGTATACATCTCGATAGATAGATAGATAGATAGATAGATAGATAGATGTTGCAGTATCTATAACAACCCAAACACACAGGATTTCAGAATTAGACATCCCCAGTTATTAATTTCATATACTTACCAGACCTGAATGCCCTGTTTAAAAACTTCACATGGCGTTCCCCCCTGATGTCATTTACGTTGAGTTACAAGAAATGCAAAACTCTCTGCAGGTTCTTGTCTTTGTCGTCCGCTCTATTCAGCTGGCTTTGGAAACACACGGCGAGAAGGTGGGGGCTGGGTGGTGCGGTTTACGGGGGCGAGAAACGCAAAAGTAACGCAATAGTTACTTTTACTAGTAACTAGTTACTTTTATTGTGGAGTAACTCAGTTAGTAACTCAGTTACTTTTTGGGAGAAGTAACTAGTAACTATAACTAATTACTTTTTCAAAGTAACGTGCCCAACACTGCTCACTGCACCTTACCTAGCCTTTGTCCGCATCTCCACCGAGGGCGCGTGCCGGTGCGTCTACCCGGTGGAGAGCACTCGCCAGTGGACAGCGGTCATCAACGGGTTTCGATGCTGCCTAAGCTGGTATTCCTCGCCTGCTGCTGTTCCGTCACCTCCACCTGTGTGTGGAAGGGCTCTGGGAAGAGGTCGGCGAACGAGAAGGCAACCAGGACAGCGGCAAGCCACCTCTTCTGCTTCTTCGGCTTCAGGCTACCATACTTGTTCAACTTGGGCGCGTAGCTCTCCTTCTACGAGGCATTGGCCCATCTGCATGGCCAAGCTGCTGGTCCACTACAATGCCAACGAGGTCAGCGTAGAAACCTCCATATGCTCCTGGCTGCCTATAGCTGCCTCTGGACAACGGCCCCTTTTCACAACCTGCTCGACGTGTCCGCGTACAACACCTTCGTTCTCTGGTGGGAAGTCCACACGGAGTGGATGCCTTACGCGCTGCACAAAAGGAGGCTGTTCCTGGAGGTAATAAGGGACAAATTGTAAGATGGGGTACAGAAGCCAGCAAAGTCTGTGTACTGTACCCTATACTTTTGACAGGCAAAATTTAAAAGACTGCAACTCAGGCAGCGTTCGTCCTAACAATAAGCTGGACAGCTCCGGGCGATCATCCCAGAGCCCTCTCCAAGTCCCTTACGTTCGCTTCCGGATCCAACACCTAGGGCGTCTTCACCTAGGTAGTCATAAATTTATGAAACTTAGAAGCACAGGATATCCCTGGAGGGAATCCCAGCCCCTCCTCCTTACTCCGCAGTCCACTGTTGATAAAACATATTGCATGGTGTGCAACCATTTATTTCTGATCATAAGTGGTACAGTTGAAAAGGTTAAAGGTAGAGAAAGGCAGATATGATTTGTGCAATAAGTCCCACCAACTACCGGCTGACTAAACAGCAGACAGCTGAAATCGTCAACACCATGAACAAGGCCAGGAGAGAGAAATCACGGCCCATCGGCATGCCCCAAAGCAAGATCAAGAGGGCCAAGAACGCAAAGGTGCTAGAACAGGAGTCAATTTTGACTTGCATCTGTCTGGCACCTGATCTCATTGAAATAACATTAGGTAGGTTCTTGTGGGCTGGGCTCCATTGCACAGTTTTGTTTCTCCTGCCTGGCACAGACTCTCCACTCTCTTTAGATAAGCTGGAAAAGGAACCTAGGCAGACCACCCTCAGCTACCTGCCAGAAAGTGGAAAAAGTTCTTGCAAAAATGCACCTTTGAGTTTTTCCAAGTTTTAAATAGCTATTCAAAATCGCTTATTTAAATAGTAATAGTGTTATGTAAATTGTGTTTATTTGTGTTCAGCAGTTAAGTTTGCGTTCAAAAGTTACGTTTGTGTTCAAAAGTTAAGCAGGATGAGCAGGAGGAGGAGCAGCAGGATGAGGAGGAGGAGGACTTTGCCAACAGTAGACTGGAAAAAAATCGAAATCTATAAGTCATTTTTTCTTAAAATTAGTGCATTTTTTCTTGGACTTAGGTGGTTAAAGAGGCATCTTGCCAATGAAACAAGACAATTTATACTTAAAATAAGGAAACACAATTACATTGTCTTATTATAAGTCATATTATCTAATTATCTTATTTTAAGAATAAAAATACTCATTCCATTGGCAAACTATCTCAAATACCTACTCAAATTAAGGGTAAATACACTTAATTTAAGAAATGTTCACTTATTTCTAGATCGTTTTTCCAGTGTAAAAGGGGTTTGCCCTAATTTTATTTCTTTCTCCCTGCTCTGTAAATATAAGCAACCTAATGAGTGCCAAGAACTGGGTGCTCCACCGTAACGCAAGCCAGAAAGTTAAAAGAGTGCTTGAAAAAATGCACATTGGATATTTCCAAGTTTAAAAGAGCTATTCTAAATTTTTATTTAAATAGTTTTTATCCAAATTGTGTTTATTTGTATTTAAAAGATAAGTTTTGTCTTTTAATATGTATATTGGTAAATATTTTTTCTAGTTGTTTTTAATAATAAATCTTTTACTGTGCCTACTGGAGTCTTTCTTTCCTCTTAGTCAAATCACAGAGCTTGCATTCATTTTACCTAAAATAAAATTGCTAAAAAAACAGTAGAGGCTCATTGTTGGAGTTATTGAATGACAATTATAAAATTAATGTGCTGACATATGAAACATTCTGATTCTGGTTCTATCCTGTGATTCAATCAGGAGGGTCATAAACTTTTATGACCTGCATCCAGTAGGTCATGAGGCAGAGTCACACGGTTTTATCCTGTTTTATCCTTGGCCTGTATTAGGAACTATTTCAACTAAATCTATAGTTGTCAACAGTCTTGCATCAATTCTTGTTGTAGACCACAAAGCATTTGGAATATCTTTGAAATCATTTTCATCAAATTGTGATAGCAAAGAATGTTGAGTTATTATAACACATGCTAAATCTTGAACCTGGGGTTTTACATTGAAAATAAATTTATAAGGCTGTTTCCATAGTTCTGTGTTAGGGCTATAAAGCCAGCCTGGTTTGTGTTGTGCGGACATAGATAGAGATCAGATGCGCCTTCTGCAGCTTCTAAACGCAGGCCTGTGTCTCTCCACTGTGCTTCACTGGTCTTAACCAATGCCAAATGATTTACCCATGATAAGCGGTACATTCCTTACATATGTGTAGAAAGCATAACAGTAACTGCCACTAAGAAACTCCATCTATGTACATAATTTGTGTAGCCATTATAGTAATGTCTTGTTTCAGAAACTGTTTTGCACAAATTCAAAGTGTTCTACTGTTCAACTAACAGACTTTTATCCAGTGGATCTGACAATGTGCTTCTAGCATAGTGCATATAGACACAAGTAGATTTTGTTGAAACGCTATTTATATGTTCTCCACATTCAGCCTTCATGCCCCCCTGTTTGGGAAAAATTGCTTAATTTTCCCATCAATTCCCATCCTAACAAATTAATGTGGTGAGTTGGTGATATTACTACAAAAACATAGAACCTTGCAATCTTTTTCCTGTTTGAAGGTTTTCTATTTTTAAAGGTGTTCCATTTGACCATTTGCTGATTTTACAAAAATTAGCATTTTAGATGGTTTTAGTCCTACATTATCTTGAATGCAAATTTTACAGGCTCCTGAATTGCATTTAAGTCTAACTGCTTGTCTAATAATTGTTAAAACTATTCATGTTTTTGCCTTTAATGCATTTAATATCCACCATGCTTCATACACTTCACTATTTTAATGGCTCCCCCATTTGCTCAAACACCTATTCACACTCAGATGAAGAACTTCCCCTGTGGACTCTTTCTTCCTGGTCTGCTTTTACTAGTCTGGGCTGAAAGCCCCCTTTGAAGTTCTAGAACCGCCCCTGCATCCTTGATGCCTTTTGAAATTTCACATGTTTTCGTTAATGCACCAATTTCTGCAGCTTGCGCAGAATATGATGATTTCAAAGCAGCACTGTAAAGAGTTTTTTTTTAAACTAATCTACAATTGTAAAAACAACAAATTTCTTTCTGGAAACTGACACATCCACATACAAATTTTATAACCCTCCTGCCGTTCATCTTTTAAATCTGAACGTGGCTTGCAACTAATAGTTGTTCTTTCAACACATTGGTGAGGGTCACCATCTTCCGGTGTGGGCAGCAAGGTTGAGGGATTTAAAGAATTACATCTCTGAAGCGTGAGGTGAGGCTGAGACAGCAAAGTGGTCATAATATTTTGATGTCTGGCTGGAGACATAAAAGTCATTTTTGCTGATGTGACCAACAGTTCCACTGCATGAGGTATTAACAAGGTCAGCGGATGATACAAGACAATTTCAGATGAGCTCTGCTCAGCAAGAGCAGCAGCACAAACTGATCTTACGCAGTGTGGTAGGGCAGCTGCAACTGGATCTAATCTTTTGGAATAAAATGCCACTGGCCTCATTTTTTCCCCTTGTTTCTGCATTAGCAAAGAGGTCATGAATTGTCCCCCTTCAATCCACTGCTTGGATGAATGGTTTAGAATAATCTGGTAGCGCCACTACAGAAGAGTTTGCAATCAGGTCCTTTAGTTGTGAAAAAGCTGACTCTGCAGTTGGAGTCCACACTATTTTATCTATCATTGCCATATCATTTGTATAAATGAGATCAAGCAGTGGCTGAGTGACCTCAGCATAATTGGGAATCCATGTCCTACAGTAATTACACAAACCTAGAAAAGCCATCATTTGCTTTTTAGTTTTAGGCTGTGGAGCGTTCAACACCCCCTTTTTCCTGTATGTACTGTAGCTTGCATGACTAAAATAATTTTCTTGTGGGTTTATTAATTTTAAATTTTGGTTCCGAAATTATAGTTTTGGAGACCCTGTAGACGCATTAGGAAGGCTGTCAATTAGAAAAATGCTGCAGTCATCGCTCCAGTGACATCCCCCCTGCGCGCTTATGCAGATTTAAGCTGTCTCCCTCTAAACTGTGTTTTGTTATTTTTTGGACGCACAAACAACTTAAAAGACCCACAAACATAACTTTAAAGACAGACACTATCTATCTATTTATTTATTTATTTATTTTTTCACTAGTGCTTGTTTTTAGCCGGCACATAACATTTCTCCATTGATCTACTTCCACATACCATCTATTTCATACTCTAACTTCCACTCCTACAAGTATTTTAAATTACTTGGATCAATCTGACACAAACTTTACATCCCCTTTATGATCTTCTCTATACTCTTCCCTGAACCCATCATTTTTAATTCTTTTACCGCCCTGACTCACTTTAGTTCTATTATTTTATCATTTAGTTCTTATTATTTTATCTTGGAATAGAGGCGCCCCTCAAACCCATATTTTTTTCCAAACTATATATTCAAGTGATTATTTTTTTTTGTTGGATCCTGCACTTCTACAACTTCTAATCGTAGATTCTAAATTATCTCTAATTTGTTTTGACCTTTTCCCATTTTAAAGAATTTTGTCCAGTACAAACACCTAGGGTATTCTACGCACTGGATGTTTATTCAGCAGGACAGCACCCAAACACTGTTGTGGTAATTTCTGCTTCTACCTTTTCAGGTGAGAAATTCTTGCCTCTGCATCCACAAGAGTTATACTGTATACACACTGACTTCCATCCAGCCAGATGGTCATTTCACACTGTCCTATGACCTGCATCCTGCCAGATAATCATTACTGGGTTTTCTGTTTAAGGCCCGCCCTATTATGTTGTAAACTGTTAATAAAAGGCTTTGCTGTGAAGGGATCTGGGAGAAAAGAGTGTTGGTTGTGAGCCAGCAGTTCTTCTCCCCTACTGCAGAGGCTGATGTTACAAATCCCTGTCTGTGTTTGATCATTTCATCCTCTTAATCTTTTAAACTCACATTTCTCTGGATCTAAAACCCAACACTCAGTACATGACAGTATATATGAATCTACCACCTCCTTAAAATTCATGTTTGAAAAGTGTATGGCCGTCCGTGCCTGATAACTAAATGATCTGCCTCCCATTCTACTTTTAGAAATTCTAGGAACCACTAGTAAACCTGCAGATGGAAAGTGAAGTGCTCTGTTAGGAACATAAGGAACAATCAGATCTTTGATATAAGGTGGAGCTTGGCCATTCAAGGCTTTCTTGTGAGAAGCAGGATTTTGAATTCTGCTTTAAATTTTATTTCGGATTTAACATGAAGCCAGTTAAGAGAAACTAGGATAGAAGAAATATGATATCTCTTTTTAATTTTCATCCGAACTCTGGCTACAGCATTTTGGATCAGCTGAAAAAGAAGAAATTCTAGAAACCTTTTTGATATAGAATTTTATGTGACAGTTTTTAATAAAAAATAAAACAATTTTATTACTTTATTATATGAGAACAATTTCATTCCATCCAAATGAAGTGACTGACTAATAAGCTCTTTTTTCAAAGACTCTGGTCCAAAGACTATAACTTCTGTTTTGCCTACATTCAGGAGCAGAACGTTAAGAGTCATCCATGTTTTTATGTCTTCAAGACATGCCTGTAATAAATGTAATGGGTTAGCTTCATCTGGATGAATAGACAGATAGAGCTTAGTATCATCAGCATAAAAGTGGAAATTAATTCCATGCTGTCTAATAAATCTACAGATTCGGAGCATATATATATAGTAAAGAGAATTTGTCCTAGCAACTCCCCAACTAGGAGTCCTCCTCTGCCATCCTTTTCCTCTTCTCTGAATGAAGGAGTGCTCTCCTGGCTCTGGAGGTGACTTCTTTAGCATATATTTCCAGTTTATGCATAAAAACATATTTGACAAGGATTTGATTGTGGAATTGGGGCACTCATCACCTTCCATACTGTGAAGTTTCCCTTTATTTTCTTATTAAAGTAAAAAAAACAAAAAAGAAAGGGTTTAAACTGTACTTAACAAACCAATTTGTTGTAAAGCAATATTTATTCACCAGGCTTGCTTTAGGTGACTTTATCTAAACAAATTGTTATTGTATAGGCTAAAAATGTTATGACACATTGATTTTGAAGGATGGTTCTCCAGTTGTTTGTTACTGAAAGGATTTTGTAGAGAGACAACGGAGTTACACATAAAGACATTGTCGGGTTCATCATTGAATAAACTTGACAGACATATTCAGGCAAGGACCTTGCTAGCCTTCTACAGCAAATCAATTATAATTAAGAAGGAACAAAAACATTTATTTTTTATATAGTACATTTGCAAAACCCTAAAGGCAACTACAGAAAACTATTTTAACTGTTCTTGTAAAAGTAGGAACACACCAAGCACATTTTCATCTGAAATACATTGTCATAGATTATACATGAATGGTACACTGACGATGGCAGAATAAAATGATAATGTGTCGGTATATAAATCTATAAATCAAAACAGATTAGTATTGGAAAAATCTCCCTGAAATAACTTCCCTTGAATGATCATTTTGAAAGCCCTTCTGAACCATTTATAGAAGAAAGCATAAACCAGTGGATTTAACATAGAATTGGACCATCCAATCCATTTAAATATTTCCACCATTACATCTGGTGTTTTGATTTTGTACATTCCATAAAAACTGATAGACAAAAAGTAGGGAGTCCAACACATGAAGAAGACTCCCACTACAATAGCCAGAGTTATGTTTGCCTTTTTCTCCATCTGACTGACAGATACAGAAATCTTTAAAGTTTTCTGGATGCGGCGTGCCTGCTTTTTTGCCACAACCAGAATCTTTAAATAGATGATCAAAAATATAATAGCTGGGATGTAAAATGCAAAGTAAGATCCTGTAATAGATTCCTTTGTAACAGAAAAAATCTTGCACCTCCTGCTAGGATCCTCTAAGCCTATCCTTCGAAATGTGATGATAACCGCAAGTAAAAGGTGAAAAGTCCAGCTCACTAGGATCAAGATTAGAGAAACACGAACATTTATTTTATTTCTATATGTTAGAGGGTGACATACTACATAATATCTGTCCACAGATATGAAGCATAAGTTAAGGATGGATGATACAGACAATAACATATCAAACAAACCTCGAATTTTACAGGGTAGATGAGTTGAATACCAGCATGAGCTCATAGACAATACTGAACTAAAAGGTAAAACTAAAGCCCCAACAAGCAGGTCACTCACAGCTAGAGAGAGGATAAGGAAGTTTGTTGGAGTGTGAAGCTGCTTAAAGTATATGATAGAGGTGATTACAAGAAGATTCCCACTTATAATGAGAAGAGATAAAGAAGCAAAAACAACATACAAGGCATAAGTGGTCACAGTTTGTCCGTGCCACTTTGAGGATTCATTACAGAGGCGCTGGTCTTCAATCATATCATCAACCCTGTGCAAAAACCTGCATCACTAAAGAGAATAAGAGATTTTAGTAGGATGTGTTTTAAAATCTATGCTATGCAGTAAATGTGGAGGGATGTGTCCGTTGGTCTCTGTATGACTGAACAACATACAGTGCCTGCATTTGTTTTATTATTCCATGTCTATATGTTCATTGGCTGTTCACAAGTGTAACTGGGGCTTTCTTTGTAACCAAGGTGAGATATTTCCTGGTCTCACCTGAAGTAGCATTTTTCATTTATTACAGTTAGTGTGTACTGTTCTACAGGAATGTATTAGTGAACAAATAAATTAAGAGTGCTTTTCTGTAGATTTACTTGACAGTCATCATCAATGGTGAGGTCTTTTTTAACCCATTTTTTCCTCAGATTTCCCAGGTGGAAACCCAAAGTATACCCCTTAATTTCATTGACTTCTGGGAAAATAAGTACTTACAACCAGCTCCACTAGTTGGGGGAAAAAATGTATTGTTTATTGAATTAAGTGAAACATACTGAGCCGCTGCTGTGTTTTGTAACACAGAGGTACATATTGATGTAAAAAATATTTTTTTAACAAATCACTTTTCCACCTGTTTGCCTGTAGACAGTTGGAGATAGGCACCAGCACCCCTTGCGACTGCAGCTGGGATAAGCGTGCTAGAAAATGGATGGATGCAAGGAATGGTCACTTTTCCAGTAGAATACACAAAATATTAGTGAAAAAGTTCAGAGGATAACGTTGTAATGGCTAAAGGAAGAATTAGCGCCACTTTAAGTAATTCAAACTTATTTGAGAGATTTCACAGATTTGGTTCTGCAACATATGTCACAAATAAAAACAATGATATCGCGCAGAGTACCGTAAATGTGAAACTCGAAAACATGCAATATGCCATGAGCACAATTTTTGGGGTGGCATATTTTGTTTTTTTCTAAATCCGTTTTTTGACTGATTCGGATCAGGGGGACCTATTTGGCGACCACCATACTACAGTGCCTATAATACAATGCATTACCGTTTCCAATGGAGTTTTTAACCCTCATACATTCTTAGGGGGTCACGGCTCACAATCCGAGAGCAGTCCCTCTCCTAGGCAAGCATCCCAAACATTGTGGTTGTATGCCTGAGCTAAAGATGAAGGAGGTTAGGGTTTTTTTTTAATCCAATGAGAACAACGAAACAAAACGTGGTCTGTAGATAGGTTTTCCTTATTGGATGCACGATGTTTTGTTTGAATTTATGATTTTTTTTTTTTATTTATTTATGCCTTATTTATGGATTATTTATTTAATATTTTATTCTTTAACATAAACAACATTTTCTCTTCGCAGGGGGTCTATCACGACCACAACAACACAGTAGACGTGTCGTCGGAGGACCACCCTCTACACCCTGAACCGAACTCCTGCCCCTTGGACGGGATCTACCTCTGCGTTGCTTATGGGGCGATATCCTTCCTGGGGACCATCGGCAATAACGTAGTGTTTGCCATGACGTACCGCTGGGGCAAGGCGAAAAGAGCCACTTCTGACAAATACAGGCTGCACCTGTCGGTGGCCGACCTCCTATGCCCCCTCACGCTGCCCATCTGGGCTGTAAGAGCATTCAACGGCTGGCACTTCGGAGGCTTCTTTTGCACAACAGTGCATGTGGTCCACACGGCGAGCCTGACATTGGCCTTCGTCAGCGCCAGAAGTGTCAAGTCACCAAGTACAAATACTTATTTACTGTACACATCTTAGCTATCTTTAATTTACTCCATTATTTATTTTTCTTCCTACTTCTGATTTTTACTGTTGGGATCTGGAGCTGTACCACCTTCCTCCAGCAGAGTGCGCCGTAGGTCCTCCTGAGCTGAGCCTCCAACACACCTGTGGCCCATCTCATCATCAGAGGATCCTCCAGTATATAACCTGCCTTCAGACCTTGCCTCAACACAGCAGTGTTGATCTAGTTTGGTTAGCAACCTGAGCCTAGTAAACCTGAGAATGCTATCTCTTGTAGAGATAAGATTCTAACTCTTCCTTGTTTTTGCCTCACAGGAATCCTGCCCTCAAAGTCAGAAGCAAGACGCTGAAGCAGTTATTGGACTCTGCTGAACAAACAGTCTCTGGATCCAACAGTTACCTCTCTCAAAGAGAAGCCCGGACTCCTTCAAGGTATTCTTCAGCAAACTCTAAGTCTCATAACTCATCAGTCCCTGCGCTAACTGAACTGTCATCCCTGCAGACTCCAGTGAACCTGCCCCCAGGCCTGAACCAGTTCCAGTTGCAATATTCATGTGCTTGTGTTTCAATAAACCTTGTTAAACTTTTCATCAGCCTCCGTTTGTGTTCTGCATATTGGGCTTACTCAGTAACCAATCATGACAGAACACTGCGGCCAAACACAAAGCCCAGCAGGCCACCTCCGTCGGAGGCTAGAGGAGCAAGACGCTCAGTTCCAAAGACAAACTCAATCCCACCGTGAGTTACATACCATGGTTGATTATCAACATCAAATGCCTCAAACACATGCTAGCTACTTTGGCAGTGCTAACGCCGCGTCAGCGACACGTCTAGTTCCGGATCCACTTTTGCCTCCAAGTTCATCAGCCATGACGTCATTTCCTGAGTTCCGTCCTAGTCTCCCTGAAAAGTTCTCAGGTAATCTGAAAGACTGTAAAGGTTTTTTGTTTCAATGCCGTCTTATTTTTGAGAACTCTCCTGGCAGTTTTCCAACTGAAAGGAAGAAGATAACTTTTATTTTGTCCCACCTAACCGGACGAGCCCTAGAGTGGGCGGAGGCAAGGTTTGCTTCCGAGGACAGCTTCAGATGTACTTTTGCTGAATTTGTTTCTGAATTTTCCCAGGTGTTTAATCAGGACTCTGATCAAACAATTGACTCCCGAGCTCTGCTTAATCTAAGACAGGGAAATTCCTCAGTAGCGGATTTTTCCATCAACTTCCGGGTCAAAGCCGCAGCTTCCGGATGGAACGAATGCTCTTAAAAGTGCATATTTTATGGCTTTGAATGACAATATCAAAGATGTACTTGCAACTCTCGACGAACCATCTAGTCTGGAGGATTTAATCCGCCTAACTATTAGGTTGGACAACAGACTTCGTGCTAGAAACAGTTCAAGACAAAAGATTCAAAGTTTTTCTGTGTCAGCTCCTGCATTGAATAATGCTTCTGTTTTTTCTGGATCCACAGAACCCGTTTCCAAGCCAAGGCCTAAAACCCAGTCTCTCTCTATGCCTGTCCAGGTCTCTCATTCAGTTGAGACGGAAGCCGAACCAATGCAGGTTGGACACACAAGGCAATCTCCTGAGGAAAGACTAAGACGTTTCAGGGGCAAATTATGCATCTACTGTGGTGAGACTGGCCATTTTATTGCTTCATGCCCTGCTAAGTCAAAAGCCGGGGCCCGTCAGAGGATCTGAGGAGTCTGACTGGCCATTTGAAAACTGAAAAATCTCCTCAGTTGATGCTTCCAGCCACCCTGTTTTTCTCTGACCAGAATCTCACATTGTCAGCCTTTATCGACTCTGGCTGTGAGCGTAATCTGATAGACTCTAACCTGGTTCTGCAGCTACAGATCGAAACTGTCCCTTTAACCAAGCCACTTAGTGTCTCAGCTATTGATGGGAAGAGACTCCATCAGGTTACCCATCAGACACAACCTCTTGAGCTTTTGATCTCAGGTAATCATCGTGAAACTCTGACATTTTTTGTTCTTCCTTCCGCATGTTCTCCCTTGGTGCTTGGTTTTGAGTGGCTGGAACGACATAATCCCCATATAAACTGGGCTGAACGCCACATTGATTCGTGGTCGACCTCATGTCATGAAACTTGCCTTCGTTCTGCAGCTCCTGCTGTAAGGTCTCCTAGAGGTAGGGGGGAGATGGACTCTCCTGACCTTACTTCTGTCCCGCCCGAGTACCATGATCTGGCTCCTGTCTTCAGTAAGGTCAGTGCTACGTCTCTTCCACCTCACAGCTCATATGACTGTGCGATTGAACTATTACCAGGAGCTCCCCTGCCCAGCAGTAGACTTTACAACATTTCCAAACCAGAACGAGAAACCATGGAGAAATATATAAATGAGTCCCTAGCTTCTGGAATAATCCGTCCATCTTCTTCTCCGTTGGGTGCTGGTTTCTTTTTTGTGGGCAAAAAGGATGGTTCTCTAAGACCTTGTATAGACTACAGAGGCCTTAACCAAATAACTGTTAAAAACAAATACCCACTTCCGTTACTAGCTTCAGCCTTTGAACCAGTACAAGGGGCTACTGTCTTCACCAAGCTTGACTTAAGAAACGCATATCACCTTCTCAGGATTAGAGAAGGTGACGAGTGGAAGACAGCCTTTAAATCCCCTTTGGGTCAGTTTGAATATCTGGTCATGCCTTTTGGTCTCACTAACGCTCCTGCATGTTTCCAAGCCCTCGTCAACGATGTCCTCAGAGACTTTTTGAATATCTTCGTGTTTGTATACATTGACGACATCTTAATCTATTCAAAGAACCTTTCCGAGCATAAAAAGCATGTCCGCCTGGTACTGCAAAGATTGTTGGAGAACAAACTTTTTGTAAAGGCTGAAAAATGCGAGTTTCATCAACCTTCAGTCACCTTTTTAGGGTTTGTGCTCGAGGGTGGGCAGGTTAAGCCATCTGAAGAAAAAATAAAGGCTGTTTTGGATTGGCCGATACCTGAAAACCGAAAACAGCTGCAGAGATTCCTGGGTTTTGCCAACTTCTACCGTCGATTTATCAGGAATTATAGTCAGACAGCTCTACCTCTCACAACTCTAACATCAGTCAAAAAGACCTTCCAGTGGACCCCCGAAGCACAAAGTGCTTTTGACAAACTAAAGACTTTATTTTCCAGAGCTCCCGTGCTAATCCAGCCTGATCCTGCCAAGCAATTCATCCTCGAGGTGGACGCCTCTGACTCTGGTGTTGGTGCCGTGTTATCTCAACAACTCGACTCTGATCAAAAGATTCACCCCTGTGCATTTTTCTCCCGTAGACTCTCCCCGGCAGAACAAAACTACGACGTTGGGGACCGAGAACTCCTGGCCATCAAACTCGCGTTGGAGGAGTGGAGACACTGGCTCGAGGGAGCTGAACACCCAGTCTTAGTTTGTACGGATCACAAAAACCTAGCATACATCCAGTCCGCCAAACAAGCTAACCCTCGTCAGTCAAGGTGGTCTCTGTTTTTCTCTCGGTTCAACCTCATTATATCTTACAGACCCGGATCCAAGAACATCAAACCCGATTCTCTCTCTCGTCTTTACTCTGTTGATCAATCCGAGACGCCTGAACCCGTTCTGCCTGCTTCCTGTACTGTTGGAGTGGTTTCCTGGGAGATCTCCGATCTCATAAACTCTGCCCTGGCTTCTGAACCTGACCCAGGTAACGGTCCTCCTAACAGAACCTATGTCCCTTCGTCTGTCAGATCCCGCCTGATTCAATGGATGCACACCCGGGGGTGAGCCGTACAATCGCCTTGATTTCTAGACGTTTCTGGTGGCCAACGTTGCACAAGGATGTGAAGGAGTATGTTTTGGCCTGCTCCATATGCGCCAGAAACAAGACCTCACATCAACCACCCTCTGGCCTTTTGCATCCTCTTCCTGTTCCAACTTGTCCCTGGTCTCACATCGCCATCGCTTTTGTGACTGGGCTCCCTGTCTCCAGAGGTATGTCAACTATTTTTACCATCGTCGACCGATTTTCGAAGTCAGGTCATCTGATCCCCCTCAGGAAACTTCCCACAGCCTTTCAAACTGCCCAGCTCCTTGTGAAGCACGTTTTCCGACTCCATAGAATACCCCGCGGACCACAATTCATCTCCCAAGTTTGGAAGGCTTTCTGTGCAGCTCTCAATTGTAAGTCATCACTCACTTCTGGTTATCATCCACAGTCCAATGGTCAGACTGAGAGAATGAACCAACAGCTCGAATCAACTCTCCGCTGTCTGACCTCCAACAACCCCACTGACTGGAGTCAATACCTCACATGGATCGAATATGCCCACAACTCCCTCAAGTCTGCTTCCACCGGTCAATCACCATTTCAGGTCACTCTCGGGTATCAACCTCCTCTTTTTCCAGCAGACGAGAGAGAGATTTCGGTTCAGTCTGTCAATCACCACATCCGCCGCTGTCAACGAGTCTGGAGGGACACCATCGCCTCTCTCAACCGATCTTCTGTGACCACCAAGCGCTTTGCTGATTCCAAGAGACGCCCTGCCCCTGAGTACGTCATTGGCCAGGAGGTATGGCTTTCCACTCGGGACATTCCCCTCAAGGGAATGTCTCGTAAGTTGTCTCCAAGATTCATTGGCCCATACAAGATTGCCCAGGTTATAAACCCTTCTGCCGTATGCCTGCACCTTCCTCCGAGTCTCCGCATACACCCCACGTTCCATATCTACCAGATAAAACCAGTTGTCACCAGTCCTTTGTGCCCTCCATCCGACTCCCCTCCACCCACCCTGGACGTCGATGGACATCCTGCCTTCACCGTCCACCGGATCGTGGACTCCCGTCGGCGAGGTCGCGGATGGCAGTACCTCGTCGATTGGGAGGGCTACGGTCCGGAGGATCGCCAATGGGTTCCAGGGTCCTACATCCTCGATCCGTCCTTGATAGAGGATTATGAGCGCTCCCTCCCATCGACTTCTTCTGGACTGCCAAGAGGCGGTCGTTGAGAGGGGGGTACTGTTGGGATCTGGAGCTGTACCACCTTCCTCCAGCAGAGTACGCCGTGGGTCCTCCTGAGCTTAGCCTCCAACACACCTGTGGCCCATCTCATCATCAGAGGATCCTCCAGTATATAACCTGCCTTCAGACCTTGCCTCAACGCCGCAGTGTTGATCTAGTTTGGTTAGCAACCTGAGCCTAGTAAACCTGAAAATCTTTGCTATCTCTTGTAGAGATAAGATTCTAACTCTTCCTTGTTTTTGCCTCACAGGAATCCTGTCTCTCCTTGAAGCTCTGGATGAGCTTAACCTGCCGAGCCTGCCCTCGTGAGCCAAACCTGAAGACTCTTCTCTGGATTCCCCTGCAGCTCTTGGTTAAGAGCTGGAAACCCAAATCAAGGTCTGCCCTCAAAGTCAGAAGCAAGACGCTGAAGCAGTTATTGGACTCTGCTGAACAAACAGTCTCTGGATCCAACAGTTACCGCTCTCAAAGAGAAGCCCGGACTCCTTCAAGGTATTCTTCAGCAAACTCTAAGTCTCATAACTCATCAGTCCCTGAGCTAACTGAACTGTCATCCCTGCAGACTCCAGTGAACCTGCCCCCAGGCCTGAACCAGTTCCAGTTGCAATATTCATGTGCTTGTGTTTCAATAAACCTTGTTAAACTTTTCATCAGCCTCCGTTTGTGTTCTGCATATTGGGCTTACTCAGTAACCAATCATGACATTTACTCATTGCCGACATTGTAGCATGGCATAGAAAATTCAAGTTTGCAGTTTGAAAAACACCTAAATAGTTTTAATGTAAATTGTGTTTTTTTGTGTTCAAAAGATAAGTTTGTGTTTAAAAGTTAAGTTTGTGTTCCAAAGTTAAGTTTTGTCTTTCAGATTTGTATTTTGGTGAATACTTTTCCTAGTTTAATAATAAATCTTTAACTGTGCCCACTGGAGTCTTTCTCTCCTCTTATTCACACAACAGAACTTGCATTAGTTTTACTTAAAAAAAAGTAGCTAAAAAGACAGTAGAGGTTCATTACATGACAGTATATATGAATCTACCACCTCCTTAAAATTCATGTTTGAAAAGTGTATGGCAGGCCGTACCTTATCTTCTGATTTCTGTACCCTACTTCCCCTTAAAGGAGAATACCGTTTGTTTTTTTTTACATTGGGCCCTTTATTTTACGTTATGACATCATGCTCTACTCACCCATATTAGTTTTGTGTCATTTGGAGCTGTTCTGAAGATATTCAGTTTTGTAATCTAAGTAACGTCTTCCTATGGGCAACGACTTGAAGGTACAAACTAAACTGTTCATAATTTATTCTATATGGTACGCCAGCATTCATAACATGTAGGCGAATCACTGTCCCCCAGACATCAGAGGTTATATTTTTTTATATTTATTTATTTTTTTTAAAACAAAGCGGAGTGTGTATGACGTCATCCGTGCGCCGGACTGGAGCTGTGACAGGCAGCCCGGGCCACAGGCGGCTCAATCTACCCCTTATACTCATTCGGTTAGCTAATCTGAATCGTTCAATTCCATTTTGAGAGCGAGATCATCTGTGCTAGTAGCACTAGACATCTTCCAGGCATGTGAGGAAAACTAGCAGCAGTTCAGCAAACAAGATGAATGAATGGTAGCCGGCGCGCACGGATGACGTCATACATGTGCCGCTTTGTTTCAAAAAAATATAAATATAAAAGATATAACCACAGATGTCTGGGGGACAGTGATTCGCATACATTTTATGAATGCTGGCGTAACATAAATGATAAATTATGAACAGTTAAGTTTGTGCCTTCAACTTGTTGCCCATAGGAAGACGTTGCTTGAATATTACAAAACCGAATATCTTCGGAACAGCTCCAAATGACGGAAAAAAAAATATGGGTGAGTAGAACATGATGTAAAAACATAAAATCAAGGGGCCAATGTAAAAAAAAAAACAGCGTTCCCCTTTAAGCGTCAGCATAATGGAAAATAGGGTATGGAGAGTGGAGTTTTCTATCTTACGAAAATCAGTTGATTGCATCGACTCGTTGACTCAAAGGCAATCCCTCACACTAAGCATGCTTGTAGAGATGGTGGAGAGGAAAAACTCAATTTTAACAGGAATAATCCTCTGGCAGAACAATGCTCAGTGTGAGTGGCCATCTGTCTAGGCTGAGTGGTTTTCAACGAGACAGAAGCAGACATACAGCAAGAAGCAGAAATACAAAATGCAACTGTAAACCTGCTCCTTAGGCGGCCCCTTTCAGGAAAAACACAGCCAGGCAGACAAGCTCCAAGAAAGCTCCTATGTCAGAGGATGAAGAGACCATATCCAGCCTGTCACAGTCATAGAAAGAGGACTACACTAAAAAACAGGCAGAAGTTGAACACCTATTAACAAAGATGTTGATAGCAGCACCAAAGCCATTTCCTTCCAGGATGGTGTCGTAGCAAAACAGGAACAGACCAGATGAAGCTACTATGAGAAACAGCAGAGAGAGCATACTGTTGGAGATTTAACAAACTAATTCTGCCGAGTGGGAAGAAGAATGGTAAAAAAGAGGGTCGTTATTCCTCCAGTAGTCTAAGCCTATAGCAGCATAACTATAGAGATAGCTCTTGATAACCTGAGCCACTCTAACTATAAGCTTTATCAAAAAAGAAAGTTTTAAGGCTAACCTTAAAAATAGTCAGTTTGTCTGCCTCACGAACTAAAACTGGTAGTTGGTTCCACAGGAGAGGACTCTGATCACTAGAAGATGTGCCTCCATTTCTACTTTAAGAAATTCTAGGAACCTGCAGAATGAGAGCGAAGTGCTCTGATAGGAACATGAGGAACAATCAGATCTCTGATATAAGATGGAGCTTGGCCATTTAAGGCTTTCTTGTGAGAAGCAGGATTTAAAATTCTATTTTGGATTTAACAGTAAGTCAGTTAAGAGAAGCTAGGATAGGAGAAATATGATCTCTCTTTTTAATTTTCATCAGAACTCTGGCTGCAGCATTTTGGATTACCTGAAAAAAAAAATGAAATTCTAGAAAACTTTTTGATATGGGATTTATGTGACAGCTTCTGATAAAAAAAAAAAAAATATTTTATTATATGAGATCAATTTAATCCCATCCAAATAAAGTGACTGACTAATCAGTTTCTTTTTCAAAGACTTTTGTTCAAAGAATATAACTTCTGTTTTGCCTGCATTCAGGAATGAATGAATAGACAGATATAGCTTAGTATCATCAGCATAAAAGTGGAAATTAATCCCATGCTGTCTAATAATTCTAACGATTGGTAGCATATATATAAATAGTAAAGACAATCGTTCCTAGCACTGATTCCTGTGGTACATCACAGCAGTGTTAATTTTGTCAGCTTTTTTTTATTTAGTACTTGGAACTAGAAGTGAGCTGAGAAGTTCACAGTGATTAGTTCAGGGGCCGTAGGAAATTGGATTGAGTTCTTGAATACAGTGGAAAAGGGACCCACGTTGGACGGGGTTTCTTTCTTCTCCTTGAATCTTGAAGGTGTGGGTTTATACAGAGGTAGGGGAAATCGTTTGAGGGCGAACAGGTTGGTTTTGGTTGGACCCTGAGGATAAATTGAGCGGACTGCCACTTGGATTTCCGTGGGAACTTGAACGGGTAGTGTGTAGGTTTTTCCCATGCTCAATGAGAACACAAACGATCCTTCCAGGGGGAGAAGGCCAAACATCCAGTTTGCAGGAAGGTTTCCTGCCAAAAGGCAAAGACAAAAAAACAATGTTAAACTCAGTGAAATATAGGCTCAGGTTAGACTCAGCTAATCTCAGCTTGGCTAGAGTACCCAAAACTGGCAAACACTCTGGCGTTGAGGTAGTGACAGTCAACGGATCAAATACTCCTCAGTGATGAACCAATGAGCTGCAGGTGTGCAGGAGGACCAATGAGGACAGGGCACCACCTGGTGGTGGAGGGAGAGACAAACACAAAAATAACCCACATAAACTGGATTCCTAACATTAGTCACAATGACAAAAAACTATTTTAGTCTTAGTCATATTTAGTCATTGGCTTTCCAATTTTGTTTTAGTCTTAGCCTATATGATGAAAATCAATCTTAATCTTGGTCAAATTTGAGTAATTTCAGTCAAACTTTAGTCATTTAAGTCAACAATGTAGATAGAACTTCTCCATACACTGCTTTTTATATATATATCACTGTACAGAATAAACATTCTTAGCTCTTCTTCTTTTTAACATATATCACACTGTACACATTAATCCTTTTGTCGGCTTGTTTCATTATATCCACAAAGTCTTCATCCTCAATGGTCCTTGCAGGCAGGCCAGACCGCCAAATCCACTTTGCTATTGAGTTCTCCAGGACGTTATGCTCTTTGTACGGTGGTGGTGCTCCCAACATCTCTGCAGCAGACTTCCCTTCCTTCTCTGATTTGGCTGTGGTGTAACTGTGTCAGGCATCAAGTTGGGAGGAAGGAATTTAAACGATTAATATCCAGTGTTTTAGTACAGCATCTTTCTTCTATGACAGAGACAGAGAGATACAGGCACAGGGAGGAACTGACGCACACACATCCACATGCATGCGCGATTGCCAGCGCACACACACACACACATGCATGTGCGCTTGCGCACACACATATACATTCATATGCATGTGCCCGTGTGCGCACACACATACCCTTTCCCACTACTACAGGCCCAGCTGTTCCTTACCTTCTACCATATGGCAGCATGTTGGCACCTAAGATGTCGCTTGAGATCTGTTGTGTTCTTCCCTGCCATTTTGAAGCTGCAGACTCTTTGGTGGCGTCCTTCCTTCTGTGTTTTCCTTCGCGTTGTAAAGGAAATGGCTCCATAAATCTAGGCATTGTTTAACAAACCGCACACCAGTATCCGCAATGACTGTGAAGTTGAGCTGGGAGTATAAGCCCTCTGCTTGTACTGACTGAGTGCTGAGAGACACTGTAGGACTGTGGGATTTTCTGTAAACAATTTTTGTGCATTACTGTCTCGTCATTGTCACGGGAAAAAGGGGTGTTAACGTAATATTTTCGCCATCATCATGGTTGACAAAATTAACACTGCTCCACAGGTAACCCTGGAGCATGAGGAAGATTTATCATTACCGTGAACAAACTGAATTTGGTCAGAGAGATATGATTTGAACCAGTCTAGCACTGTTCCTTTAATTCCTACAAAATATTCAAGTCTTTCTAAAAGAATATTGTGATCAACTGTGTCAAATGCAGCACTGTGATCTAACAGGATAAGTCCATTATCTGAAGTCATGAGAATGTCTTTCACCAGAGCTGTTTCAGTGCTATAATGAGCTCTAAAGCCAAACTAAAACTCTTCAAAAAGTTCAATATGGTGTAAGATTGGATATAGGTCTATAATTTACCAAACCATCTGGGTCAAGTGATAGTTTCGTAACTAAAGGTTTAATTACAGCTACCTTAAAAATCTTTTGGTACATATCCCTGTTTCAATGATAGATTAATCAAATATATACAATGGAGGAGGAATAGGAATAGTTCCTTAAAGTAATAGTTCCTTAAATAACCTGGTTGGAACTGGATCTGACATACACGTTGAAGGCTTAGATGAAGACAATAGTTTTGCTAACTCTGAAAGTTAAACTGGATCAAAGCAGTCCAAACCTGGTTCAGACATCTCTGAAAGGAGTCCCAAAAGCCTCCCGATGACCCCTCCCAGGGACCCCATACAACCCCCAATACAGCCCCCACTCATGCTACAATAGCCTGCATGGACCCCTTGTAGCATACACAACACTGGTTCTTTGGCCACTTTGACTACCTCAATGTTACTGGTCTAAAATGGGATGTTTGGCTGAAAATTTCCCCAACATTAATGCATTCCATGTGGCCGGAAAGTCCCTAATTTTTGACCACATTAACATTAGAAAACATGTAAACCAAATGGCCCACTTTTATCCTGGGTACCCTGAACCCTGGGTAATCAATGTATTCCAAGATACCCCAAAAATTACATTTTGTGAACAGCTAAAGAGTGTGTCCAAATCACTTGATTAAAAGCAGCCACACGGTTCAAATTTTTGGGTGAGACTGGTTTACAATTTGTTACAGGTGCCACGTTTGCATTAGCTCCTACCGAAAAGGGCAGATTTATTCTGACTTCTTACTCCTCGGGAGAAACAGGCTGGGCTGAGGAGTGCTGTAGGCAGAACTTCTGGAGGACATGGCCTGATATGATGACTGGACCCCAAACCATTCCCAAAACAGCCTCTGCTCATGCTCCATGGACCCCTTGTAGCATACACTAAACACTAGTTTTTGGGCCGCTTGGATTACCTCAACATTAGGGCAAATGTAGGCCCAGTTTTAGCCCAGCCTAATGTAGTCCAAAATGCCCCCAAAAATGACAATTTGTGAACTGCTGGTGATAAAACACAATGAAGATTAGGACAGTGTTCAAACAGTTAAAAATATTTATTCACAGGATTTTTTTTTTACATGAAGAACAGTATATATAAATGTTATTAAAAAAGAATTTAGAACATTTAGAACAAAAAAGGCATAGGAAATCTGTAGAAAAAAGAATAAAACAATATACATTGAAAACTATTTAAAATAAAAAGAAGTTCTCCACACAAACTGAGATGAAACCTACATAAATATGTTTTTAAAGAAAAGCTGAATACATTGGAAAAAAAAAGGATGCCTCCTCTGGCATCCTTTTCCTCTTCTCTGAATGGAGGAGTGCTCTCCTGGCCCTGGAGGTGACTTCTTCAGCTTCTTCTTATTTCCAGTATATGCATAAAAGATATTTTACAAGGTATTTGATTGTGGAATTGGGGCACTCATCACCTTCCATACTTTAAAGTTGATCTTTACTTTCTTCTTAAAGTAAAACCAAAAAAAGAAAGGATTTTAACTGTACTTAACACCACAATTTAGTGTAAAGCAATATTTATTCACCAGGTTTGCTTTAGGTGACTTTATCTAAACAAATTGTTAGTGTATAGGATAAAAATGTTGTGACACATTGATTTTGAAGGATGGTTCTCCAGTTTTTTGTTACTGAAAGGATTTTGTAGAGAGACAACAGAGTTACACATAAAGACATATTAAGGCAAAGACCCCGCTAGCCTTCTACAGCAAATCAATTATAATTAGGTAGGAAAAAAAAATATTTTTTTTATTAATTTAGTCTATATGCAAAACTCTAATGGCAACTATAGAAAACTATTTTAACTGTTCTTTTAAAAGTAGGAACCCACCAAGCACATTTTCATCTGAAATACATTGTCATAGATTATACATGAATGGTACACTGAAGATAGCAGAATCAAAATGAGGAACATGATGTGTGGATGTATAAATCTATAAATCAAAACAGATTAGTATTGGAAAAATCTCCCTGAAATAACTTCCCATGAATAATCATTTTAAAAGCCCTTCTGAACCATTTATAGAAGAAAGCATAAACCAGAGGATTTAACATAGAATTGGACCATCCAATCCATTTAAATATTTCCACCATTACATCTGGTTTTGTGAGTTTGTACATTCCATAAAAACTGACAGACAAAAAGTAGGGGGTCCAACACAATAAGAAGACTCCCACTACAATAGCCAGAGTTATGTTTGCCTTTTTTTCCATCTGACTGACAGATACAGCAATCTTTAAAGTATTCTGGATGCAGCGTGCCTGCTTTTTTGCCACAACCAGAATCTTTAAATAAATTGTCAAAATTATAATAGCTGGGATGTAAAATGCAAAGAAAGATCCTGTAATAGATTCCTTTGTGACTAAAAAAATCTTGCATCTCTTGCTAGGATCCTCTATGCCTATCCTTCGAAATGTGATGGCAATCGCAAGTAGAAGGGGAACAGTCCAGCTCACTAAGATCATGATTAGAGAAACACAAACATTTATTTTATTTCTATATGTTAGAGGGTGACATACTACATAATATCTGTCCACAGATATAAAGCACAAGTTTAAGATAGATGATACAGACAATAATATATCAAACAAACCTCGAATTTTACAGAGTAGATGAGTTGAATACCAGCATGAGCTCATAGACAATACTGAACTAAAAGGTAAAACTAAAGCCCCAACAAGCAGGTCACTCACAGCTAGAGAGAGGATAAGGAAGTTTGTTGGAGTGTGAAGCTGCTTAAAGTATATGATAGAGGTGATTACAAGAAGATTCCCACATATAATCAGAAAAGATAAAGAAGCAAAAACAAAATTCAAGGCATAAGAGGTCACAGTTTGTCCGTGCCACTTTGTGGTTTCATTACAGAGGCGCTGGTCTTCAATCATATCAACCCTGTGCAAAAACCTGCATCATTAAAAAAAGAGATTTTAGTAGGATGTGTTTTAAAATCTATGCAATGCAGTAAATGTGGAGGGATGTGTCCGTTGGTCTCTGTATGACTGAACAACATACAGTGCCTGCATTTGTTTTATTATTCCATGTCTATATGTTCATTGGCTGTTCACAAGTGTAACTGGGGCTTTCTTTGTAACCAAGGTGAGATATTTCCTGGTCTCACCTGAAGTAGCATTTTTCATTTATTACAGTTAGTGTGTACTGTTCTACAGGAATGTATTAGTGAACAAATAAATTAAGAGTGCTTTTCTGTAGATTTACTTGACATTCATCATCAATGGTGAGGTCTTTTTTAACCTATTTTTTTTTTTCCCAGATTTCCCAGCTGGCAAACCCAAAGTATGAGACTTAATTTGAATTCTGGGAAAATAAGTACTTACAAACAGCTCCACAGGTTGGGGGGAAAAACCTTATTGTTTATTGAATTAAGTAAAACATACTGAACCACTGCTGTGTTTTGTAACACAGAGATACACATTGATGTAAAACATATTTTTTTAACATAACACTTTTCCAGCATGTTCGCCTGTAGACAGCTGGCATCAGCACCCCTCGCAACCAAAGCTGGGATAAGCTTGACAGAAAATGGATGCATGGAAGTCACTTTTCCAGTAAAATACACAAAATATTAGATTAAAAGTTCAGAGGATAATACGGTAAAGGCTAAAGGAAGAATTGGTGCCACTGTAATGCAAATTTAATTGACAGATTTCACCGATGTGGTTCTGCAACACATCTCACAACTAACAACAACAATATCACTCAGAGTGCCGAAAATGTGAAACTCGAAAACATGCAATACGCCAAGAGCACCATTTTATGGATGGCATCTTTTTTTTTTTTTTTTTTTTTTTATTCAAACTCTCCTTTATGACTGATTGTGTCCAGGGGGACCTATTGGGCGACCACCATAAAACAATGCCTATGATACATTGCATTACTGTGTCCAATGGAGTTTTTAGGCCTCACATATTTTTAGGGGGGTGTGCTGGAACCCCTGTTCTTCCATCCCAACCCGCATACAAGAGGGGTCCGACTCATGGTCCGAGAGTAGCCCCGCTCCTAGACAAGCACGCCAAACATTCAGGTTGTATGCCTGAGCTAAACAGACGACAGAAGGTTTTTGTTGTTGTTTTTTTAAGCCAGCAAAAAAAACGAAAGAAAACCTGGTCTGTAGATAGGTTTTCCTTATTGATTGCACAATGTTTTGTTTTATTTTATTTTAGGAATTTGTATTGATTCATTTATGTTTTATTTATTCATTTATGTTTTATTTATTAAATTTTTGATTCGACGGCACCATAGACGTGTCGTCGGAGGACCGCGCACCGCACCCTGAACCGAACGCCTGCCCGCTTGGCAGCGCTGACTTCGATGGGATCTACCTCTGCTCGGCTCATTGAGTGATATTCTTCCTGGGGACCATCGGCAACAACCTAGTGTTTGCCGTGATGTACCGCATGGGCAGGGCAAAAAGAACGACTGTGGACAAATACAGGCTCCACCTGTGCGCCCTCACTCTGCAAATCTGGGCTGTGAGAGCGTTTGACGGCTGGCACTGTGCGCATCAGTGTGCGTGGTCCACACAGTGAGTCTGGATGGCAACGTCCTGATACTGGCCTTCGTCAGAACTGACTGGTACCTGGTGGTGTTTCGCGTCAGTGACGGACTAGACATAAGGAATCTGCTCACCCACAGACTGCGCTCGCCGCACCTGACCTGGCCCAAGTTTTAAATAGACATTCAAAATTGTTTATTTAAATAGTTTTATGTAAATTGTTTTTATTTGATAAGATAAGATAAGTTTGTGTTTAAAATTACGTTTCTGTTCAAAAGTTAAGTTTTGTCTTTTAAAAGTTATACTGGTAAATATTTTGTCAGGTGTTTTTAGTAATAAATCCTTAAAGGAAAATTCCGGTTTTTAACACTTTTAGCCCATTTTCTGTAGTGTCCAGGATGCATTCGAATGATCGACACCAAAATTTTGACAATTGGTCCTGTCTCTGCTATTTGGCTCATGCAGAATCCCCCCCTGGCTGCTCCAGAATGGCTTTCATAGTGCATGTCCGATAATGTCCTTAAAACAACCTTAAACGTTCTTTTTTTAAAATATGCTACTCACCGGGTCGTCAGCGCTGTTCAATGACGTTCCAAAAAAAGTTTCGTGAAGAAAAACCGTTCCTGTCTTGTTTTATTTAGCATTTTGTAAATCCCAGAACTATTTTTTCCGATACATCACAACCGCTTATAAACTTCCGCTTCCCGTTCGAATCTGAAGCGTTGCACACTCCAGACCACTAGTTGGCGACAATGTCTCTATATACTCCTCCTCAGTATATTCCGGTTCAAAACGGTATCCTCTACCGTCAAACTGAAAGTCCAATATGTCCTCCTCAAGAATCCACCTTTCGTATTCCATTTTCAGAGTTTTTTAAAGTGTTTAACAGAGACGTTAGCACCTCGACGTCGGAGTACACAGAGTGAAGCGAAAAGACTACAACTATGCGTAAACAGGCCCCATTTCCGTTTCCGGTGGCGGAGGGATATTGACTATTCCAACAGAACTCAATGGGATTTACAAAATGCTAAATAAAACACTACAGGAACGTTTTTTCTTTACGAAACTTTTTTTGGAACGTCATTGAACAGCGCTGACGACCCGGTGAGTAGCATATTTAAAAAAAAGAACGTTTAAGGTTGTTTTAAGGACATTATCGGACATGCACTATGGAAGCCATTCTGAAGCAGCCAGGGGGGGATTCTGCATGAGCCAAATAGCAGAGACAGGACCAATTGTCAAAATTTTGGTGTCGATCATTCGATTTCATCCTGGACACTACAGAAAATGGGCTAAAAGTGTTAAAAACCGGAATTTTCCTTTAAATGTGCCTACTGCAGTCTTTCTTTCCTCTTATTCACAAAACAGAGCTTGCATTCATTTAACTTAAAAAAATAGTTAAACTGACAGTAGAGGTTAATTACATAACAGTGTATATCAAGGGCGTAGGTTTGATTTGAACTTTGGTAGGGACACTATCAGTCGGTTGTCATTGGTGCTATGCAATATACATGTCCTTTTTTATGCACGGTGTGAGGATCCGTACTGATAAGAGGAATTCATTGTTAAAAGAGAAAAGCATCATTTTGCTACATTAATAAAAAATTTATAAGCACTACACTCATAAGATGCTGTTTATTAATGTTTGAAGTATCACCGGCTCTGATCAATGTGGAATTAGGACTGTTTTCCACTTTGAAAATGGTTTCATTTGAACAACTAAGAGAGAAGGTAAATACAGTATTTTCTTATGAAGATATAGAATTGTGCAGAGGTAAACCCCACTCTTATATTTTTACCTACTATGCTCTCTCTGTATAAAGCAAAATAATACATTCATTAAAATATTAACTTCACTATAAAAGTGGAACATCTGGGCTGTAGTTACTCTGTGTAGCCCATTTCATGTATTTTATCTGGGACTGAAAAAATGAATCATATTAATTGATTATTTCAATAATCGTCAACTAATTTAGTGAGTGATTCATCATTAACTGGAGAATAGACTCTAAAACATAATAAAAATGTAAAATATGCCTTTCTCCGACAGAGCAACCCACTTAGATCAGTAATTATACAAACATTTTAAAAATACAACATATATATATAATATATAAGATAAAAAAATGTTTTTGTCTGTCAATATTCTTCATCCAGAACTCATCAAGAGGACATATTTTAGTATCACCTGGTTTATTTAGACATCACCTGAAGCACTGAAGGGCCAGCTGCTTCACCTACAAGCTGCCCTGCATCATTATTACTGGATATCTGTGTTTCCTATAATCATATAATGTATAAGTGCATTTTTAATAGTAAAGGATTAAATGTAACACAATCTTTTATCATCGTCCTATATTGCTTACTGTCTGACTGTTTAAATAGCTCCTTATGTCTATTTTTGTTTTTTAGTGGCATCATCTACAAACACAACACTGAGAATGAGCCTAAGTGTATTCAAATATAAAATCACTTTTAACAATTATAAAAGACAATATAACACTATCTTATCTGTAATTTAATAATATCCAAAATAAACAGCCAGATTCAAGCATTTTTACCAGACATTAATGTTTGTACTAATTTACTTATAGACTGTATGGAAATCTATGTAAGATAAAATCAATGTTAATATTCTTCCTCTGTTTGTTCTTGTCTTTATCCTATTTCTAGAAGTATAAATAGTCAATTAAATTATTATTATTATGTGGAACCCTAATTATGCTTTTTAAACAAAAAATAGCAGATGTTTAGGCACCATTTCTTGTTGTTAAAGGCTACTCTATAGAAGAAATAACACCTGCTAATAATTATACCTGAAAGGGTCATCAAAAAATGAAAACAGTAATAGCAACTAAATATCGGTAAAAAGGAAACCCTCACATTTTCTTTCTTAATTGGCTGTGGCTAAGAATCAGAAATGTTGATGGCTTACAGCCTTTATTTGCCCATTTTTCCAGCAGTCTTCAGAACTCCTGGCTGACTCGAATATTTCGTTTTAAAAAAGGAAAAAAAAAAGGTTTTTGTTTTTTAGTGCACATGATATTCCTTTTTTTTTTAATTGGGACTAGTTTTGCAGCCTAATATTAATTGCAGTAACCGCGGCATTTTAGTGTGAATAAATTTTCAATTTTGTGCTCCAAGCACGGACGGACTAGAAAACAGCCTATCAAGGAGAGAGAAGGCGGGACCTAAGGCAGAACAACCAATGAGAGTGGAGATAAACAGCGCAGCACAGTTCCATGCGCTGCTACGTGAAAGGGACAGGAGAGACCAGGCAGAGGAGCTGCGAGAGGAAAAGAAGCCACTGCTGCAACAACTACTGCTGTAAATTATAAACATGTTGCTCACATCCAATTATTGGTAGGGACAATTTGGTCGGTTCAAATTTTTGGTAGGGACATGTCCCTATGGTCCCTAAACCCCCCCCCAAACCTACGCCCATGGTGTATATGAATCTACCACCTCTTAAAATTCATGTTTAAAAAGTGTAAGAAAAGTATGGCCGGCCGTACCTTCTGATTTATGTACGCTATTGCCCCTTAAGCATCAGAATAATGGTAAATGGGGTATGGAGAGTGATGGTGTCCTATCTAAGGAATATCAGTTGATTGCATCGACTCATTGACTCAAAGACAATCCCTCAAGAAAGCATGCTTGTAGAGACGGTGGAGAGGTAAAACCTCCGGCAGAACCAGAATCAAGGTGAGTGGCTATCTTTCTAAGCTGAGTGCAGTGTTGCCAACTCAGCGACTTTGTCGCTATATTTAGCGACTTTTCAGACCCCTGCAGCTACTCTTTTTCAAAAAAGCGACTAGCGACAAATCTAGCGACTTTCCTGGTGTCTGCTGTGGTGCACCTCCTTTGAACCCTCCTTTGAAAAAAAAAATAACAATACTTACCATTATTTGCTCACATTGTGATTGATTCTTTGTAGCATTTTTTTGTTCCATTTAGATTGTTAATGTTTATGTAATGTAAAAAAATTTATGGTTCAAAATGTGTATGGTTTACCATGATTTTTAAGCTCCTGAGTGGACCACAAGGGGAAAAGTAAAAAAATATATATATATATTATATAAAAGTAAAATATATATATATTATGCAAATTAGGCAATGGCGTCATTCAGCGACTTCTAGCGACTTACAGCACAGCCAATAGCTACTTTCCTTACAGAGGAGTTGGCAACACTGGCTGAGTGGGGTTCAAGGAGACAGAAGCAGGCATAGAAAAAGGAAGCAGAGATACAAAAGGTAACTGTAAAAGGTGACCCCATCTAGAAAACACGCAGCCAGGCAGATGACCTCTGAGCCAGCTCCCATGTCAAAGGATGAAGAGAGCACATCCAGCCAGTTAAAGTAAGAGAAACAGGACTACACTGATCTCGAATATCAATAAACAAAGGTGTTGATGGCAGCAGCACTGCATGTAATCAAACAGTTGATCATAATATTCTTTTAGAACAACTTTTTTGTAGAAATTGAAGAAACAGCACTAGACTGGTTTAAATCTTATCAAATGTTAATGACAAATCTTCCTTATGCTCAATGGTTACCTGTGGAGTACCACCCTTGTGCAGTCCCTCAGTGCTGATTCTCTGTCTAACATCGTCTAACTTTGTCCTACATCATCTTACCCTGGCATCTCGTGATTGCTTTCCCCTGATGTCTCCATGGTTCTGGTTTGTTTTACATTTTTAAGTTGGAATTTGGATTCCTGACTCTGTTAACTGTTACTGTTGGGATCCTCAGGCTTGCCCTCTTCTGTTCTGTGTTGTTGTCTTTTAGGGCTGGAGTTACTGTTGGGATCTGGAGATTACCCTCTGTCTCCAGCAGAGTGCGCCGTGGGTCTCCTAGGGCTGGAGTCTTCCAGCACACCTGTTATGCATCTACTCATCAGGAGACCTCCCCTTTATAAGCTCCTGCCAGGCCTTGCTTCCACGCCGCAGTGTTGATCTTAGTTTGTAAACCTGTCGCTAGTCAGAAGCCCTGGGTGAGCTGCCTCACAGGAAACCTGTCTCTAGCCTGAAGCTCTAGGTGAGCCTAACCTGCTAATCTGCCCTGGTGAGCCAACCTGAAGATTCCTATGTGGATTTAACCTGAAGACTTATATGTGGAGTGTACCTGAAGATTCCTATGTGGAATCAGCCTGAAGAATCCTATGTGGATATTCCCTGTTGTTCTCTGCAATGAGCTGGAAGCTCAGCCTGAAGAATCCTATGTGGATATTCCCTGTTGTTCTCTGCAATGAGCTGGAAGCTCAGATCAAGGTCTGCCATGCTAAGTCTGAAGCTAGATGCTTAGCTTCTCATGAACTCTGCTAACCAACAGTCTCTGCATATGGGCTTGCTCCTTTGATCCATCATGACAGAACACTGCAGCCAAACACAAAGCCCAGCAGATCACCTCCGTCGGTGGATTGAGGAACGGGACGCTCAGATCCATGGACATGCACAAACCCTCCGTGAGTTACAGCAGAATCAAACATTCGCTAGCTACTTGGATAATGCTAACGCCACGTCAGCAGCACGTCCTGCTCCGAATCCACTTCCGCTTCCTAGGTCACCGGCAGTGACGTCACTTCCTAGCCAAGATAGTAATCTTCCTTTCTGGTCAGAACCCAGCCCGTCGTTTTCTTCACTCAGCCCTTCTCTGCCTGAGAGATTTTCCGGCAACCCAAGTAAGCTCAGGAGATTTCTGTTCCAGTGTCAGCTATTTTTTGAATTTTATGAGTCTAGTTTCCTGTATGATATGAGTAGGATATCTTTTGTCTTGTCTTTCCTGTCTGGAAAAGCCCTTGAATGGGCAGAGACCAGATTTCCATTTAAAACTAGAGTTAACTGTACTTATGAGAATTTCATCCAGAATTTTGAAAGGACTTTTAACCAAGCCTCTAATAATTCCATCGTTTCCAGTGGACTTCTAGAAACTAAACAGGGAGATAGATCCGTTGCCGAGTTTTCTTCCGATTTCCAGGTAAAAGCAGCCGTTTCCGGGTGGAACGAGTCGGCGCTTAAAACCGCTTATCTCCTAGCTCTAAATGAACCAGTCAGGAATGAGCTAACATTTTACGATGAGCCAGCTAACCTTGAAGACCTCATAGAGCTAGCCATCGGATTAGACATTGAACTGCAAACTAGACCCAGAGCCGTACAGCCTCAGATTCAGGATTCCAGTTCCCTTTTGCGCCAGGTCAGTCTCAGTTCTCATATACACGATAGTCACTTAGCTCCATCTGTTAAAGGACTCAAAATAGGCCCACCAGTTACACCTCTAACAGTTAGAGTTCCCAGCCAGCCTGATCAGACACCTGAACCCGTCACCTCTGTTTCTGAACCTGTTCCCATGCCTGATTTTTTAGCCTCAGAACCAGTAATCCGTTCTGGAACATTAATCTTTCAACCAGTTAGCCTTTTGCCTGAATCAGCCTGTTATCCTGTTAGCTTAGCTCCAAAGACCCCTCGGCGTAAGAAACGGCGTCGCCTTAAATTAGCTCTGTGCCGTCTAGAGACCCCTGAGTCAGCTCTGTGCCGTCCAGAGACCCCTGAGCCTGCCCTGTGCCGTCCAGAGACCCCTGAACATAAACTTAAGAGGGCTTCAGAGTTCGGAGTTGGTGGAAATATGCCTCCAAGAGCCTTTCAGCAGAGGCCACAAACCGCCAAGAGCCCTCTACAGACGCTTCAAGCCACCTCAGAGACTGAACATGTGCCTCCATGGGTGGTTTCCCCTGTTCCTGAGGTTGAGCCACAGTCGGTGGCTTCCCCTGTTCCTGAGACGGAGCCACAGTCGATGGCTTCCCCTGTTCCTGTAGTGGAGCCACAGTCGGTGGTTTCTCCAGTTCCTGAGGTGGAGCCACAGTCGGTGGCCTCTCCAGTTCTTGAGGTGGAACCACAGTCGGTGGTCTCTCCAGTTCCTGAGGTGGAGCCACAGTCGGTGGTTTCTCCAGTTCCTGAGGTGGAGCCACAGTCGGTGGCCTCTCCAGTTCCTGAGGTGGAGCCACAGTCGGTGGTTTCTCCTGTTCCTGAGGTGGAGCCACAGCCGGTGGTCTCCCCTGTTCCTGATGAAGAGCCACAGTCGGTGGTCTTCCCTGTTCCAGATGGGGAGCCACAGTCGGTGGTCTCCCCTGTTCCAGATGTGGAGCCGCAAACGGCGAGCTCCTCAGTTCCTGTCCTGGAGCCGCAGGTGGCGGTCTCCTACGAGCCTGTTCCTGAACCACAGTCGGTGGTCCCCTCTGTTCCTGACCCGGAGCTGCAGTCGGCGGGCTCCCCTTTTCCTGACCCGGAGCCGCAATCGGCGGGCTCCCCTGTTCCTGACCGGGAGCCGCAATCGGCGGGCTCCCCTGTTCCTGACCAGGAGCCACAATCAGCGGGCTCCCCTGTTCCAGACCCAGAGTCGCAATCGGCGGGCTCCCCTGTTCCAGAACCGGAGCCGCAATCGGCGGGCTCCCCTGTTCCAGACCCGGAGCCGCAATCGGCGGGCTCCCCTGTTCCAGTCCAGGAGCCGCAGTCGGCGGGCTCCTCTGTTCCAGTCCAGGAGCTGCAGTCGGTGGGCTCCTCAGACCCTGTTCCAGAGCCGCAGTCGGCGGTCTCCTCAGAGCCTCCTCCAGAGTCGCAGTCGGCGGTCACTACAGAGCCTGTTCCTGAGCTGCCGAAGAGGGGACGGGGTACCCCGTGGGGGTACCTACTGAAGTTTGGGCGTCATCCTCCTGAGAAGCTGCTGCGCCTCCGGCCCCGCAGCCGACCCCTGGAGCGTCAGCTTCGCCGCCGACCCCGTGGCAGACCCCCAGAGTGTCAGCTTCGCCTCCGACCCCGCAGCCGGCCACCTGAGACTCTGTCCCGCTGCCGGTCCCTCGGCCGGCCACCTGAGACTCTGTCCCGCTGCCGGTCCCACGACCGGCCACCTGAGATGTTGCCCAAGAAATCGTCTGGGTTTTCTTTTGTTTTCGTCCACCGTAAGTGGATCGTTTTTTGTTCTGGACCCTGTTTTTGTTTTTGCCCTTCTGGCCTGTTTTCCCCTTTGCCCACTCTGGGTGGGTCGTTTTTTGTTTTCTGGACTCTGTTTTTTGTTGTTCCTGGCCCTCCTTGCCATAGTGCCCCCTCTGCCCACCCTGGGTGGGTTGTTTTTTGTTTGTTTTTTGGACTTATTCAGAGGGCGTCTGGAATCCGCCCTTGAGGGGGGGGCACTGTTGGGATCCTCAGGCTTGCCCACCAGAGGGCGCCGAGGATCCTCTTCTGTTCTGTGTTGTTGTCTTTTAGGGCTGGGGTTACTGTTGGGATCTGGAGATTACCCTCTGTCTCCAGCAGAGTGCGCCGTGGGTCTCCTAGGGCTGGAGTCTTCCAGCACACCTGTTATGCATCTACTCATCAGGAGACCTCCCCTTTATAAGCTCCTGCCAGGCCTTGCTTCCACGCCGCAGTGTGGATCTTAGTTTGTAAACCTGTCGCTAGTCAGAAGCCCTGGGTGAGCTGCCTCACTGGAAACCTGTCTCTGGCCTGAAGCTCTGGGAGAGCTGCCTCACAGGAAACCTGTCTCTAGCCTGAAGCTCTAGGTGAGCCTAACCTGCTAATCTGCCCTGGTGAGCCAACCTGAAGATTCCTATGTGGATTTCACCTGAAGACTTCTATGTGGAGTTTACCTGAAGATTCCTATGTGGAATCAGCCTGAAGAATCCTATGTGGATATTCCCTGTTGTTCTCTGCAATGAGCTGGAAGCTCAGCCTGAAGAATCCTATGTGGATATTCCCTGTTGTTCTCTGCAATGAGCTGGAAGCTCAGCCTGAAGCATCCTATGTGGATATTCCCTGTTGTTCTCTGCAATGAGCTGGAAGCTCAGATCAAGGTCTGCCATGCTAAGCCTGAAGCTAGATGCTTAGCTTCTCATGAACTCTGCTAACCAACAGTCTCCGGTCCCAGTCAAGACTTCAGTGAACCAGTCTCAGAACTTGTTTTTAAACCCGTGTTCAGAACTTTTAATAAACCTTTGAACTTTTTCCCTGCCTCCTCCGTGTGTGTTCTGCATATGGGCTTGCTCCTTTGATCCATCATGACAGTTACTACTAATTAAGACTGCAAGAACTCACCCGTCTCTCCGCCTCTGCATTCAGGTCCTCAAAACCACAACCAAGTTGTGACAGAAATATCCTGTCCAGGAGTGATGCTGAGAAACTAGTTCATGCATTTGATACTTCAAGGCTGGACTATTGTAATTCTTTACTATCAGGAAGTCCACAAACTGTAGTTGAAAGCCATTAGCTGGTCCAAAATGCTGCAGCCAGATTTCTGATAAACTTCATATCTCCTATCTATCTTCTCTTCATTGGCTTCCTGTTAAATCCGGAATAGAATTTAAAATCCCCCTTCTTGCATATAAAGCCTTAAATGGCCAAGCTCCACCTTATATCAGAGATATGATTATTCCTTATGTCCCTAACAATAGCCTAGTAAACTAGCCCCACCCGCCAGCGGCCAAAATAATTTTTGGCCTGCGAGTTTGGTATAGCCTCAATTAATGCCCAAGGCCCTAGAATTGGCGGGCCAATCACAATGCAGAGATGGTATTTGAATTTCTGGATGCAAAGCGGGCATGCACTGCAGCAGCGGCAGCTTTCAAGGGTGTGCTCCATTGAAAATTAAAAGTTCCCTTTTCTGTTGCTGTTGTTCAATAAAAAAGTACATTTTAAGATCGTTTGAGGCGAAAATATTATACTTTAAAGCGTCACTATATGGTCCATTTACTGATTTATTGCACAATTAAAAAAACAATTTCCGAAGTTGAGAAGACCGCGGCAACCAGAGAACCTCTGCGGCTAACGGCAGGTACGGCTAACCGCAGCGCGTCTACAGCGGCCCTCTCTCGGCATAGTTGTGTGTGAAGGACCGCTGGCTCTGATGCCGATTTTTGGCTCAGCTTTGGAATCATTAGACTTGGGGTTTTTGTTGAAACGTGAGCAGGAAGAGGCTCTACGCTCATTCATTTTTGAGAAGAACGTATTTGCCGTTTTACCGACAGGCTATTTGTTTACACTTCCCCACCAGCTTTCTATTGCGCTTACTATGTCACAGTCAGTTGCGCGCATTGGTCAGAGTATTGGCCAATTGGTACAGACATGGTTTGAAAAACAACGGGTTCTTCTCATCAACAATCTTCGGATGTCTAATTCATTGAGGCCAGACTAAATTTCACATTTAATCTCACATTTAGTCTGGTTTATCAGGCTACCCTAAAAGAGGACTTTGCTCTTAATCTGCAGGTTTACTAGTGGTTCCTAGAATCTCTAAAACAAGAATGGGAGGCAGATCTTTTAGTTATCAGGCTCCTCCCTTGTGGAACCAACTACTAGTTTCAATCCATGAGGCAGACACCCAGTCTATTTTTAAGGTAGGCTAAGAACTTTCCTTTTTGATAAAGCTTATAGTTAGAGAGGCTCAGGTTATCATGAGCTTTAGTTATGCTGCTATAGGCTTATACATATGAACATAGGAATCCCAATTTCATCATTCTGCTTTATTCTATCTTTATTCTCCCACTCTGCACAATCTGTTAGTTCAATCTCTAACATTATGCTCTCTCTGCTTTAACTCATAGTAGCTTTGCCTGGTCTGTTCCTGTTTGGCTGTGACACCATCCTGGAGAGAAATATCAGCTGCGCTGCTGCCATCAACACCTTTGTTTAAGATGTTAAAGATCGGCCTGTTTTTCAGTGTAGTCCTGTTTCTCTTCCTGGGCCCGGCTGGATGTGCTCTCTTCATCCTCTGACATTTGAGCTGGCTCTGAGCTTGTCTCCCTGGCTGTGTTTCCTGGATGGGACCGCCTTTTACAGTTGCTTTTTGTATCTCTGCTTCTGTATCCTTGAACCCCAGTCAGCCTCGGCAGATGGCCGCTCACACTGAGCCTGGTTCTGCTGGGGGTTTCTTATGGTTTCCTGTTAAAAGAATGCTGTCGTTACAAGCATTCTTGGTGTGAGGGATTGCATTCCAGTCAATTCCAGTCAATGAGTCAGTGCAATCAACTGGGTTTCATCAGATAGAAAACTTTGAATCAGTTTGACTGTATGATCTGGTGAACTGTAAAGTGCCTTGAGATGACATGTGTTGTGAATTGGCACTATATAAATAAACTGAATTAAATTAAAGACAGATTTAAACTCTTCAAATGTTCACTATGGTGTAAGATTGGATATAGGTCTATAATTTACTAAGTCATCTGGGTCAAGTGATGGTTTTGGAAAAGTAAAGGTTAAATTACAGCTACATTAAAAGCTTTTCATACATATCCCATTAAAAGTTTAAGAGTTTAGTCACATCTAAAATGGAAGAGGAGATCAAAGGGAATATTTCCTTATATAACCTGGTTGGAACTGGATCTAACATACTGTTATGATTCTAGCATGTCTGCCTGCTCTGCTCTCCCTGTGAGCAATCAACTACAGCTGCTGCCTGCTGCACTGCAGTGTAATCAGCAGCATGTCTCAGCTGTGTTTAAGCAGTTTTAAGGCAGCCTGTGGCAGGCAGACAGGGCCAGATAATTGCAAGCCAACAAGCAAGCAGTATCCAGCACTTCATGTTACCTGACGAAGCTCTTGACCAAGACTTCATTTCACGAATTTTCCCTTTTGCCTAGCCCTCATCGGATTTCTCTGCCTTCGGGACAACGACCCTATTTCTGCCCCTTGACTTCTGCCTCCTGCCAAGCCCCCTAATCATTAAGCCTGAGTCTGGCTTCCAGGACCTAGTTCCTGCCTCTGTGCTCCAAGCCACCCAACTGTTGGCCACCCAACAACATTTTAAAGGAGCAGTCTGCTCTGTTCAAGCCACTGGTCCTCTCTTATAAGGTTAGTGGTTTTGTTGGTTTCATGCATTTCATTATTTGAACTCCTTCAAGCCACTAACCTAAATCTCCCTTCTTAGTAATCCCTGGTCCTCTGTGGATGTGCTCCTGAAGTCCTGAGTTTTGAATAAACTATTTAAGTCCTTATCCTGTGTTCTGGCTGAAAATTTGGGTCTTCTGTCTGGATAATTACAGAATTATCTGGCCAAAAAATGGACCCCGCGCCAGTACAGCAGTGGTGTAGCAGTGTGGACAATTCCATCGCTCGCCTTGATGCAGGGATGAATGAAATTATTTCCATGTTATGCACCTTGTCTCCTGTCTCTGCTCAGGCGCCCTCACAGCCAGCTGCCATTAATCCCCATACTCTACTGTCGTCTACAATTCTCTTCTTGACGACTTAAAATTGAAGCTAAGTTTTATAAAAATTCAAAGTTCTTAAAAAGCAGAAAAAGACTCAAACAAAGATAAAAAAATTCAGGCAGGGGCAGCTGAGTCCGGGTCCAGTGTGTTTATTGCTGAACACAACACATTTACAATGAGCTGGTCAGCGGTGAGCCGAAGCTGAACAAATGGTGATGCCAGCTCCCTTTTATACATTTCTTATCGGTGGAAAAACCCCCTTCAGAACATATATCAGTCATTGGTAAAGGTCACATTGATATTTATCTGCAAAACACGGTGACATTCATAGACACATCTCATTCTTGTGAGAGCAATCTCTCAGGCCATGAAAACATCTGGTGCATTCAAATCAGAAACTTATGACGGTTTAGTCAAAAACATGTCAGCCCTTGCTTCAAGCCATGTCAGTCTACCATACTGCTCCCCCTCGTCTCATCACCCTTTCTGGGACCATTACTGCTCCGTGTGCTTTGAAAATAACAACTCTTTTGTATGGCCAGATTTTTGCTGAGCTGGGCTACCTTGAGATGTCAAATATTTCATTTTTATTGCGGGTGCTTTCTTATCACTAAGGGGCCTCAACCCTGCATTGTCCTGTAGACCTCACTCCCATTGGCGCCAGCTGTAACAAATACACACACTCGCTCCTCTGCTTCTCTCCTCTCTGGCCTCGAATGGCTCTTATAACAGTATTTGGGAAAACAACTTTAAACTTATAAAACATTAACTTTATTTTATCTTATGATTAGTGCAGATTAATACACAACATTCCCCCCTTTGATCCTAAAAGGATCAATTTACGTGATTATGCAGGTGATAACTAATCTAAAACACCTTAAATGTGAACTCACCCAAGTGACAAAAGTTTATATATATATATTGTGCACACTAAACTAAACGTGAGATTATACACACACCATATAGTAGAAGTGAGTAATATAAGATGTGGTGGTGTCTGAGTAAATATTAAACTAATAAAATGCAGAAAACAGAATATACAAAAACAAAGAAGGATCCCCCTCTTGGCTCCCTTAAGAGGACCCGTCCTCGTTGCTTATTTTTTTTTTTTTTTGCAAGATTTTCTAATTCTGTTTTCTCAGCAGAGGCAAATACCAATGCCCAAGCAGCATCTTGTGTTACGAAGTCACTGCATTTATCCCCTACAGTGGTGGTATTTCACACCCATACATACATAAACACAAACAAAAAGCTTCATCAGGCCCGGACTATGCCAGGCAAACACATCTTCTAATGGTCAAAGGACCGTCATTACAACCAACATAGGAGTAACCATGTGGCACTCTCCTGCACAGTAATTGTACTGTCACATAAAGTATACAATATGTTTAACAAAGGTATGCATAATCATCAATAATCAGCATTTTCCTTATATCCAGTTATGGCGTTGAAGTTGATATATCAATAATAATAATAGCCTCCATAATTCTGTCCATAATTCTGCCCTCCGTTCGGGCCCCCCTGGGTATAGGGAGCCATACGCTGCAGACCAGCGGTCAGCTGCATCACCTGCTCTTGTAGGTCGATAAAGGTCTTGTGCATCTCGAAATTGCACCATGCTCTTGTAAGTTTTAAATTTTTGGAT